>NW_024080973.1:162376-462369 GCF_003009895.1 Hyaena hyaena
TAAAAAAAAAAAAAAAGAAAATAAATGACTTTTCTTAGACCCATCACAGAATTAAGATCACAGGAAAAATCATCACCCAGAAATCTGAGAAACAGCCAAACACAGAGAATCACAGCTGAGATCAGCTTACCTGGAGCAAAGATGCTGGAGTCTTAACTTAAGTGATCATCTTCACAAACTGCTGGACGCTGAGTGTGTACTAGGTCAAGACTGAGACCTCCTTGGGGACCCAATCTTAGAGGAACCCAAACATTCTTATGAGTTTTACCTCAAGGAAACCCCACCAGGTTCTCATGGTAATGCCCCCCATAATACTCACCCATTTTAAATTAACATTTTGAAATACACCCAAAGCCACTAGTGGGGATGAGCACTGGGTGTTATGTGGAAACTAATTTGACAATAAACTATTTGTAAAAAAAAAAAAAAGAAGAAGAAGAAGAAAAAAAAAAAAGAAAAAAAAGAAATACACCCAAAGCATTATCTGTAATAATGGCCAATGCTTCAACTAAAATGATGTTACCAGACCCTTATATGACCCAGGGAAGGGCAATTAGCCAACTCTAGCCCGTCTTGAAATTCTCCCTATTTACTCTAAGAAGAAAAAAAGCTAAGGAGTACTTCTGAAAGTGATAGCCCAAGGACTGAGGCCCACTAGAGACTGAGGGTCATTCATAAAATTACAGAACAATTCCTCTCCACCAGCACCTTAATGCCACATCAACAGGGTTCCAGTATAATAACTGGATTATAACTGAAAGAGTGTCAAGACACAAATTCTATTTAAGAAGGAATTCTTAGGAAAACCTAAGATGACAGGAGAAAGAAAACAAAAGTGCACCTGAGGAAACTGAGCACTGTGGTCCCTACAACTATGGCTACAGCTGTAACATGAAACACAGTCCAGCTCCTAACCACGTATTCATAAAACTTCTTACTAAAGGCCCATTTCCCTGAGTTTTTATTGTCCCAGATATCTTGTCCATTTTTCAACAAAAGATTATAAGGCATGCTAGAAGGAAAGAAAACAAGCAAACCCAGAATGTGAAGTGACAAAGCTAACACCAGAACCAGATTCAGTAAGGGGTGATGAAAATATTCTGAATTACACAGTGGTGATGGTTGTATAACCTCTTGACTATATGAAAAACAACTAAGTTTTACACTTTAAAAGGGTGAACTTTACGGTATGCGATTATCTCAATTAAAAAGGGTTAAAAAAAAGATTTAACATGATATGTAACTTTTTCCAAAACAAAAATGTTGCTATACCATCCACACTTACCCAACTTGTGAAAATACATTATAGAATAAAATAAATCTATGAGAATACCAACTGAATGAAAAATTTTAAATACTATTTAAATTTTCACTGTATAACTCTTTGCTACCCATAACATCAACAACAAGAGGGTAAACATATTGTCTTTTCTCCACTCAATAAATATATACTTGGGGTACCTGGGTGGCTCAGTCGGTTAAGCATCCGACTTCAGCTCAGGTCATGATCTCATGGTTCGTGGGTTCAAGCCCCGCATCGGGCTCTGTGCTGACAGCCAGCTCTGAGCCTAGAGCCTGTTTCAGATTCTGTGTTTCTCTCTCTCTCTGACCCTCCCCTGCTCATGCTGTCTCTCTCTCAGAAATAAATAATAAACATTAAAAAAAATTTTAAATAAATAAGTAAATAAATACATACTTAATGTCTGCCTCATACAAGAAACTGTACTATATTGTTGGGATACAAAAGTGAAGTTGACAATTCCATAAAACAACATGAAAAGTGTCAAGCATAGACTACATAGAGTACAATGGAGTTAAGAATATGGGAGAGCATTTTCACCTGGGGTGACCAAAGAAGTCTTCATAGTAGAAGTAGCATTTTAATCAAGCCTTTATTTATTCATTTAACCAATGTTGAAATGTTCATTATGCTCAGGTAATATGCCAGGTGCTAGGAAAATAAAATTAAAAATGAAATGGATTCTCTCACCGTGTCATGAAATAAAGCTCAAACTGTGTATGTACAAATATGTGTGCTTATTTACATAAGTAAGGATAAATAACCACAGTATAACATAATGAGAGCACGTTTGAAGAAGGAGTGAATGTCAGCCAAGAAGCATAAACCCCTTCAATGGCTCCCTGCAGCTTTTCAGAAAAATTTCAACTGCAAAAATATGGCCTTGAGTTTCCTATGATTCAGACTCTGACTAAATTCCTGGGTGACTTCCTCTACTGCTTCTTTATTATATCTACATTATGTGTTGGCTATTCTGTCCTTTCCTATTTCCCCCATCCTTTCCTTTCATCCCTCTATCCATTCATTTAAGTACTAACTGAGACCCCACTATACATAAAGCAAGGCACAGGGATACAGCACCACGCTGGACAAACAGGGTTCTGGCCCTTGTGGAATGGGTCTTCTATACAAGGATAAAGATTCTGAACTAACAGACAACTGTTAGTTACATGTGATATACATGGTAAGATAATAGAAGAGTCTATGAGTACACAATGATTGTTTTAGTCCTTTCCTCTGAGACATTTGACTTCATGTGCAGTAAGTAGCAAATACTCTTTATTCCTTGGTAAGAATTTATACGACAGAGGAAGGAAGATAAGCCTTAAAACATTCAAGGGACTGCAATCACAGTGAAGTTGCTAAGAGTTCAGTCATCTAGGGCATGTCACAATATTTCTACCAAAGTGAAGGGCAAGTTGCTTCATCCTGCACACTTTGCCATTGAGAAAGAGACACATGGGTAGCTTTGGATTCAGGAGGCAACATGTCCTCTATTTGAATATTCTAGATTGAGTAATTTGCTGAGTAATTCATAGTTTTGAATGGATCCCACAGCTTCCAGGCAAACTGATCTTGGGCCATATGATCCAGAAGACCCAACTGTAGGGAGGAAAAAATCCTGGCAATATCCTAAAGTTAGGGGAAAGGGTTTTATTTTTTTTCCCTTCAGGTTTGGGGGGAAAGCTGCCTATTCATCTTCTACTGATAAATATTACCCTTTTGATAAATAGTTCTAGGCTTGCTACAGGGCTCCCCAGACTAAATACCTGATTCATGGTATACCAGATAACCATGCAACATGAGCTGTCCATGGTGAGCTGTCCAGTATAGCACGTAGAAAAGAAAAAGGATATAGAAAGGAAGAAAAACTGGAGGTAGGCAATCATGCTCATAGCTGACATTCAGCTGACAGCAATACTAATTCTGAAATCACTTACCAGTGTCAGACCAGTAAAAGTTATTAGTTTGGTCTTCTTTCAGTTACTGAGACACGCTACGTAGGCTCTTTTCTCCTTAGAGCCTTCACACATACTGTTTTCACTGCTGGTGAGGCTCTTTCCCTACTTTTCACAGGGCCATTTCCTTCTCATCGTTCATGTTTCAGCTTAAGTGTCACCACACGGAAAAGATGTCCCTGACCACACTGTCTAAAACTATGCCCTTACCCCCAGGCTGTTATCATCTGTCATGGTACTTTGCCTTTCCCTTCTGTGCCTTCTATCACAATTTGTTGTTATATATTTGTCTGCTTACTTGAATACTGTGCATATCTTCCATCAGACTGTAAGTTCCACAGGAAGACAAGAATAATGTCTGTTTTTCTCACCATCGTATCCACAACCATTGGCACAGTGTCTCACACACAGAAACAGTCATTAAAATTTGTGGAATAAATAAGTACAAGTGCTTGGACTCTCCTTTCAGGAATAGTGGTCATCCTGCTCCTTCTATAAACCAAACAGTCCATCTTTTGTACTGGCCTTTTTGCACACCACTGGTGATTTGGGAGACTTACCAGAGAAATTAAAGTGCCTAAAGTCAGAAGAAACTGGGGAGTTACCCTTTGGCATTTCTTCCTAAAACTTAAACTATGGGACTACACTTCTCTATAAATGCTATACGAAAGCAAGAGCATAATTCAATATTTAACAGAGAAAGCTCATCATGTCTTATGGGTTATTTTGGCCTAATGTCAATTTTGACAAGTCTCAGCACTGGCTTAAAATACGGAAACAAGAAGAAACTGAGAGATATGCTATATTTTTGTGACCAAATTTCTTTTTTTTTTTTTTTTTGTATTCCTAGGAGAGAGACAGAGAGAGAGACAGCGTGAGCAGGGGAGGGTCAGAGAGAGAGGGAGTCACAGACTGAAACAGGCTCCAGGCTCTGAGCTGGCAGTCAGCACAGAGCCCGATGCAGGGCTCGAACCCACGAACCGTGAGATCATGACCTAACCGAAAGTCGGACGCTTAACCGACTAAGCCACCCAGGCTCCCCTTTTGTGACCAAATTTCTGCATTGAAAAATTAAGAAGGAGATGAAAGAAGAGGAGGTAGAGCCTTGTCTTACTTTGAGGCAATTACTGAAGAAGTCTCTTCTGTAGTCAGATGAACCTTTTCCTAATTTTCTAAATGATTTCTTAGCCTAACTCTAAGGTTTTTATTATAGTAATATTCATACTAAAGAATAAATAAAACAGAAAACAAAAAAAAAGCCCTAAGAATGTACTCATAATTGAGAACTAGTTTCATTGAGCCATCCAATAGAAGGCATATTACTAAGAAAATTCCCACAACAATCTGACACCTTCAATATATAAGAAAAATTCTTTGCATTGTGGAAACTTACCTATCTCCGTAGCTATTTGCACATACAAGTTCTGGACTGGCTCTTTCTCTCTGTGTTTGTCTCAGACATTACCTTCTGTTCTTTTCTGAAGATTACATCATGGGTCTCCTGGGCCTCTGTGGCAGGAAGAAAGAAGAAGGCCAAGCGAAGGATGACATTTTCAGACTATCGAATGTCAAGAAAAATAAAACATCACTTACTCAGCAACAAAAACCTTATTATGCAACTGGTATCCTCATTTCTGTATCCTCAGGGATTCTAATATCAGCATTAACTGGTTATTTAAGGTCATCTTCATGACTAGCATCTTGATAGCATTTACCAACTCTGTCAGGTTAAAAAAACTTCATGTTTTAAGTAGGAGATTTACAATCAGTGTAATTTTCTTTAAAAATGTTAAACAATAGAGTTTCATATTGAATGTGAGTATTTACCTTAGACTTAGTTTATTGTTGTGTTTTAAAACTAATTTACTTATTTATTTTAATTTTAGAGAAAGAGAGCATGCATGCAAGTTGGGGAGAAGGGTAGAGTAGGGAGAGAGGGATTTTTTTTTTTTTTACAAATAGTTTATTGTCAAATTAGTTTCCACATAACACTCAGTGCTCATCCCCACAAGTGTCCTACTCCATGCCCATCCCTCCTCCCCCCCACATCCATCAGTCCTCAGTTTTTGTCAGCATTCAAGAGTCGAGAGAGGGAATCTTAAGCAGGCTCTGTACTCAGCACAGAGGCCAATGCGGGACTCCATCCCATGACCCTGGGATCATGACCTGAGCTGAAATCAAGAATTGGACACTCAACTGACTGAGCCACCAAGGTGTCCCAATACGATTTACTTGTAATAAGGCTTTCTTTAGTCATAGAAATAAGTAATCATTTATATAGTGCTTCCAAGTTTAAAGATGGTATCAAATGCTTTCTCATCTTTATCTCAACAATTAATGAAAGGCTAACAATATCAACTAAGTGTAAAAAAATAGTACTTTATAGGGGCGCCTGAATGGCTTAGTCATTTGAGCATCTGATTCTTTATATGGGCTCAGGTTTATATGATCTCAAGTTTCATGAGTTCCAGGCCCCCATTAGGCTCTACACAGACAATACAGAGCCTGCTGGGACTCTCTCTCTCTCCCTCTCTCTGCCCCCCTTCATGTGCATGCATGTTCTTACTCTCAAAATAAATAAGTACTTAAAAATAAAAAATTAAAAATAATCATGCTTCATTATCCATGATGTTTTCTTTGGGGAAAATAAACCAACGCCCTAAGGCAAAGAGTATACCAAAATTCTCCTAAGTTTAATGCATATGCCATTAAAATTCATTTATTGGGGCATCCAGGTGGCTCAGTCAGTTGAGCAACCAACTCTTGATTTCGGTCAGGTCATAATCCTAGGATCATGGGATCAGGCCCTGTGTTGGGATCTGCACTGAGCATGGAGCGTGCTTAAAATCTTCTCTCTCTCCCTCTCTCTCCCTCCCTCTTTCGGCCCCTCCCCTGCTCATACGTGCACTCTGTCTCCAAAAAAAAAAAAAAAAAATCATTTACTAATTTCTGTTCCTTTTCTTAAAGTGGTATTTAATAAAAACTTCAAAAATGATTATCACTCTTGTAGGCTTTTCTTAAGAATTCATTAAAAGTGGGGCGCCTGGGTGGCTTAGTCGGTTAAGCGTCCGACTTTCGCTTAGGTCATGATCTCACAGTTCGTGGGTTTGAGCCCCACGTCAGGCTCTGTGCTGACTGCCAGCTCAGAGCCTGGAGCCTGTTTCAGAGTCTGTGTCTCCCTCTCTCTCTGACCCTCCCCTGCTCACACTGTCTCTCTCTCTCTCTCTCTCTCTCTTTCCTAGAAATAAAAAAAAAATTCATTAAAAGACATCAATATTGTAGCTTTTTGACTAGCATCCTTATTTCCCTTCTCCTATTTCTTTGTTAGTAATTTCTTGGATTGTATTTATTAAAAAAAATTTTTAAACTTTTTAAAAATTTATTTTTGAGAGACAGAGAGTGAGCAGGGGAGGGAGAGAGGGAGAGAGAGAGAGGGAGAAACAGCATCCGAAGCAGGCTCCAGGCTCTGAGCTGTCAGCACAAAGCCTGATGCAGGGCTCGAACTCAAAACCGTGAGATCATGACCTGAGTCAAAGTCAGCCTCCCAACCAACTGAGCCACCCAGGTGGCCCAGTAATTTCTTTGATTTTAAATTTTGTGATAGTGATACAGCTGAAGTTTGGCACACTGTAATTATATAGTTACCCACATGGTAATACTATTAGGAAGCATTTAAAATTGAACATGTAGTTTTTCTTAATGGTGTAGTTTGTTTTTGTAATAACAGCACAGGATAAGAACATGTTTAATACTATTTACACTCTATCATGTGTATCATTACTATGGGAAATGGACTTCAACCCAAATAAATAAACGACACAACATAGTAGTAGAAGTAGAGTAACAGAGTGAAAATGGAAACAGATTAGAAGTTTCTTCACAGCTCTTCACCAAAGTAATTACTAGGCTCATCATTAAAATCACCTTGTTGTCTTTTATCCTTCCAAGGTCCTTAACATACATTAGGTTTTTCATTGTAGAAAGTTTGCAACATCCAGAAGAACATAAAGAATGTATATAGGTCTTAATTATCTCCAGTAATTCCATCATACAGAGGTAACCATTGTTAGTTAACATTTCATACAATTTGTTTTACATATATATAATTAGGGTTGTCTTGTATGCTGTTTTGGTATTTCGTTTTGTCATTATGTATCTACTTCTTCCCCCATGATCAAATAGTCTAAACTATGAAAAGCATGATTGGGGAAAGGGGTGGACTATCAAAATATATTCACAGACATGTGAACAATAACTAGAGGACACTTAAAAATCAATATCTCTAAGATAACAAATATGCATGAGACAGTTGACTAACAAATACATATATTTTTATCAACATAACCTTTTAAAATTCTTCTTACAAATATTATACATTTTTCTTTGTGTTACTCAGAAAGTAAAATTCTGCTATAAATATATCTCCCACTAAGAGTTTGGTATATATTCTTTTAATATGCTTTTAAATAACAAGTAGTATTTGATCTTATAGATTTACTATAATTTACTCATTTCCCAATGTTAGGCACTTAAGGTATTTACAATATTTCATTATTAGCAGTAAATATATTTTGTAGATCCCTGAACATAAATCTTTGACAAAAGATTTCCACAAATCATGCTATTCTTATATTCATATGTACATGATAATACATATCATTATTAAGTCTCATGAATTTAAATTCTTAACTTCTTTGAAACTATTTCTTTATATGCAAAATCAGGGGGGCTAGATTACAGTTCTAATATGCTCCAATTCTTAAAAAAAATTGAGTTCTAAACATAAATCCTAAATTGGGTGAAACAATTTGTGAATTCTTAGAAGAAATATGAGACATGTTAATTCACGCCTTTCAAACGAGTACAAAGATGTGTGTGCATCTAGGTCTGTGTTTGTGGGGAGGCATAAACAACCATACAGAAAAATTATCTTTCTGGAATATCAATTTTACTTCAGGATATATGGACAAAATTTGTGTCTTTTTCCCGTTGAATATATTAGAGTGAAAATTTTAAATCTCACTAATTTTTTTTTTTTTAATGTTCATTTAGTTTTGAAAGACTGTGAGATTGTGAGTAGGAGGCAAGGGAGAGGGAGACAACAGAGTGAATCCCAAGCAGCCTGGCCTGTGGGGCTCGAACTCCTCAACCGGAGATCACCATCTGAGCCCAAATCAAGAGTTGGACACGTAACCGCCGGAGCCACCCAGGTGTCCCAAAGTCTCACTGATTTTTAAAATAAAAATGAACTCTTTGGGAAAAAATATTCCTAATTTTGAGAAGTCAGGATTTATTTTCCGCTTTTGTTAGAAAAGGATGCAAGGCTTTAAGTGAAGAGGAAGACATATCAGTTGCAAGGCAAACCATTTGGGGATTGGGATCACCTTCTTAAGAGTAACTAACATATCTGAAGTAATCCTTGGCCTGGGAATCTAAACACGCGTTCACTTCACTGCCTCACTTGGAAACCTGTCAAGAGGTTAAGGTTTGTTTGATTTCACTTTCAAACCTGTCCCATCTTGTTTCTATACAGTTTTATGAAACTTCTAGTTCATTTCTTTTAAAACCAGGCGGCCAGTGTCCAGACAGCAGGTCTAACCTTTCCAAACATACCCACGGGGAGTATCATCCACTGGATATAGTTCACCTCATTAATTTTGCAACCGATGAATGTATGGTTTCTACTCTCACAATCATCAACACTACTTCAAATGCGCCACATTATTTCACATTAAACAGACTACGAGCTCGATTTTAAAAAGCTTTTTAGGAGATAGGGATCTCACGGATTAAGCAAAAATAACTGATTTTTCAAAAGCACCCAGATTTTTCTATCACCGAAGGGTGAAGGGAAATCTGACCTATGGAAATTATGGCATTTCAAACTCTAAATGAAATACAAAGCTATTTAAAGTTTTCTATAAAAAAATTATTTGTAGCAGGGCTAATGGCTATTAAGAGCCATTAGCCCATCTAATGGCTGTTAAATTTCGCCAGGGTCTTGGTTTTCTAACTCCAAAATTGACACGCAGCGTTCAGAGCACGCCAAATGATGTACAAAATGAAGTACACTCAAAGGAGAAAGTCTAAAACATATTTTCTGTACGTCCACTCCCTGGATTCAGATGGCAAATAACTTTCCTTTCTCTTCCTTTAATGCATTAATTTTTTTAAATTCAGTTTTTGAAAAATGGCTGCTCCGAGGCCGATATTGGCAAGCGGGTCCAAAAGGAGGTCACCAACACGGTCCAACTGGGGCGCACTCGGCCACCGGCGCCTGTGGGCCGCCTCGTCCCTCCAACCGGGAAAATAAAGCCAAGAGGCTCCCAAAACTCCCAAAGACTAACAGCGCCAAAGGGCCCGCGCCCTCAGTTACACTTTCCTCCAGAAGCTCCCGGGGGCTGGTTCCCAGGGCAGCGGGTGGCCCCGGCGAGTTCAGACCGACTCCGGCTCCGGAAGATTGACTATAGCAAGACTCCTCCCTCCTCGGCCCTGAGTGAACTACAAATTAACACAAAACGTGTAAAACAGCGACCTCAAATAACTCTGCAGCATCTTCCGGGACGCTTAGAAACTCGGGTACCAGCGAAAGTCGGGAACCAACCAGGCGGCCTCAGCCCCAGTGGGCGGCTGGCGCCACGCCCCGGCCTCCGGCGGCCTGACCCGGAAGTGCTCGGCGGCGGCGGCGGCGGCGGCGGCCGCGACTGCGGCGGGGGCGGGGGCGCGGCCCAACCGGCGCACACGCGCGCGCTCCCCGCGGAACTCCCGCCGGCCGCCCGGCGCTCTCCCGGAGGCGCGCCCCAGCCGCCGCGGCCGCCGCCAACATGGCCGAGACGAGCGAGGAGGTGGCGGTGCTGGTGCAGCGGGTGGTGAAGGACATCACCAACGCCTTCAGGAGGAATCCGCACATGTGAGTCGTGCGCCGGCGGGGCCGTCGCCTCGGCCGCCCCCGGGGGTCGTCGGGGGCGGGCAGGGGCGGGGCCGAGGCGCGAGCCGGGAGCCGATCTTTGGCTGCGGGGAGGGGGGGGGGGGACGTCCCGGCCCGCGCGCCCCTCGCCGGAGGGGACCGAGCGAGGTCTGGGCGGGAGTGTCGGCGGCCGCCGCAGGGCCCGCTTTCCGCAGCCGGAACGCGGTCGCGGGCGAGTCCCTAGAAGTGACCTCGGAAAATCGGAACGGAGCGACTTTTCTGGCTCTCCTTCCCTAGGAGTTCTCGCAACTCGAAGGACTTCACCGGTGTGTCCGCATCCTACATCCGTGTAAGGCACACGGGAACACACAGTGTGGGGGCCGTAGGTGCGTTGTAAAGACAACTCTTTGGAGGTTCATCCGGACCGGTGATCAGGGGTGGGGGCGGGTTGTCACCGATCATCTTATTTTCAGTGGACCGGGAAACCCTCAGCTTAGTAGCCAAAGGTAGTTTGGGGCTGCTGTTGACTTTTGGCTCTCTAGTCCCAAGATTGTGGAGGGACTCTGATGGAAGCCTCCTGCTTTGGAGGTGATGAGAGCATTCTCAGGAGTGTAGTAGCTTCGGTAGGTACCGGATGGGTCTGGTGTAAAGCGGATGAGACCTTGACACTTTGTAGCATTGGCTGATTCATAGTTACCGGGAACGTAACTAACTCTGTTCTTACCCTGACGCTGCTGCGCTCTTTAAGTAGGACACCACAGCACTAACACGTATCGTTCCCACCTTCCTTTTCATGGTACTTGGAGTACTCCGGGAAGATACTAGAAGACGCTGTATTCTTTCTGACACTTCTGCTTTAATGTAACGAGTGGAAAAGGAAGCTAAAAAAAGATATGTCTACAGTATCCAGAAGAGCAGGGAGAAGCAAGAGTGTTTAATTACCACCCTTCTCTCCTCGCCCCCTCCCGCACCAAAAGAAAGAATCATGGAATCCAGTTTTATGTTACTGTATTTGTCTTTTTCTAATTGTAGGGTTTTTCTTTTAATATTTTCTTTTTCATTGATTTTTGTGTTTTAAAGTTTGTTTAAGAGAGAGAGAGATGGAGAGCACACACATGCATACGAGTTGGGGAGGAGCAGAGAGAGAGAGAGGGAGAGGGAGGGAGAGAGAGAATCCAGAGTGGGCTCCACATTGTCAGCACAGAGCCCAGTGCAGGCCCTGAACCTATGAACCATGAGATCATGACCTGAGCTGAAACCCGGAGTCAGATGCTTAACCGACTGAGCCACCCAGGAGCCCCTAATAGTTTAGGTTTTAAACTGCAACACATGAACACTTACTCTTTTCAAGCATTTTAAGCCCTTAAGCTTTTCTGCTTAAAGAAGCTAGTAGATCTACATCTAAATGAAGTGTTCGTCTACCTCACAGTGGTGCTTCTAAAAATTAACCCCTCAGCCATCTTGCACCCGCCCGGCACACAACCGGTAACCGTGCCTCTTTTAAAACAAAAGGCTTCTGGCCTCTAAACACACCTGCCATCTCTGACAGTGTCCACTTCCTTTCCCCCTTGTGACTGCTGCCCTTTTTTTAAAGTGAGTGTTTGGAATGATTTCCTGGCAGTAACCATAGTGGGTCCTGGGTCCTCTAAAGAATGCTTTGATGCCTTGTATATCAGTCTTTCAGTCCCTTTTTGAGAATGAGAGCTGGAGTGTAAATAAGAGACAACCTCAAAAAAAAAAAAAAAGTTGGGTAAGTGAAAGGCCTATTTTATCATCCCTGATGTTGTTTTTCTTGAAGAAATTATAGCAGAGATTAGAAAAAAAGTCTAAAAAGTACAGTAGTTTCTCTTCTCTGGGGTAGATTTAAAAAGCACATCAGTGTTTTATATTTGAAGAAACAGATTGAGTGTTCACTGGCTTGATGGGTTGAGACAATGCGTTTTGGATCACATCTCTGTTCTTCTGGATCATATTTATTGAAACTCATCAAGGACTTTGATAACCCCAATCATTTTTTTTAATGGTGAAATCTCATGCTATCAGTGCATAATTTCATATTATTATTTTTTTAAATGTCTTATTTTTGAGAGGGAGAGAGGGAGACAGCATGAGCAGGGGAGGAGCAGAGAAAGAGGGAGACACAGAATCCAAAGACAGGCTCCAGGCTCTGAGCTGTCAGCACAGAACCCGACGTGGGGCTTGAACCCACGAACCGTGAGATCGTGACCTGAGCCGAAGTTGGACATTTAACTGACTGAGCCACCTGGGAGTGCCCATAATTTTATACTATTAATAAGCATTTAGATCATTCAAAATTTAATAGTTTGAAATAGGTTGAGGATTTGAAATAATTTGAAATGATACATACTATAGGTCTGAAGAACCTAAATAACTCACTGCCTGTAATCTTCAGCTATATTTTAGTATATGTTTCCTACAAAAATGACATTTTCAGTAATATTACTATGCAGATTCTTTAAAAATGTCTGAGTTGCATTTTTCAAAATTGCTTGTACTTCTTCCCCTAATCTAGCTGCCTTACTTGCAAAATAAACAGGCTCTCTTCCTGGTTAAAAGCAAAAAAAAGACACCATTTATCTTGAAAGTTAGTACCTAACCGCTTTTCAGTATGACCGAGAAAAGTTTTTCATTCTTTACTGTTTTCTTTTTTCATCAAACACAAGATAGCTTGTAATTTTATTAGACAACATCCACTCCATTAAACATACTGACTTCGTTTCTGTAAGTATGCCTCCCCAGGAGTCGAACATGCGTCGGGTAAGATGTCAATTTTGTTACAGGTGGATGCGGATAGGTTACCCTCTGTCAACCTCAGTTTCCTCTGGGTCTGGCGAGGTTGGTAAGAACATAGGAAGGTCATGTCACGCGATGGCTGGCCCGTAGCTGCCACTTGGTAAATATTAGATTTAAGCTGAATTTCTGTATTCCTCAGAAAACCATATTGGCCAACTGAATGATGAATGTGAAGTACTTTATACACCAAAAAAATAACATAAAATGTTGTCTATATGGCTGACTGTTAGAGAATACCACTAGAAAAACAGCTGAAGGTTTGACCCAGGGACTAACGATAGTTTAACAATATAGACCTTTGCTAATGTGGAAGATAGCTGTTTATGGTGTAATTAGGGTCATGTCAAAGGTTTCTTATCTACGGAGTTATTTTTTTATTACTCTTTAAAATATATATTGAACTCTCACCGTTTATGAGATGCTGTAGGTAGTCCAGCGGTATGGAATAGGAAGCAGTATAAAATAAAGTTCTTATACTCAAGGGACAGAGATATCTATGATGGTGGATTTGCCGTGTGCTGTCCAGTGTGGTAGTCACTAGGCATGTGTAACTATAGAATGCTTGGAATGGTGCTAATGTGAATGAGGAACTGAATTTTAAATTTTATTTCATGTTATTTGACTTGTACATAGTGTCAAATGTGCCTAGTGACCGCTGTACTGCACACCATAGCTCTAGATAGAGACCTAAGACCCACCTGCATGAATAGTAAATTACTGTTTACTGCAAAGCAGTTCGTGGTGAAGGCTGGGCTAGCAGCATGGTGAGCAAGTGCTGTGTGAGTGTATTAGATGGAGAAGGAAGGCTTTGTAGGTCTAGGCCAGGGCCCTTAGGGCAGGTGGGTTTTAAGCTGAACTTTGAAGGCTGGGTAGGATTTATAGTTCCAGGGAGGGAGCCACCTCCACATCGAACTGGAAATTAACCTGAAGCAGCAAAAGATGATAGATACAGTAGAGTCAGATTGTGGAGGTCCTTGACTATGTGGCTGAATTTCTTTCATCCCATGTTTGCATTCAGCAGAAGAGTAGCTGTATTTCACAGATAGAATTCTAGCCCCTCAGTGTGTAGGTCTAGGAGTGGGGCGAACAGTCGTGAACATCTCACTCATGGTCCTTAGCCCAGTGGAACAAACCACACAGATTATGAAGAGCCTGAAAGAAGAAGAAGGATATTTGAAGGAATGATAACTGAGAGGCCTAATTCATATTTGAAGCTTGAGATAGTTCTTTTGAGGAAATAGCAGTTAAATTGAGACATGAAGGATAGCTAAGAGTTGGGTCAGGAAAAATACACTTCCTAGGCAGTGGATAGGCCCCAGTGGAAATTTTTTGAGTAAGGGAGGAGTGAGGAAAGGCAAATCTGTAAGTTGAACTGAAGAGTAGGAAACCACAATACCTAAATTGTCTTTTTATACTTGATTTTTTACCTGTTTCTTTAAATAATAGAATAGTTGTAAAAGTTAGGATTTGAATCTTGGCCTGTCAATTAGTAGCTGGGTAGACTTGGAACTATTTTATCTATAAAGTGGGGTTAAAATTTCTACTTAATAAGATTATTGTATGAAACAAACAAAATAATTTATGTAAAACCAAACACAGAGCAGAGTACACAATGAACACTCAATAAATAAACAGTAACAATATATGTAGCTGTTTTAAAAATAAGTCCAGGAAGTGATATGTGAAATGAGTACTCTTTCGAAGTGAGAATACTTATGAAGTTTCTGAAACAATTTAATCACTGGTAGTTTTAATTGTCGATATGAAAGGGTCAGTTCCTTTAGATATTTCACTAAATCTTCTTTTTAGTCATTTTAGAAAGAATTCTAGGGGCACCTGGGTGGCTCAGTCGGTTAAGCGTCCGACTTCGGCTCGGGTCATGATCTTGCAGTTCGTGGGTTTGGGCCCCGCGTTGGGCTCTGGGCTGACAGCTCAGAGCCTGGAGCCTGCTTTGGATTCTGTGTCTCCCTCTCTCTCTGACCCTCCCCTGCCCACGCTGCCTCCCTCCCTCCCTCTCTCTCTCTCTTTCTCTCTCTCACTCTCTGTCTCTCTCTCAGAGATAAATGAAATATTAAAAAATTTTTTTAAAAAAAGAAAGAATTCTAGGGTGAATAAATAACAAAATGACTATTAGATTAAGAAGTTTATACTATTTCCAGAATCCCTGGGCTTGTTTTGTGTGTGGTCGCTCCAAATTACAGAGTTCAGTTTAGTATTTGGGGACCATTCTTCCCACCCAGAAGGGAAACTGGGTGATACTACGTTTGAAATTACTATGTGGGCCTGCTCTAATTGAGGATGTTTCTAAAAAGTGCAGACAAGGGAAGCTGTCCAAACATCAGGAACAAAGTATCAGTGTTATATGAACCTTGAACTTCCTCTGGAAGCCAGTGGATCCCTGCTTAGAATGAAGCACTTAGAAAGCTATACCTTGCTAAGGATGATCTTTTTAAATGTGTTGGTTCATTCCATTTTGCTGTGTTTTTGGAGCAGCCTTTGAAGGTAACCTAAAAAGTGAGCTTCATGGGCTCTCTGAGAATATTAGAACTTTTTCACCATTGCAAACCTTCATTCCTTTAAAAATCCTGTGACATTGGTTATACAGGTTTTGAGTGTCCTTGTTAAACACCAGGAATTTAATTGCCAGAAACCAGAAAAATAAAAGACTGGAGTGGTGGTAAAAGAGTCAGAAATTTCTCTTATAACATTATTTCACAAGGAGATAAGTGGAGTTGTATTTGATATTTATAGCACATTCATTCCAACTATGAATATCAATGTATAGAATTTTATATCAATATATAAAATTAATTATGTAGGAAAATGTTTAATGTGAATTGTTAAGTTTTTAAAAAGGATTGTAGGAAAGTATGTGTAGAGGGATGACAAAAGACGTTTAGTTTATTTTTTCCCCACAAGTTTTCTAACTTTTCTTGAGTATGAAATTAGGATTTAAATAGCCAGAAGTCTTCCCAGAAATCCAGAAGGAATTGATCTAAATTCTGCTTGCTTTCACTGATGTTTTTATCATTAGCTTCATGGGTTTGGGGCTGACTATTAAGAGATCCAGATTTTTAACTTAGCGTTAGCAATGTGACCTTGATTGATCATCTTAACCTCAGTGGACCTCGGTTTCCTTGTGTGATAAAGTGAGATACTGGGGAAATGTGGTCCCTTTCCATTTAAAAATGATTCTGGAATCCTATTCTAAATTGTCTGAAAAAAAAGTGGACTATGACCTCAGGGACTCAGCATAGAAGAAGCCTGAAGTCAAACACACTGTTAACTTGGGAGCTTACTGACCTACCTATCTTTCTAAAGTAAATGTTATATTTTTAGAAAGCAGCAAAGCACTGTATTTAGTGTCAAATAATGACAAAGGCTTAACTTTTTTGCTTCAGCTTCCTGTCTATTAATCAAGTAACTTTTCTGTTTGGCCTCAGGCTCTTAACTGAATTACAGATAATACACTTCATCTTTGCCTATCACTTTATAGCTGACCACATGCTTTACCTTGTAATGTTTGCTCTTCCTCGCAGGCATTGTTTTTCCTTTATTTCAGATAAGGGTACTGATGACCCGTGACTTACCACATTCACCTTTGACTGTTAGAGGTAGAGTGGAGGCTAGGGAGCACCCTGGACCTTGGAAGATTGAGTGCTTTTGTCTACATCCTGCTACCTCTCTTTTGATGTTTGTTTCCCCCTGATGTCGCCATTTTCATTCTCTTTACATGGAATAACTGTCAGGTTTCTCAGTCAGAATTTGAAAGCTGAGTGACACCTAGCAGTCCATTTCCCTTATTTAGAGATGTAATGCAATTCCACTGTTTTACAAATAAGGAAATTGAGGTCTGTGGAGGCCAAATGAAAACCAGAACTTGGGCCCACTGCATTAGAAGGAAATCGGGCACTTGGGTGGCTCAGTCGGTTGTGTCTGACTTCCGCTCAGGTCATGAACTATGCTCACAGCTCGGAGCCTGGAGCCTGCTTCAGATTCTCTGTCCCTCTCTCTCTGTGCCCTTCCACCACCCCCTCTCAAAAATAAGCATTAAAATTTTAAAAAAGGAAATCAGAGATAATATTCTTTTGGAGAGTCAAGAAGTGATATTCTTTGAAAATGGTTGATTTGAATGTTATCACCAAAGTGCACGTTAACCAGCCTTTCAGTGACAGTTACTGAGCATCTGAGTATCAGTGCAGGCTTGTTTTGTAACATGATTTCTTGGAAGAACAGCACCCAGCTAAAGAAGTGTGTTTTTTATTTGTGCACATGACTCTGTCCTTTCATTTAGGTAGCAAATTATTAATTGGGCGTTTTATTTCTGGTATAAATAATGAGCAAGGCAGGTTTTCACATTGTGAATTTAACCACCTCCTGCTTCAAATGTACCCAGAAGGTAGGATTCTTTTATTCCCGTTATTCTGGCATTCGTATTCTTGACATCTGCGGTTCTTTGAGCGTTGTAAGTGGTTATTACATCTCAGAGAACAGACTTTCTTAAAGTAATGATGGTGAGTTTATTTTGTTTTACTGTAATTCTAAGTTTAATTTTTAAATGTTCTAGTTCATATAGTAAAACCTGAGCACCAGAAAATACCGGAGATTCAGGCATGTATTAGGGCTAGCCCTCAATGTGTCTAGTTGTCCTAACAGCGAATTAGGTAGATTTTACATAAACAAATACAAATGCAAAAACATTTGCAAATACTGGATGCGGATCTCAGTTGGGCTCTCAGCATTGCTTAAGTTCTTCCTACAAAACTTTATTTATACCACTGGGATGGCAGAGGGTCAACATATTATTAAAGATATTGATACAACTTCCATCAAAACTGTCAGCACTATGAAGTCCGGGACCACCTTGTTTTATCCATTTTTGCATTTTCAGTACCCAGTATCAGAAAATGTGTAGATAGTTCTGACATCGTATATCAGTAGATTTCTAGGGGCCAATGGTCAAGACAAAAATGCCTTAGGTCTCAAAATCTAGCTTAGGTTAAATCAGCTTGAAAGAATGGTCAGTGACTTACCCCTGGAGTACTATTGTTTATTGATGTATCCACCTCTGTTGTTAACCAAGTGATCAGTAGAAAGTAGGCTAACTCTGCACTCTCTGGTTTACAGTTTCCAGGAGGGATATTATTGTGGTTCCACAGCCTCCCACCAAGTGAACAAAAAAGAGGGCTTTTCTTGTAACTTGGACTTAAACGTGTTTCCCCCTCTTGCATCTCTCAAACTACTGTGTTCTTGGTTGGGGAATCCCAAGGACATAATAGATAATGTCATACATAAGCTCTGAAAACCGTTTTTAAATTTTTTTTTAATATAGCTAGTTATCATAAATTGTTTATGGTTGAAAGGCATGTGCAGGTTTTGCAAAACCATTTTTATGTTTGCTGGTTCATTTACTACGAAAGTCAACTGCTATACATATTGTTTATTAAATCTCCACCTCAAATGTAAATTTTCAATTTAAGTTGAAGTGGTTTGAAGGATATAGATGCCGCCTTAAATGAAAAGGATCAAATTCTGAGATGTATTTTCTGTTTCAGCAAACTTATCAGTGTGTGTTTATTTTTTTAATTCATCGATGTAGAAAAGGCCATAAAGAAAAAAAGGCCCACAATTTCATTGATGAGATAACGTTAGTTGGTAATTTGTTTCTGCTCCACATACATTACCAGGCAAAACTAGTACATTAAAAAAAAATAGAAATGATACATTCAGATGATTAGGAAATTTAAACTGTATAAAAATAAAATTCTTTGTCCCCAGATTTCTTGTGCTGCTTCTTCTAAAAAAATTTATATAAAAGGCTTTGTGCCATACACCATTTGGCATTCTGCTCATTTTCTGGTTTCATAGATCTTGGCGTCCTTTCCATACCAGCGTCTGCCAGTCTGCCCGATTTTTGTACACCTGTACCACAGGCAGAAGCCATAGTCTTCCATCTTATTTTGACACAGTTTAGATTCTTTCCAGTTGGGTTGCAGTGTTGCAGTAACATCCTATTGATAAACTGTGGCCTAGGATAACTTCGGAGCAGTGGAATCTCTGGGGGTCAGAGAGTATATGCAGTTCAAAATTTTGAAAGACATTTTCAAATTTCCATCAAATATCAGACCAATTTTCATTTCCCTCAGTGGGGAGTCAGCATACTAATTTTCCTGTACTGTGGTCTGTATTTTAAAACTTTTTTTTTAATTCCTACTAATCCAGCATGTGAGCTACATGATATTTTTAAGAAAGGGAAATATGTCACTTTTCTTTTTAATACTATGGAGGATTTGAAAAGCTAGCAGTCTGATCTTTAATTCTTCTTTATGTGTTACATATTCAGAGATGAAATTGGTCTGATCCCGTGTCCTGAAGCCAGGTATAACCGGAGTCCCATCGTCCTGGTTGAAAACAAACTTGGTGTGGAGAGCTGGTGTGTCAAGTTCCTCCTCCCATATGTCCATAACAAGCTCCTTATGTACAGAACGAGGAAGCAGTGGCTGAACAAAGATGGTAAGTGTGAACTCTGTCCTCTTCTGTTTGTTAGAAACAGCAAGAAATCCAGGGGAAGAACCCTCTCTGGGTGTTGGCAGCCCTAGATTTTGGTCCTGGCTCTTCGATTCACTGCTGGGGCAGCAGCCTAACCTCTCTGTCAGGTGAGGAGTTTGGACGCATCAGGATTTTCAGCTTTTGCATCCACAGTGATAGAGGATTCACTGTGATACAGGCCGCAGTAGGTGGCCTGGGCAGTCAGTCATAGGAGTTCTGACTTTACCTATTTAGGTGGTCAGGGTTCTTTTTAAAATTTTATTTGAAGAAAACATCCTGTGGCTATAAAAGAAAGTTTGAAAAATACCGAGGAAGACTCTCGTCCCTACAAGGTCAGGTTCTCTGGGTTGTGATCCTTTAGTAACTCTGTAAGCACTAGAACTCATTTTGGTAGCAGACCAAACGTGATACCGGAGGTGTGATGGTGGTAGTTACGCTGCGAACCAGCTCTGATTTACGGAGGTGCTCTCATGCTTCCCGTTTGAGCTTCGGTCCTCTGTCCTGCCCCTGTGCTGCTAGAAGCGAAAGAGAAGCATCCCAGCATTCACTTCTTTCGCTCCCCTGAGACACTTCTTTGCTGCACAGGACACTATTCATCCTGCCTGGTCTCTTTTCTTAGCTTTCCCCCATATGTGACATTTAGCCTCCACGTGCACAAATCCCCTTTACTTTTTAGGTTAAAAAAAAAAAGAGTACTCAGCTAAGACCGTGTTCTTGACTTTTTATCAAGCTGCCCTTTCCCAATACAGCAGTACCTTCAGAAGTGCTCAGTACGCCTGGAGGCTAATTTTGAAGAAGAACTTTGTTTCCTGGAGAATTTTAATTACCAGTTTGGTAGCCATTACCATGAGCCTACTCATAGTGCAGGCTGTTCTAAGTACTGTGGGGATAAAGAGATGAATAATACATGTTCCTTTTACTCAAGAAGCTTACAGTCGGGTGAAAAACAATCTCCCTGTGGAGTGTTGCCAGAGGTATGACATACTGATTTCCTTGTACTCCTCTCAGCGTCGTGCGTAAAGGACGGTCATAATAGCACTCTTCCGTCTTTCGACCGATAGAAAAGAAATCTGATTTGAAGATTGAATGTGAAATAGGACTCAGTCCCCTGATACATATTTCTTACTTTGAAGGCTATGCCTAAGTTTGTGGCATAGTTTAAGTTTGGGACACAAGCCTAAAGGTCCAAGTTTAGGCATAAATTGAAAGGTAAGGGTCTTTATCAGTTGTTGGGCCCTCTTTCATCCTGTGGTGGATAGATGGCAGGCTCATGAAACCTGTGGTGGGTTTCAGTAGCAGTAAGGCACAAAGTAACACCATGTGAGTCCATCGAGTTAGTTTTTGCCAAACACAGCTGTATTGTGTATGTTCTGACAAACAAAAATGTATGATTGAGCCAGTACATAGCTAGCTGGGGGAGGCATGGAGGCAGAATGATGCTCGTGTAGTGGAGAAGCAGCAGTCTGCATTTTAAAATGCCAAAGGCTTCTGTTAATGTTGTTTCTGATCGTTATTTTTTGCCCATTCATGTATGCTAGCCCAGTCTCCCTGTAGCCTTCTAGATCCTTCTCTCCATCTCCCTGTGTCTTGTCTCTCCAGACACTATCACACTGCAGGCTTTATCAAATCTCCTCATGAAGTTGTAGTCTCGATAGGTCCAGGAGACCTATCAAAAGGCTAAGCTCACTCACATGAGTAGCTGGCATCAAAATTTTGATTTCTGGTGCAACTAACTGTGCATGAGTACAGAAGCAACTTGACATCATCCTAACCTAGATCCTCATGGAAACAGTTTTTAATTTCACTTTTTTCGTGGGCGGTGACAGCATAGTGTAGTGTGGTATCACCTAGTCCTCAGGTTGTATATTGTGTTAAGAATAAAAATACAAAAGTAAATTTCTGATATGTCAGAAAAAGATACGTGGTAATGCTGACTAACAGAGAATTAGACCAACCTTGTGAACTGAAGCAGTTACTACACAGAGGTGAGTCTTGCTAAGAAAAAAGCAAAAAATACTAGGAAAAAGCAGTTATTTCATGAAAATGCTGTACCTTTAAAACTGTTTTTGTAGAAAACATCCATAAAAAGAACCAAGTGAAGAAAGCTGAAAGAATTTCAGAAATGTCCATATCTGTGTGTAGGCATTGCCTGGGAATGTATTCTGCAATGGAGGTGACCTTTATTCTTGGAGTAGAATTTTTTTTTCTTTTTAACCAGACTGCATTCATGCTCTCATTCATGTGCTGAATTCCTTAGATGTTTACAAAGCACCTGTACCGGTTAGAGTTCTCCGAAGAAACCACTAGAAAATGTTATATAGAGAGATTTATTATGACAAATTAGCTGATGGGATTATGGAGACTGAGAAGCCCGCAGTCTGCTCTCTTCAAGCTGGACACCCAGGAAAGCCAGTGTTTGGGTCAGAAGGCCTCAGACCCAGGGGAGGTGGTTTAAATCCCAGAGTCCGAAGGCTAGAGGAGATTCGATGAGTTGTCCCAGCTCAAGCAGACAGGAAGCAAAAAGACAGGAGGCTAAATACCTCCTCCTTCGTCCTTTGTTGTATTCGGCCCTCAGCAGCCTGGAAGATGCCCGCCCACACTGGGGAGGGCAGTCTACTTGATGAAGTCTACTGATGTAAATGCTAACCGCCCTCACAGACACCCTCGGATGTTTAGGAACGTTTGATCTGGGCACCCTGTAGCCAGTCAGGTTTAACATCAACACCAAAATGAACTGTCACGCCTCCCTGTTCATTCCTTAGAGACCAATATTTTTTTAAAAGTCTGCTTCAGTAGTAGCCATATTTGATCCGGGAGAGGAACGATACTGTAATTTTGAATTTTAAGAAATCCGTGACAAAAACCAAAGCAAGAGAGAAGTCTCCAGCATTGACTGTGACCGAGAAGAGTTCAGTCTCGCCGTTGTGTGTCCAAGTGCTTCCTCTTTCTCACAGCCCCTGCCCGTAACCACGCTTTCTCTTTGACAGCCACCTGCTTTTGTGTCTTATTTCTCACCTGAACAAATGTAATTACACATAGCTGGTGGCGTGTTCATCATGCCACAAGCCGGTTGTTTCAAACAGTGCTTCTAGGCACATTTCTTAGAAACACAACTTGAGACATGCTCTCCTGAAATACCTATCTGTACATCTTATTTCATGACACCTACAGGGTCAAGGGAGAGTTCGAACTCCGTGGCGTGGTGTTCAAGGGCACTCACAGTGTGTCCCCAGCCTTCAGCACCAGCCTTTCCCTCTGCTTTATATCCAGCAGCACAGGGTGTAAGTTTGCATCCCTCCGGCTGACGCCAGCCCACAGAGAGATTTGATTTTGGCTTCCAAGATGTTTTTTAAACTATTTTTCATAATTTGGAGAAACGTTTAAAACCAAAATGAACTTTTAAAGCTAAGATGCAAATCTGGATTTGTTTTCACTTGAAAAATCAGGTACATAAATTTCTGCACAGCAACAGCTGGCCAGGGCACATGGCTTGTGCCTTCTCTGGACTGACTTGGCCTGTTGAGTTTTCTGCAGCCTCCTCACATCAGCAGACATGGAGGCAGAGTGTCGGTTGCTACTTAACTTTAGGTTTGCTTTGCTTTTTTTTTTGACACTCATGTAAACCCTAGAAGCATTAGAGTTTGCAGCCATTTGACATTCCTTCCAGCCACAACATACACTGTTCATTCTTAGACGGCTGTGTACCACTGCCTTATGTCCGTGCCTTGGCTGAGGCCAAGTTCATGTCTTATGTTGTCACTGTTGTTGTGGTTGCCAGTACACACCCACACATGGCACACACTTGTGAAGGCTGATTGACTGTTCCAGTCACTTCTCTGCACTCCCACAAGGGTCTTTATTCAGACTGCTCGCATAGTAACACTTATCATACTTCATTGTCGTTGATTATTTAAAAAATATTTTCCCCCAGTAGAATGTAAGTTTGGTAGAAAGAGGGATTATGGCCCGTCTGTCTTTATATACTCAGCACCTTAATGTGTTCAACAGACATTTGTCAAATAAACAAGAGTTTGGTAAGCAAGAGGTTTTAGCTCAGTCTGGCTATCGATTCAGTGACTATATTCTGTAATAAAAGGGCCTTTCTGGTGTTTACCACACAGCTTTATCTCAAGTGTCTCTTCTTGTGGTAACCTGAAGGTATTTTGGAGGAAGAAATTAACCAACCTAGTTGGCCTTGGGTTTATTTCTAGATGCATGAAAACATATCTCTGTCAGAGACGGTTGTCAAATGCAGTGACCATTACCAGGTGACTCCTGGCTTTGGGCCGTTTCTGGAATGCCATTTTGACAAAGAATATTGATTTTTCTCTGATTTTCTGTAGCATCCCTTTATCCTCTCCATATCACCATTGTGATTTACCTATTTTTCTGCGTATAATACGCCCTGATTCATTTTCTCCTTGTGATGTGATGTTGAGTTAGTCATGTATCAGAGTATGTGTAACAAAGGAACATTTGTTTGCTGGTATTTGGAGAGAGATCTGTGTTAATTTCAAGAGACCATAGGGATATCAGTAGGTCACATCTGCTGGGTAACAAAGAGTATGGTATATGGGGCGCTTGGATGGCTCAGTTGGTTGAACATCTGACTCTTGATTTGGACTCAGGTCATGATCCCTGGTTCATGGGATAGAGCTCTACATTGGGCTCCGTGCTGAACCTGGGGCCTGTTAAGATTCTTTCTCCCCTTCTGCCCATCTCCTCCCCCCCACCCCCCATCTCTCTCTCTCTTTATAATTTAAAAATTAAAGAATATGTTATATAGTTGATAAAATGTAGAATGAAATAGTTACCGTTAACTGTTGATACACATGTTTGTCTTTAGATCTTGGTTCAGTCCTGACTTGAAGAGGGCAAAGTAATTGTAGACAGTATGCCATAGTAGAAAGACCATCTGCTTTGCAGGAAAACATCTGGATTTAGACTCAGTTTGTCAGGATGCTGAAGCCACTTAGTGGTGACTTTAGGCAAATTATTTAACCTCTTCCTATTTCCTCACCAAAAGAAGGGAATTGTAAAAGGTGTCAGAGGGCTGTTGAGAGGACTGCCTGAGTCCGTGTGTGTACAGCAGCCAGCACAGTGCCTGGCCTTTAGTAGGTAGGCTCTCAGGAAACACTTGTTTCCTGTCTCTGGTTTAGCCAGAACCAGAGGGGAAGAAGAACAGAAAAATACATGTAATTCAGGAATGATTCTTCAGTTGTGTCCAGTATTTCTAAGCTGGTTACTTCTTCTTTGACCCTTTCCCACTTCACATTTCACTTCACTCTCGCCTCTTGGATCTAACTGGAAAGCTTCCTGACGGAGGTTCTATCTGAACTTGAGTCCTGAGCCTGGAGGAGTTGGCAGTGTGTCAGAAGGGGAAGGGGCCTGTGGCTGTTATATGTCACCAGGCACCATTGATGGTTGGTTGAGGCTGTTGACCTGAGATTCTTAGAAGCTACGAAATCACCTTCTGCTGAGTGGTCACTGCTTAGACATCTTAGGAGATTGTTTTCTTCCCTCTGGTGGCATCCAGTCCCAGTATAGTTTGAGGAACGGGGACTAGGAGATAGAGGCTTTGAAACTGGAATTACCATTGAGTGCTTACCGTGTGTCAGGTACTGTCCTAATATTTCGTTGTATGAATCATTTAATACCGCTTGAGGCAGTACTCTTAAGAGCTCCATTTTACATATAAGGAGGACACAGAGGCACAGAGAGACTGAGTGATCTGCCCAGGAACTTCCCAGTAAGTAGCAGGGCTGGGCTGTGAGGCCAGCGGCTGCTGTTGCCCTCCTATGGTGAGCCCCTTTGCTAGAGGAAGCCTTACTCTGATTAGCTCTCCTTTTCACACAGCCACAGAATGAAAAGTGGCAACTTACGTATGTTCTGTGTTTACTGGTTTCTGTCATGTGCTGCTGTATAGAAGTGTCTCTGTAATGGAGGATGAATTTGTCCTCACTCATGCGTGCAGAAGGAGAGCCGTGGTGAAGTGTAGTTGACTCTTCAGCAGTGCAGGGATGAGGGCCAGTGGAGTTGCCCCACATAGTGCATTCAGAAATCTGCGTATAACTTTTGACTCCCCCAAAACTTAAATAGTAATAGTCTACTATTGACCAGAAGCCTTACTGATGACATAAACAGTCAACACATATTTTGTATGTTACATGTTTTATATACTGTATTCTTACAGTAAAGTAAGCTGGAGAAAAGAAAATGTCAAGAAAATCATAAGGAAGAGAAAATACATTTACAGGGCTGTACTGTATTTATTGAAAAATACTGGCATATACATGTACCTGTGTGGTACAAACCTGTGTTGTTCAGTGGTCAGCTGTACAAATAAATGGTGACTACCATTGGTCACACGCATTTTAATGCTAAAAGGGAGAGTCCAGAAGACTAAGTACCAGTTTACCTAGGTAGTATAATGTGTCCCATCATGCACAAGCATTTCCGTACGGCTACTTAACAAGTAGAATTTTTTTAAATTCCTTATTTTATAAGTTTAGAAATTTAGGTAGTTTCACTGTAAGAACTCATTTCTGATTTCTTCGATTAATTGATGTTGAAAGTATTCATTTCTTCATTGGTAAGTAGTAATGATATTCCACTGAACAGATATTTGGTTTGGTTGAGCACTCACTGTGTATCAAGTAACTGGAGAAATGGAGTGAATCTCATTGGCTCACAACAGAGATTGATGTTCTCATCATCCGTATTTCACAGATAAGGAGATTGAAGTTTGCAGATACTGAGTTATATTGGCAATTAAGTGGAAAAGCTGGGATTCAAACCCAGGCAGTATGGCTTTAAGGCCTTACCACTCCTCTGTTCTGTGGGTAGACATGGAACTTCATTTGGACAGAGGCCACATTTTTATCATCTTTGTTGAATGAATGAGTCATCTGAAGATGTATTAGACAGGACCTTCCTCCAAAACAATTTACAGTCTCATCAAGAAGAGATTATTTATACAGTATCCGTAGCAAAGTAAGATAATACACAGAACATAGAAATGAAAGACTGTTTCCTGGGACACCAGGGTGGCTCAGTTGGTTAAGTGTCTGACTCTTGATTTCAGCTCAGGTCATGATCTCATGGTTTGTGAGTTCGAGCCCTGTGTCAGGCTCGCACTGGCAGTAGTGCAGAGCCTTCTTGGGATTCTCCTCTCCCTTTCTTTGTGCCCCTTCCCCCTCTCAAAAAGAAACTTTTTTTTTTTTTTTTTTAAGAACATGTCTAAGTAGGTCAGGAGAGACTTTCTGGATAAAAAGGGTTGTTTTTTTTTTTTTTTTTTTGGATATTTAGATATAGGAGGACATTTCTGGCAGAGAAGAGCAAGTAGGTAAATCGGAATTATCCACAGAGGGTTAGGCAGATAGGAGGTGTGTTCAGAGAATGGAGGGGCTTAGTTCAGGTGCAGTGTAGTACCGGAAAGGCAGGTAGTAGAAAGGCAGGCTGACCAGGGCAGTGTGGGTTCTCATTTCTGACCAGGTTCTGGTTTTCTGGTATATTCCCCAGCATCCTGTGCTGTAGTCAGGCTCTGGACCCACAGTCTCCTGGCGAGCACCCTGTGTGAACTTCCACACCTCTTTATCCTCACTTATACTTTTTTCCAGTGTGTAGTGCTCTTTACCACTTTATTCATTTCTAGCCGTCCCTGGGTACTCCAGTAAGAAGTAATTTCAACTGCTTTGGTGGCCCCCAAAATATGGTATATGTTTCTACTTCATAATTATTTCATTTTGTCTTATGTAATTGTATGTTCTTTCCAACTAAAGGGTCACCTTATAGAAGGCAAGATCAGGTCTTATTTATCATTATATCCATTCTATTTGTCCTGAGGGCCCAGTTTAATATTTGTACATAATCAGCATTTGGAATATTTGTGGAATTAATCAAATAATTGGTAAATACTAAACTAGTGCCAAAAGCTTCTAAAGGTAAAAGAGAGGTTAATTAGATTATTCCCTTTTTTTTTCAAGCTTATTTATTTACTTGCTCACACGTGAGCAGGGTAGGGGCAGAGAAAGAGGGAGAATGAATCCCACACAGGCCCAGCACTGTCAGTGTGAAGCCTGATGTGGGCCTCGAACTCATGAATGGTGGTGAGATCATGACCTAAGCTGAAATCAAGAGTCAGACACTTAACCAGCTGAGCCACCCAGCCGCCCTAGAGTATTCTTTACAGACATAATTGTGTTTATGCATATAAACACATTCAGACAAGCTTATGGAGCTTATTTGAATATATGGGAATTCTGTCAATACCATGATCACTAAATAGCTAATGAATATGAATAGGCTGTTAAAAAATGAAAATAAAAAACTTGTAATGAGGAAGATAGAGGACAAAAACGTAAGCTAATCCTACCTTTTGTTTCTTATTTTATTGAATGTCATAGTAATGAAATCATAGCCTCACAAAAAATGTTAATTTCTTAAGATGGTTGAGATTGAAGTAATTTTTTGTTCATTTAGGATATTTTTAAATGCCTATAGAGATATATTTATGCACATTCTTATGTGTCCCAATTATTTACCATAGACACGTATTTTAATTACAGTATAATTGAGTTACTAAAGATAAATCAGATACTGACTTAGCCACATACTGACTGGTGTACAGAGGCAAATTATTTAAACTTATGTCAATTTCCCTATCTATGAAGCAGGATAAGAAAATCTTGAACCATAATCCTGTAACTCAGTGAAATAATGTAAATAAAGGACTTACTGTGGTGCCTGGTATATACTAATGCTAAATAATTATAATTGTTTTTACTGTTTTGTTTTACTTAGTGTTTAATATGAGCTTGGTAGAGGTTTTCTTAATTTCATGTCTCTACGTTGATCATCTTAATCCTAAAATTTTCTTTTCAGTTTTAATAAAAGGAAGACAATATGTCTAAACATATTAATGATTTTGTTCTATTAAACAAGCTTATGGACCTTATTTGAATGTATGGGAATTCTATCAATACCATGATCACTAAATAGCTAATGAATATGAATAGGCTGTTAAAAAATGAAAATAAAAAATATCAAACAAAAACGAAAAAGTATTTATGTTAATAATTATAGATTAAAGTTGTAAAATAAAACAGAAACAGAATAATTTTGTATCTGCTACATTCGTTTCTTAAATACAGTTACCTAAGTTAGAGTTATAGGGACATAAGTACACAGTTGTTACTCTTGTCAGTGTGAATAAATACAGTCCATTTGAAGGACAGTTTGGAAATGCTTAGTAGGGGCCATACTGGTATTTATATTGTTTGACATAGTAGTTCAGCTCCTGGAAATATGTCCTAAGAAAATAACCTTTCTGGATAAAAAGAGTTATTGTCTTGTCTTGGAGACAAGAACTGAGTTTATAGTAGTATTAACTATAACGGTAAAAACAAACAGAAAACAACGTAATGAATGGTAAAGATTAATGATAGTATTAATTAACACACTAAGGGCTCGTTATGCAGCTGTTAAAAATGCTCACTATAGCAATATTGGAGAACGCATGCGAAATAATACTGAATGAAGAAGGAGAATAAAGTTGTGCATTTGTCATTGCTATGACTATGTAAAAATGTGTGTGACAAAGAATAATTTTTACAAAGGAATGTAAATGAATTATTATGAGTAGGTTTTTTCCCCTTTTGAAAATTTGCTCATAGTTGGGGCACCGGGTGGCTCAGTCAGTTAAGCATCCAACTTCATCTTAGGTCATGATCTCACAGCTCGTGGGTTCGAGCCCCACGTCGGGCTCTGTGCTGACTGCCAGCTCAGAGCCAGGAGCCTGTTTTAGATACTGTGTCTCCCTCTCTCTCTGACCCTCCCCTGCTCACTTGGTCTCTCTCTGTCTCTCAAAAGTAAATTAAAAACATTAAAAAAAATTTTTTTAAGAAAATTTGCACATCAATTATTGAATTATTTGTGGAATTAAAAGAATAATGGTATTAAAAGAATTTCCTTGGTCAATATTAATGCCAAAAACTACTGTAAGAATGAGATTAATTTGAGTATTTTTTGTAGACATATTGTACTGTGAAGTTGTTTGAGTCAACTTTTAAAAGAGTTACACCTATCATAAAGTAGAAAAAGATTTTTAGGATAATCTTCATATTTCTGGCAGCTTAGAAAAAGGTATCTCAAGTTACTATGACATGGTTTATACATAAGTATAACATGAGATACAGATATATAGGGCCTTAAAGAGATGGCAGGCTTCACGGGGTAGGACTATTTTTAATGTGACTTCTCTTTATTTTAGAATTGATAGATGTCACATGCACCCTGCTGCTTCTAAACCCAGACTTCACCACCGCGTGGAATGTAAGGTACGTCATTCTCACCAGTGATCAGAAGAACTTGTCTAAATTTCTGAAGACCTCTAAGCCCCATGAGTTGTTAGCTTTTTGAAAAATGAAATGCAAACCATGTATCTCTTGCATTTTATGCTTATTTCTTCTACCCATTCTTTTTATTATCTCCATGACAGTTTTGACTTAAACTTGGCTTCTTTTTGTATGTTTTTGTTTTTGCTCCATATACTTCCCTGTCTGAAATATAAATTATCATGTTGAATTATAATATACCATTGTATACATGCTTTTATTTTCCTTCCTTTTTAGAGGAGTAGGGGCAGCCAGCATGATAGGTTGGTTTGTAAGGCATTGGTTCTGAATTTGTGAAGCACAGTGTTCAGTGTGTAGGATGAGGACTAAAGGCCATGACCTTGTAGTCTCCGTTAAGCTACTAATATTGTGACCTCTGTGGGCATATCACTGCAGGTCTCTGGCACTCAGGATTTTGGGAAGGGATCTCATTTGATTAGTATCTTAGTTCTTTCATCTGGTTATTTTTAGCTTTAAACACAAAATACTTTGTAGAAATCTCAAAGTTCAGACCAGGTTCATGTTTGTTTTTCACTGAAATTTTTTCAGTTAAACAGTAGGTATGGTTTTTAAAAAATGGTCGTCTCTTTCACTAATACACATTATCTTAGAGGAAAGCAAGATACAAGTTAAAGAGAAAGGTGAAGTCCTATTGAACATAGTGAATACATTTTAAATTTTCCTGTAAAGGAGAGCCATAGTCTATCTTTAAAGATGACTTGAACGATTTATTTAATCTATGTACTAGGGTACCTATTTTTGTATGTGTAACTGATTTTTAAAAGTTTAGGTAACTTCTATTATGTCTTTTTAAATTGTTCAATGATTTATATTCAGATGTTTAGAGAAAGGAGTAAGAAAAATATAGGATGAGATATAAGGCTTTAAATTTACATAATTTTAGAATTCTGATTTTCTTTTCTGGAAAGCACCACAGTGGGTAGTTTATGAGTGGCTCCTGTATTCTAGGGACATACTGTAGCTGTACTCGTTACTTCAGTGAATCCACACAATACTCGACAACATTTGTTCATTTATCAAATATTTATTGATTGCTTTATGTGAAGTTTTAGGCACTGGGAATAGAACCACAAACAAACCCCTGTCCTTGTGGAATTTTTATTCCAATAGGGGAAGAAAAGAAGTAAAGACATTACTAAGTAAAATATACATTAGATCAAGTGGTGGTTAAATCCTGTGGTGAAACCTGGGGCGGGAAAGTGGGGAATGCCATGGGGAGGATGGGAAGAATTGTGTTGCAGTTTCAAGTAGGGGGCAGCAAAGACTGCCATGGAGGTGGGGCTCAATCTGTGAGCTCTGGGGTGAGAGCATTCTCAGAAGAGGGAACAGTAGGAGGTGTGAGAGCTGTGTGTCGCGCTCAGAGTGCCCCTTGGTGCCCTGGGACGGCGAGGCAGCCAGTGCGGCTGGAGTAGCGGAACCAGATCTCACAGGGTTTGTAGGGCTTTCATAAGCTGTGGTAGAAACATGGACTCTTAACTCGGGGGGACAGAATGTCCTAAAAGCTGAGAAGGGACAGTATCTCACTTTAAAAGCTCTAGCTCCTGCGGAAAGTAGACTGTAGGGGTGCAGGGGGTGGTCAGGCAGTGGTTGCAGTAATTTGGGTGAGAGATGCTGTGATTTGAGGTAGAACTTAGACGTGGAAAAGGTGAGATTCTCCCTGTATTTTATGAGCCGTTTAAGCTTTGAGTGTATTTGATAAACTGATGTTAAAGACACAGATGATGAATTTGATGCGGGAAAGAGAAAGAAGAGGGTCAAGCTTGTCTCTGGTTTTTGGCCCGAGCAACAGAAAGGATGGAGTTGCCCTTTACTGAAACATGACTGCCTGGAGGAGGCACAGATCTGGGTGGGGAGTGATGGATGAAGTCAGGAGTTCAGCCTGGGACACTTTAGGTTTGTGTCCTTGGGCTTGTATGTGAATCTGAAGTTCAGGCAGGAGTTTGAAGCCAGATGTAAATCTGGGAGTCACTAGAAAATGGGTGGCATTTAAGGCTGTGAGATAGTTTGAGGCACCCAGGGGAGTGGATGTGGATAGAGGAGAGAACCGTGCAGAAAATGAGCACTGGGACCCTACAGGTTGCTAGTGTTGCACGGCCCAGTATAGGGGCCTCGAAAGGTGAGCCGTCTCAGTTGACATGTGCTGTAAGTATGAACTGCATATCAGAATCCGAAGACTCAAAACCCAAAAAGTAAGATCTCTTGTTAATAATTTTTATATTGAATTACATGTTTAAATTATATTTTGGACATATTGAGTTGAATCAAATATATTGCTTTATACTTGTTTTTAATGTAGCTGTTAGAAGAATTGAAATTACATGCAGAGCTCACATTGGTGACTCACGTATTTCTGTTGGGCACTGCTGTCCTAGAGTTTGCGTGTTGAGGAATCCGCAAGGGAGACTTTTAGGAAGGAGCTATAAAGTCAGAACTGAGAGCTTTCTTAAGGGTAGGGACCACGTCTTTTTTTCCTTTTGTTTCCCTACCATCCGCTACAATAGTGCCTGGCACGTAATCAGCCTGCGGACTAGGCACTGAAAATAATTAAATTGAGTGAAAAAGAAATGAAGTTGAGTGAAAAATAGAGAAGTGGGAGTACCGTTTTTCCTCGGGCCCTCAGTTCATCATTATCACAGAGGACTCAAAAATCCTTCAGCCAGAAAAGATCTTACTAGTACAGGGTACATACGCACACAAACGTGTACACACATACATACACATACACACACACACACGATTTATTGTGTATTTTATAGGGCAGTTCAGTGTGGGAAAAAGAACCTGGTCTTAAGATACATGGATCTTGGTCCTTTTTCATTAATTAGCTAGCAGTTGACTTTGTAGGCAAAAACTTTCACCTTCACAAGAGTTTTAGTTTCTGTATTTGTGAAATAAAAGATTTGAGCTAGGTAATTTTTTTATGATTCTTTTCAAACCGTTTTTCAATTTTTGCATGGTCTGGTTGTTGGGAAATTTGTTCCATAAATGTGACTTCAGTGATATTGACACTTCTGAATCACTTTTGAAAGTTATTCTAGTAAGATGATCAATGAAGTTTTGGCGCTAAAGGAATAAAAGGAAACCTTGATTCTTAAAAAAAAATCCATTTGTGGGTATGTATTCTAGTAAGTGTTAATTCGTATCAGTAAGACTGACTGACATGAAGACATAGGATCATGAGTACATTTTATGCAAAAACAGCCAGCCTTGGAAAGTAAATTGATCTAACCCTGTAAAGTCTCTTGCAGATCAAATACTCAACACTCTGTTTAATTGTTGGTGTATTTTTTCTGCAGTAACTCTGGGAAGCATTAAGTGATTTTGACTGTATGTTAGAAACTGCTAAAAGATGGTATTAATATCTCAGCAGTTCATTTTATAGGTGTTGTGGCCTTAGGGGGGAAATATAGATGCAAGAATAAGTTTTTGAGCTGATTTCCTGTGATTACAGGCAGTGATGGATATAATTTAAAAATTCAGCCAGTGGCAGAAAAAAGTGACCAGGACTTTTTTTAGTTTGAAATTCAGTGAATTATTTCATGAAGGAGCTTGACTTCATAACAGTGTCCTGTTTATTCCATTATTCGTGAACATAGAGTAAGCACAACATCTTTGAGCAACAAAAATAGCTGACACCAAGCTCCCGTGATCATGTCCTTTACTCATAGTCTATTGAGTTAAGTTCGTTACTCTATTTTATGCAGATTAGATGTTTGCTTCTGACACTTTGAGTTCCAAGACCCCAAGTCTAAGTTACTGATTCTCCCCTGGCTTCAGTTGTCTCTTCTGTAAAATTGAGATAGTAGTAGGTTGTGCCATATGGAATTGTGTTAATAAATCAAAAACGATTAAACCTAAGCATCCAGATCATGGTTCCTAACACTATTCTCTAATAAAAGGAAATAGGCTTCTTAAAAAAATGTCTGATTCTCAGAGCAGGGCAGGAAATATATAAGATGAGTGTGGCATCTCAGAGAGACAGAAAGTAAGGAAGTGCTCAAAAAGCAAAATGGTGGGAATATGTCAAGGGCTTCTGTAGCCAAAGCTAGGACAATTGAGCAATAACATAATATCGATTATACCCTGAAGTGTAAAACGGATGTTCATAGTGACATAAATAATTGAATAAGCAAACAAAAAGTAGTCAGATAAATCTCCCATATAGAAGAATTCCAAATAATTTATCTAGGCAGTCCCCTCAGGGAGCTGGAGAAGAGCTCCCCTACTCCTTAAGTTAGAATTTCTCTCCAAAAAGCACAATGGAAAAACCTGACAGGTAGCATCTTACCCAGGTCATCAAGGTCAGCATCAGCTGGGACAAGTCATGATGATATTTTGTGCCCTTGGATATGATGCAATAAAGATGGTACTTTGTGGTCTCTTCCTCCTCAAAACCCTGGTCTAACCATAAGAAAAACTTCATATAAAATACCTCATTAGGACTCATAAAGACTGTCACAGTTTATCTGAGGAGCCTAAGAAGACATAACCAAATGTAATGTGATGTGCTGGTCAGGGTGCTGGACTAGATAAAAGACATTTGGTAAAAACTAAGGAATTCTGAATAAAGTATGGAGTTCCAGTAGTAATTTACTGATGGTGGTTTATCAAATATGACAAATGTACTATAATAATAAAGGAAATCTCATACAGGGTATACAAGAATTCTCTGTACTATCCTTACAACTTTTCTGTAAATTTAAAACATTTGTAAGATTAAAAGTTTTATATTTAAAAGCTTTAAGACTTTTTTAAAAAATAATCTCTATACCCAACGTGGGGCTTGAACTTACAACCCTGTAAATCAAGAGTCACATGCTCTACTAACTGAGCCAGCCAGGTGTCCCAAAAGTTTATTTAAAAAAAGAAAAAATGGGGGTGCCTGGGTGGCTCAGTCAGTTAAGTGTCCAACTCTTGATTTTGACTCAGATCATGATCTCACAGTTTGAGTTTGAGCCTCATGTCAGGCTCTGTCCTACCAGTGCTGAGCCTGCTTGGGATCCTTTCCTCCCTCCCTCCCTCCCTCTCTCTCTCTCTCTCTTTCTATCTCTCAAAATAAATAAGCTTTAAAAATGTTTTAAAAAATAATAAAAAACAAAACCCTCAAAACATTTGCGTATCAGCTATTTCATATGGTTTAACATAACACAGGATTGTCTTGAGGATTAAATTAGATAATATATGTAAGTCACTTAACGCGCAGTGCCTGATTCAGGAAAAGTATTCAGTAAATGGTAGTTTTTATGAGGATAATTTTTATTATCGTTATTGTTATTTCAAACAGAATAAAGATAGAGAAAAAAAAAGATGGCATTTGTTTATGCAGTTATTACTATGTGCCACGTACTAAGCTAACCAATAGAGACTTAGCCTTGGACAAGGTACACAGAGCCCCTGGTTTCCTACAAATTTAAATCAAGTGACCGCAGAGAGAAACCATAACCAATAAGTTGAGATGGAGAGAAGACAGAAAAACTTAAATAAGATAAACTTTGTAGAAGTATAAAAAAACCTTCGCCTGATTTCATCCCAGTAAAGTTGTGCGGGTAGCACGACACTGTTCCCTACCACCCCTTGCTCTTTATAAAACCACGCAGGTGGCCTTTTCCTTTCCAAAGTACTTCTCCCCACATTTGACCTTTGTGTTTATTCCTTCGTCCTGTTAGCAGAGTGTCACCTAAGACTTTTAGGATGAAACTCAAAACCCAACTTACTCAATATGCATGAAAATAAAGCCACCTCAAGTGAAGGCAGTACTGTATTTCCTCAATAAGAGAAGTCCAAAAAAAATTTTTAGGCTAATATCAATATGTTACCTTAAACTACGTACATGAAATAAGGAGCTGTCTTACTACGATAATTACTTTTTAAATTTAGTCACATACCTTTAAAATAGCATGTTATGTAAAGTACTTTAACTTGTTAATTCATCATTTTCTTACATTTCATGAAACAGTTTAATTCAAGTGTTTCATGTGGTTTGTGGATCAGTTACTTTGTCATCATGAGTTCTTTTCTTCAGCTGACCCAGCAGCTTTCCTGAGCACACAAGCTTACGTAGAGCTAGCTTGTTTGAGATATAGCACTTTATGAATCTATCTGTGACTGAAATTTTTCTCAAGATAGATTCCTACTTGAATGCATTCGAGCAGTTGATTTTCTTTTATGATGATCTCTTGGTTCAGTGAGAGCTATAACTTAATTACTGTATTTCTTTTTCAAGTGATCTTTAAAAATTTTGTTTATTACAGTATTTAATACCTACAGTGTTCAGTCCTGTCCCCAGGAATGTTTATTAAATTGTTACTTAAATTTTGCTTGCTTCCTTATATTTGGTGATCTTTTTTTTTTTAATGTTTGTTTATTTTTGAGAGAGATAGAGACCGAGATAGAGTGGGAGTGGGAGAGGGGCAGAGAGAGAAGGAGACACAGATTCGGAAGCAGGCTCCAGGCTCTGAGCTGTCAGTACAGAGCCCGATGACTGGCTCGAACTCGCACACAAGCCATGGGATCATGAGCCCAAATAGGACGCTTAACCAACTGAGCCACCCAGGTGCCCCCATCTGGTGATCTTTTAAAGCATCCATATGTAACATTGATTGAGGTTATTTCAGGCTAAGGTATCTTCTCATATATGTTGTTCAAAATAAATTAAGACAGCACCTCTAACTTAAGAAACTTTGTAAATTTTCAAATATAAAGTGACTGCTCTTTTCTGAAGAAAATTTTGATTTCCTCATAGACACATATAACAGTCTAGGTAGGCAGTAGTAAATAAGGTGAGTTTTAAAATTCAGTCCATGGAAACGAGGCTGCTACAGTAAGTTCTGTACCACAGAATTCGGCACATCTCCCGGAAGGCTTGTTCAAACACTGCTCTGTCACTAGTTTGTGATTCAGCGGGTCTGGGATGAGACCTGAGCATCTCTATTTCTCACTGATGTTGCGGTTAAGGACCTTACATGGAGAAACACTGTGTTACAAAGAAGTTAAAAGTATGTAGGATAATATTTTGTCTCCTTTTACACTATAGGTATCCTGACTTACTCTTTGAACGAAACATTACTGATTTCAGAAGAAAGAGGACATAGGACTGTAGAAGTAATTCACTGTTGCATTAGTCTTTCAGTGACACACAGACTTCCTGTACATTGAAAGAAAAATAGTAAATACATTTGTTAAAGTATCCATAAACCTCAGTACCACTTCAGGTTATATTCTGAAGTGCCTGACCTAAAAATGATTATAAAATATAAACATGTGTTATCACTGTTCAGTATTTTCATTACAAAGGAAGTTGTTTCCCTTATCAAATAATGTAGAAAGAGCACATCTTTTGGGAACTTATCCTAAGTAATGGTAGAAACAAAAGAGGTGTTAAGCACAAGGCTCTGTTTCAGAAGTATTTCAGAATAGCCAAAACCTGGAAGCAACCCAAACGTCTAATCAAAGAAGAAAAGGTCATTAAATGAGAGTGTAGCCATTCAGTGAGAACTGTTTGACTGTTTTAGATGTTCACTTTAGAACCATGGGGTAATTCTTAAGCTATAAAACAGAATTTGAAATTATATGTTAACTATATACACATATGGGGAAAGAGAGGGAAGATTGAAAAACAAAAATAGTAATTTTGTTAGGGTAATGATTGAGTGAATGATCTTTTTCCTTATATTTTAATCGTACCTTGTGTGTTGCTTTATGTGTATTTTTCAGTAATGAACTTTTTTCAGCTTATTAATCCTGTTACTTTGAGATAACAAGAATATATTCTTGGGTACTTTGTGTGCTATTTATGAGAGTTTCATGTTCTATTTATTTTTTTTCTTGGAAATTCACTTCACACTGAGGTTCTATTATTAGCCATGCAGTATGTTTGGATGGAAAGATAGAGTAATGGTTCTTTTTATTTTTATTTTACAGAAAAGAGCTGATCCTCTCTGGCACTTTAAATCCAATTAAAGACTTACATCTGGGAAAACTGGCCTTAACTAAATTTCCAAAGAGTCCAGAAACATGGATTCACAGGTGTGGTTAATTTACATTATAGGTTTCTTACTTCGGATTCAGAATGGCTGGAGAAAAGCACAGTGTCTGTCAATCAGGGTCACATATTGGTTCAGAGTATGAATTCTAAAACTAAGTTACCTGCTTTTAAATCTAGATGCCATCACTTGCTCCCTGTGTGATCTTCAGAAATTATTTAATCTCTTCAAGCCTCAGTTTTCTCATTCATAAAATGGGTATAATAATCACACCTATTTCAGAGTTAATGCTTGGCTTTACCTGAGATAATGTATGTTAACATTGCCACAGTGCCTGACACATATTAAATACTCAGGAGATTTTAGCTGCTGTTATTAACTCTCTGAGCAGTCATAATAGAGGTGGCATTCAGATATTCATCTGTTATGAGCAACTTGGGTTTATAATTCACTCAGATGTGTTTCTGGTACAGATTGCTGTGGTGATAGTTGTGGTTATTAAAATTAACAAAATAAGGGCAGCTGAGATGAATGGTGTATAGGCCGCGCTAAAGTTGCAAAGGATATTTTTAGGTTAAAGGCCCGAGGCAGCCAAAATGCACATAAAATCTCTTCTCCACATCCTGGCTCTCTGGAGCGTCTTCCTCTTGGACTGCAGAGAACGACTCCGTTCTGACTAAAATGAGATGGTGTGGGCTTTGCTGGCTGGGGTCAGTGGGGAGGTTCTTCAAAGAAGTCTGTTCTCAGTTTTCTAAGCCACTTAGAACTTTCCTTAAATCCTGAGCATTTTTAGGATCTTAGTCAGTTCAGGGTATCTTAGGTGTGATCTTGCCTTTGACCAGCATTGCACATGGGCTGCTTCCACTGTGCGGTCCCTGGTATTTTCTTCGTAGGACTTGGGACAGCATTTGTGAGAGGCGTGTGAGTGTGCGTGTGGAGGTTTGGGAGTGGGTGAGTGATGGCAGGGGAAGTGCGCTATATTGAATATGCATTTGCCAGCTTCTAGGCTTATCCAGTATTTTATAAAGCAAGCTTTTGTTGTTAAGGTAAAAAAGCTTCTATTTGAAAATGACAAAATGAATTTTTGTGCTCAATTTCTAGTGACCTTTGAGTTGAAAACTTTAGTACATAAGAATGCTTCTTACTGAGAAAATATTTGTAAAAACTAAAGACATTAGGTGGTTAGAGATGCTTTTTTAGTGCTTTTCGTTAAATGTGTGCTAATGAAAATCTTAAATAGACAAGGGGAAAATCTGTGGGTAAAGACATTTTAAAACCTCCTTGATGGTTTAACTAATTATATTGTATTTGTGTCCTTCCAGATTCTCTGCTATAATAAAGAAATTCTGCTTAATGAACATAATCATCATGCAGTTTCTTGTTTGCAAACAAATAAGAGTAGGGTGAGGCAGGCACGTGTAGTTAAAGATGTGAACCATGATTCCTCTAGTATCTACCAGCCATGAATAAGTATCCCCTCCAGCACCACCACCACCATCACAACCCTACGCCCTTACATACAACACACACACACACTCACTCACTCACTCACACACACCTTGTCTTTGCACTTCCTGGCCAGTTGGACTTTTTGAGTTGTCATATTGGAATTAGGCAGTCTCTTTTTGACACATTTTAATGTTTTAGAAAGGCTTCTCTCTCTGTCCTTTCTTCCTCCTCCTCCCCATCCACAGTGCTGAAGCTAATGGTATCTTTAAAAACAAATACAACAAAGTATTCCCACTGCCGGAAAACGGGGCTCATAGACAGGCATTATTTTGCATTGCATGAATGGAAATTAAGATCAAAGAAAACTGGCTGTTTTCCTCTCTGATTTATGTTCTTTCTTCGTTCTCGTTCCCACACGTATCTTAACAGGCGATGGGTGCTACAACAGCTAATTCAGGAAACCTCCTTGCCTTCCTTTGTGACAAAAGGAACCTTGGGAACAATTCCTGCAGAAAGGACACAGAGACTGATACGGGAAGAGATGGAGGTCTGTGGAGAAGCGGCTGGGAGATACCCGAGCAACTATAACGCCTGGTCCCATCGCATCTGGGTCCTGCAGCACCTGGCCAAGCTAGACGTCAAGGTAAGGATGCGATTCCAGGCTCCCGAAGCGCATTCCCTGTCTGCCCTTAAATCTTCTGATTGCGCTTCCTCCTCAGAGGAACTTTTAAGGAGGAAAGTGGAGGAACTAATGGCCCAGCAGCCTGGGAGGGATCTAGCAGCTGATACCTCCAGGGAAACCCTGGCTGTTAACAAAAGTTTGCATTCCTCACCAGTGCAGTTTTTGGCACTCTTAAGGTTAGTACATAGGTAGAACTAGCAAATTTAAGCAGTAAGGAAGACCGAGTGTAATTCATTTTGTCCGGGGACAGGAAGGGATTATTAAGCCTTATAGAATTGGACTTGTTCTTTCTTGGTGGTCTTTCATTATGTGACTTCATGTGCTGAATCAGCTGGCTGCCTGTTTGCCTTCTCTCCTGGGGAGGGGAAAGATCTCACCTGGTGTTCCCAAACTTGGATGAGTCTGTAAACCACCTTAGGATTTCTGAGTCCCACTGGCCCAGGCCTACTAAATTGGGGAGAGGGCAGGATTTAAGATCAGTATTTTTCATGGGCTCAGGGAGCTTTCTGGATGCAGAGCCGGGTTGGAAGCTGTCATAGCCTAATCTTTCACTTTAGAAATGAGGAGATGGAAGTTTCCAGAGAATTTTAACGGCTTAGGCTTGGCCACAGATGTATCACTTATTATTCATCAGATCCAGATCAGCTCTCCTTTTGTTCCATCATACGTACGACAGCTTCTGTGTTTCTTCACTTCCTGTGTTTCGTTGCCGTGAGAATCCACGGTACTCCTTGGAACGCTTCCCAGGCCTGAGACGACGTAAAGGGGTCACAATTGAGTCATGTGGCACTTTCAGACTCACAGGGAAGCATTCTCTAATTCTGCCCACCATCCCCTTCCTACATCTCCCTTCTCGTGGTCCGGCTCCCCTCTCTGTCCTAGCCAGAGATTCCTCCAGGATATTTTTAAAATTCCAGAGGAATTTTAAGCCAACACTTCTGGAAAAGGAGCCCCTCCCCTCCAGTTTATATTGGCTTTGTGTTTCAGGAGGGGACATCTCTTAAGGGAGTAGAAAGAGCACAGAGACAGAATCATACTGACCTGGCCTCAGATTTTGGTCCTACTAGCTCGGTATGGAAAGTACACCTTTCATGTTCCATCTGTAAAATAGCGGCTCCACTGCCTGCCTCAGTGGATTGTGAGAATTACTGGAGTTCGTGCCTGTGAGGTACTGGGCACCTAAGAGAGGCTCACTGAATTTTATTTAGTTCCTCTCTTTGTGCCCCACCGAGAGAAAGTTTAGGTGAAACTGGCTACCAGTTTGCTAGATGAACTCCGTGTAATTTGTTCCTGAAAAAGTCCTGAAACTCTTTCATTCCCAGACGCTGCCCTGTGTGCCGGGTGTGGCGTAATGACGAAGAGAGTGCCCTCAGCAAGTTGAGAGTCTAGTGGAGGAATAGGTGCCAGCACTTACAGCACAGTGATGCTTGCCGGCGCCGACGGAAGCACCCCGTGCGGTGGGAGCCCGGAATGGCTCCTCCTCCAGGCTGGCCTCGCGTTGGACGGCTGCCAGAAGGAAGGCTGCGGCCGGGTCAGGGGTCGGGTGGGCTGTGGGAGGTCTGGGTCCCTACGGGGTCCGGTCATCCCAGCTCCACAGCCTGGTAGTGTGCGGGGCGCGGGGAGGGGCCCAGAGAGCGTGGAGGATGAAGAGAGAGGCAGAGTCCGGGTGAGCTGAGAGGTCTTTGGAAACTCTCCTGCCTTGATGCGGAGCTTTTAAAGTGGCATTCCCATAAAATCAGGAACACAGGGCCAAGGGGAAACGCCTGGGGTCTTGAGACTGTTCGGATGTTAAAGATGACAACTCATGAGTGGTACGTTGACTCAGCTGCCTGCTCCAGTCCTGGGCTCACCTGGGCTGCCCGCCTGCCCTGCCCTGGCCCTCGGCACTCTTCCTGTCGCCACAGCTCCCAGGGCGCTCAGGCGGGGGCTGGGCTTACAGAATCCCCTTTCTGGTCTTAGGAGCCCCTGGGCCCCGCTAGGAGATGATGCCCTACTACACTGTGTCTATTAGACGGAGCGATCACAGAGGCCCCGTGGTTGAAAGCAGCTTAAAAACACACGTAAATGAGCTGGCATCTTTTTACATAGACAATTGAAAATAATATTTTTGGGGGGCGCCCGGGTGGCTTAGTCGGTTGAGCGTCTGACTTTCGCTTCGGTCATGATCTCGCGGTTCGTGGGTTCGAGCCCCGCGTCGGGCTCTGTGCTGACTGCCAGCTCAGAGCCTGGAGCCTGTTTCAGAGTCTATGACTCCCTCTCTCTCTGACCCTCCCCTGCTCACGCTGTCTCTCTCTCTCTCTCTCTCTCTCTCCTAGAAATAAATAAAAACATCAAAAAAATTAAAAAAAAAAAAACCAATAATATTTTTTTTAAAGTGCTGGTATTTTTTGATACAGGTATGAAAAGGGTTGTAGAAATGGGTATAATCTTACTGAAGGGTAACATGGCAGTGTTTATCAGACTTTACCCAAAAAAAGGTGTGTTCCCTCTGATCTAACACTTTTGCTTGTGGGAGTTCATCCTAAAGACATAACAGGAGACACGGTTCGCTGGTGTCATGATCAAACAGAGGCTCTACTCCATGGTCACGCAGACCTAACATGAATCCTGACTGTATCACCAAATTGGCTGGTGGCCCTGGGGGAGTTTCTTAGTCTCACTAACCTTCAGTTTCCTCATCTGTAAAATGGGGTTGTTGGTAATCCCTACCTTATCAAGTGTTGTGAATTAAATGGGAGAATCCACATAAAGTGGCTCTCACAAGGGCTCGTACTAAGTGTTCAGTAAACACTGGCTATTATATTAAATATGAAAGTTTGATATATAAAAATACCATTTATAGTAGTGAAATACTAGAACAGTCTAACCCTCCAATAATGACAGATTAGTTACATTGCATTATATCACAAATTGGAATATTTTGTTGATACTATAAGTTATATTTTGGAAGATTACTTAAAGAAAAATGTCTACGATAGGATAAGGATCTAAAACAAAATATGAGATGGTTCTAATATAATTTTGAAACATATTATTAGCATTGAATGAGATTTTGAAGTGTTTGGAACAGTGCCTGGCATGTTGTTACTACTGAACATACACATACACGCACACGCGTGCGATGTTGTTACAGAGATACTGTTTTGTGTTTTCTATTACAAGCATGTGTATATTTTCTGCTCAGAAAAAAAATAAAGAATTGTGAACAGTGCTAGGGTGGAATTATGAGATTTTTATTTTCTGTTTTCTGTACTGATTGTGTATTCTAAGTAGATTTAAGTAGATTTTAAAATAGTCTCATTTGTGACGGTGGGGTGAGAGGAAAGGCTCACGGTCAGACAGTTTATTACTACTAGCCAATTGAAAGTTGATACGGTGTGTTACCTGAGAAAGCACACAGGGTCATTTCTGCAAAAAAGACACAGATGGCCAATAACAAAATGAAAAGATGTTCAGCATCTTAGCCATCAGAGAAATGCAAATGAAAATCACAGTGAGGTATCATTTTATACCGACTAGCATGGCTAAAATGAAAAACAACAGTTACCAGTGTTGACAAGGATGTGGAGACATTGGAGCCCTTATACATTGCTGGTAGGAATGTGAAATAGTACAGCCACTGGTAGGAAACAGTTTGGCATTTCTTCAAAACATTAAACCTAGAATTACCATATACGACCCTGCAGCTCCAGTATTAGGTACATATATACACCCCAAAGAATTGAAAACGTGTGTTCATACCACACCTTATTACAGCAGCGTTTACAGCATCATTAAGTCATAACAGCCCCAGAAAGGTAACAACTAAAAATGTCCAGTAACAGATGAGTGGATAAATGCAAAGTGGTATATCCATCCATACAATGAAATAGTACTCGCCCACAAAAAAGGAACAAAGTCCTGATCCATGCCATGACATGGATGAACCTTGAAAACGTTGCTGATTGAAAGAAGCCAGATTCAGAAGGCCACATATGCTATAATCCCATTTATACGACTGAAAGAGAGACACAGGTCTCGAAGGTATGGTGGCAAGAGAATTAAGAAGCAGGGGGCAGACTCTCCAGGAGCCGAAGCCTCAGTCTCCCGGCTCGAGCCTCTTTTATTTTGCTACTTGTCTGATAACAGCAAGCACATACAACATGATATTTGGCATCTTGACAGGCCATGCACCTGCAGTGTATTCCATACTGGGTCATGAGTACATCTGGCGCCAGACAAAACCTTCTTATCCCCGGCTTGGCGCCTGTATGATGTCCTTCTGGAGAGAATGAGCAGTCCTGGCGGCTTTCTAACCTTGGGAATGGAACTGCTTTCAGTTCCTTGCTGCTCCGTCCTTTCCTTCAGGACTTTCTTATGGTGCCTCTGGCTTCTTGTTCTCCAACATACGACAGTCAGAATAAGCAGAACAGAGCGAAATAAGTCAGGCAGAGAAGGACAGATACCATATGTTTGCACGTATAGGAGGATTAGGAGGAACTTAACGGAGGACCATGGGGGAGAAGAAGAGGGGAAATGGTGGGGGAGAGGGAGGGAGGAAAACTATGAGAGACTCTTGAATACTGAGAACAAACTGAGGACTGATGGGTGTGGGGGGGAGGGGGGTGATGAGCATGGAGGAGGGCACTTGTGGGGATGAACACTGGTGTTATATGGAAACCAACTTGACAATAAACTATTTAAAAAAAAAAAAAAGAATAGGCAGAACAGATCAGTGGGTGCCAGAGACTGGGAGGAATGGAGATTTAGGGGACTCCTAATAATAATGGGAGTTATGGAAGTGATGGAAAATGTTCCAAAATTAGACAGCAGTGATGGCTGTACAACTCTGTGAATATACTAAAAACCACCAGTTTATTTTTTAACTTCAAAAATTGATTCTTAAAGTATATTAGAAAGAATAAAACTTCAAGAATACCTGAGAAATTACTGAAATAAAAATGAGGAACAGTGTATACAGAGTATATGTTTGTAAAAATAGAGTAATCCTGGTACTCGCTCAAAAATTAACACAGTAATGGAAAATATAAGGCCCAGAAGCAAATCCCAATACATAACGTGTGCTAATTTCATTGAAATATGGAATTTCACCTAATTGGAAAAAGGATTCTTTGTTCAATCTGTGATGCTGATTAAGATTGACCCTTTAGCAAATACTTGTCAGGTTTTAATCTCATATACCAAACTGAACTCTAAATGGAATAAAAAACTACCTGAAGAAAAAAAATGTAATTAAAAAAATCAATTGCAATAATATATTAAGAAGGATATTTATAACATAGGTATCTAATCTTTATAAAGATCCCTTACAGACCAGTAAGAAAAATTAAGGACTATCACAAAGAGTAAATTAGGCAGTTATAAAAAAAGAGAATGAGACAAAATAGACAATTTGTATAAGGAGATACAGAATGAATAAGGGAATAAAATAAACATTTAGCCTTAATGATAAAAGGAAATGCAAATTAAAATGACATGATTTCCCACTTACTAAATTAGTGAACATTAAAGTACTAGTAAGGAATTTAAGAAATATTTAACATGTTCTTCCAGTAGGAATATAAATTACACAGCCTTTCTGGAGGGCACTTTGACAATATATATGAAGAACTTTAAAAAATGTTTCTCACTGTTCCAGGAAATATACTTCTAGAAATTTCCCCTAAGTAAATGAGTTTTACACATAGACTTTATATGTGTTCAAAAGAGTGTTACTTATACAAGAGTGGAAACAAAATGAGATAGTAATTAAATTATGATAGTCTTTAGGATGAAATATTATACAAAAGTTTACAATTATAGAGTAATATTTAATGACATGGGTATATACATACAATGTAAGTGGAATAAAATCAGAATAAAGGAGTATCTCAAATGTGTGTTAAAAATAAACCACATATTGGGGCGCCTGGGTGGCTTAGTCGGTTAAGCGTCCGACTTTCGCTTAGGTCATGATCTCGCGGTTCGTGGGTTCGAGCCCCGCGTCGGGCTCTGTGCTGACTGCCAGCTCGGAGCCTGGAGCCTGTTTCAGTCTGTGACTCCCTCTCTCTCTGACCCTCCCCTGCTCATGCTGTCTCTCTCTCTCTCCTAGAAATAAATAAAAACATTAAAAAAATAAATAAAAAAAAAATAAACCACATACACACACGCAGAGAGAAAAGCTGAAATTCTGGTGATAGGCCAGAATGTTGAGGGTAGTTCTCTCTGGCCAGTCGGATGATGGGCGATTCTTTTGGGGGTTTTTTTTTTTTTGTATTCTGTATTTTTGAAATGTTCTAGAATGATCATTCTGTGTCACTTATAATGAGAAAATAACCAAATGTGTTTTTAAAAATTTATAGGGCAGATGTCTTAGAGGCATTTTCAATTTTAATTTTAGGTCTGTTACCTGGTACCCTTCTGTGTCATAGCCCTGCTTCTGTGGCTTTCTTGTAGTTATTTATTCACTATTCATTTTTAGATGGAGTGCTGAAGAATAATAATATGTAAGTTATACCACATATAGGTCATTGATTCTGTCAGTGCCTTACATTTAAGCCATATGTCACTGTTAAAAGTAATAGCTGTCTTTTTAAAAAACCATTGCTTATATCTCTCTACCATTTTAATCTAGTAAAAAAATGCCCTGAAATTTCTGTTAAAGGGTCTTCTCTAGTTTTGTATGCCTCTTAAATATATCAAGGGAAAGGAATACAGTGAATTTTTCTCTTAAAAACTTTGTGAAGAAAAATTTTTTTTAAATTTTTTGATGTTTTGCTTTTGAGAGAGAGAGCATGCATGCAAGTAGGGGAGGGGGCAGAGAGAGAGGGAAACAGAGAATCTGAAGCAGGCTCCAGGCTCCAAGCTATATAAAGGATAAATCAGTGCAGAACCCGACACGGGGCTTGAACCCATGAACCGTGAGATTATGACTTGAGCAGAAGTCGGCTCACTTAACACTTAACTGACTGAGCCACCTAGGCGCCCCAAAGAGTCTGAGAAAAAATTTTAAAGGAATTAATTCACACTGTTGAAAATCTTTCATATATAGGCTATTTTTTTTGTCTCAAAATCACAAAAAAAAAAAATTAAAATTTTTGCCTATAGAAATATGCAGTAAGAAATAATCTGAAGGTTTTTCATGTTATATAAATTCCTTTTAAACATGTTTTGTACTCTTTTCAAGTCAATATTAAGAAACCCTGTGAAAATTAAAAACCTGATGTATTGTAGCCAAATGATCTGCAGGTGAAGTCTTCAAAAGTGTAATAACCTTAAGGTTAGTGTGTATTTTTCTAAGGTAGAAGTTTGTCTGGTGCTGTTTTGCTCACTATTTTAATCAAATGAGCAGTCTTGTTTTCCATTTCTCAGAGATTCACCAGTTCTGGAAACAAACTTAGTTGGCTTCGAGTACACTCCTTAGAACTTAAAGGGGATGTTTAAACATTTCACAGATATAAATCTACTGTCCTAGCTGGGAGTAATCTTGACCCTCTGTACTGGTCACTTAATTCATTAAATTGTTCACTCATAAAATACTTAGATGTCCACTCTGAGGCCCGTGGCTATAGAATGATGGAAAGAGTAATTAGAAGTGAATAAGTATCTTAAACAACCTGTAGAGTTTAGTGAAAACAGATGTACAATAAATTCTGTAATATATATGGCAGAACACACAGAAACTTGGGAGGTTCAGAAGAGGGAGAGATTCCTTCTAGGGAAGAAAGGACATGTGAGAAATGGAGAGGTGATCTTGGCGTGGGAAAAGGCATCTTCCTGGGACCCTTGACAAGCAGGTGGAGGAGGAGCCCTTTGGCCGTGTGCCGTAGCTGCTGTTCACTGCTGAAAAGTGTATGTCTTTTTTTCTGTAGCTGATCTGAAAATCCCCTGATGGAATGCCATAGGCCCTTAGCGTAGCTTTCACTGATCAAAATCCATTTGCATTTGCTACTTGTACGAGACACTGCCAAATAATTTATGGTATCATTGCATTAGAAATTGCTTAGTTTGCAGGATTGATAATACAAAAGCTTTGACAAGCCACTGCTGAATTTTGTTTCATCTACTTAAAAAAATCATTTATCATTGATAGTAATTGAGTTTGAGATGAATAGTGAAAATCTTGAGCTCTTGAAAATTCCTATTATTCATGCATCTTGTTTTTTGTACTGAGCCCTTAGAATTAGGTAGTGAACAAACCTGACATGACCTGTGCCCTCATAGCACTTACAAAGTTAAGAACAAATAACTACATTGAGTCGATTGTTCAACAAACAGGAAGTTAAATATTCTAGTATTCATTAAATGTTGAAAGTTTACATCAAAGTAATCTCTGAATTTATATTTCCTCTTTAACATCAGCATTCTTGTAAATAATCACCCTAATGTTCATCATTATTATAGAATTTGGCTTTTCTGTGAGGGTGCCAATCAGAATGTGATTGATCAAGGTCCAGGGAAAGAATGACAAATCCTTAAATTCTGTGGTGTATATAAAAAAAATCTCTTCTTACTTTATCAGGGAAAAGGGGAAACTAGCGTTTACGAAGCTTCCACTAAGTGACAGCACTGTGTTGGACATTGTATACAGTGTTAGTGGTAGTGGTAGAAGTATTGTTATCAAAAAAAAAAAAAAAAGGAACAAATGAAAGAAATCCAAGGCATTAATGGAGAAAGAAAAGCCTTTGGCTGTTCCACTTCTCACTTCCCTTTTTTCTTCCTACAAGATTCTTCTTGATGAACTGTCTTCTACTAAACACTGGGCATCCATGCACGTTTCAGACCACAGTGGATTTCACTACCGCCAGTTTTTGTTAAAGTCTTTGATTAGCCAAACTGTGAGAGATGGTTCTGTATTGGAGCAAAACACTTTGAGAAGTGAGCCAGCTCTAGTTCTTGCAAAAGATGAAGAAGCAGCAGCTTCAACAGAGGAAGCAAGGATAAATCTTCCCCATCTTCTAGAAGAAGAAGTTGAATTCAGCACTGATCTGATTGATTCCTATCCAGGACATGAAACCCTTTGGTGTCACAGGTGAGAGAAGCGAAAAATCCATTTTCTGCATGAAACCACATGTCTTCCTGAGAGCTATAGAAGGTCTTACATCGTAGGCCACCCTCTGGAGTAAATACGGTAATCTGGTTGTGGAGCTTTGCCTGTGTTCAGAGGAGTTTCCATTACCATATTCTCATGATCTTCAGTAAGAGGTTCCTCATGCAGGTCTTTGACTAATGCTTAGATGGTAGCATTCGACCTTGACTGTGCAACACCTATGTTACTTTCAAACTGAACACAGAAGTTTCTAGACTCCCTCCTTGGAGATCCTGATATTTGTAGCATGTCTGGGGTGGAATGCTGGCATCTAGTCTTCAAAAAAAAAAGGGAAAAAACCTAACAGGTAAATTTTGACACAGAGTTGGGTTTAGACCATTGATTAGCCCATTGATTGGACCCTGAGAATAGTTAAGTTTTTTGAAGGTCTGCAAATTAACTTTCCTTAAGTTAATAAGCTCTTGACACTTGGTTGGGTTCTGTTGTTGTTTTGGGTTTTTTTTAAAAAAGTAAGGTGTGCTTTGGGAGCAGGACAGGATTATTAGGAAGGAGTGAAAGAGTAAGATTAGCAACCTCGTAACCTGAGTTCTGAGTACATTTGACAGCCAGGTAACTTTTGTGTTGGAATGAAGTCCAGGTATGGGAACCCTTTTTTGAAGCATCTCTGTCTCTATAAATGCGGATTCTACTTCAGGCTGTAGGATTGTATTTGTAGACAAAGGACTTGCCTGTGCCAAGCTAGGAGATAGACATTTTAAATACTTGTATATTTTTAAAGTTGTTGAGATGTGCGCCTTTTGAGGAGATGTGTTCAGCTGCCCTTCCAGGCTAAACACGTTTAGAAGATGGGAGACCATCTACCCTCTTTGGCACCCTCCGAAATGATTTTCTTTTTCTCGTATAAAAAAGACACTGTTATTCCACATTTTCTAGAGACAAGATAGACATTAACTTCCATGTTGTTTTGATGTTACAGATTTTTTAGTTGGCTATTTTATATTTAGGTAATCAGTAGTAAGATTGAGAAAAATTTTAAATTATATTTGTGTTGAAGAGATAGCTAGATTAGCAGAGTAGAAGCTTTGTGTAAAGATTAATTGAAGTTTGGGGTGGTGCGTGGGGAAAAGAGACCGTTGGGATGGCCTGGATGTTATACAGACCCGTTTTCTGCTACTGAGTCAGTCCCTTTCGGCACCTCATCTGTCCTTTCAGTTTTATCCTGTATGAAAGGGCTAAATTATATGCTCCCTGTCTTCTCCAAAATATGCTGGGAAAATGGGCAGAATTAACTTTTCAGAGCTTAGAGTTGTTAATACGAATAATGAGATAGAAGAGCCTAGAATCTGTGTTGTTGACCTTATTGTATACAGTAGATATGCACTCCACTGAGTCAAAATTTTTGGAGATTAGGCACATAGATCTTCATTCTTAACAACTCTAGATGAGTCTACGGGCAGGGTACCGGCTCTCCTTAGAGAGGGAGAGAGCTGTGTCTTCTAAATGCTTTGCTCAGAGCTCAGCACATTCCTCCTGTTTGATTAGACAGTAGTTACAGTGACGGATTTCAGGGAAAGTTAAGTTGGTTTTTAGATAATAAGACGTGTTCTTATTAAAGAAAGTACTGGATAGAGGCCATGGACTAAGCCTTTAGAGGAGCTATTTAATCCCTATAAATCACTTCTGTTTTAGGATATCAGTAATTTTTGGTTCCGTTTTGTTTTTTTTTTTTTTAACAGCAGAGATTGGGCTATGACCCATTTCTAATTTCCGATTGTAGTTCCAAAGAGTAACAATTCCAGGTGGTTGCCGTCATCTCAGTCGGTGATATTAAACATCCTTTGAGGGTCGTAGTATTCTTCTCACAGTCCAGTAATCTGGGCTTGTAAGACTCTGGGCTGAATACGCAGACTTCAGGGTAACTCCTCCACCTCCTTCCTCCAGGTAACTCGAGGTCACTAAAGGGGTGAACTGAGTACAGTACGTTTTGAAATTATCAGCTTATTTTAGTTGGTCCGAGGGTTGTGGGTTATCGTTAAGCTGAAATTATCAGCTTATTTTTTTTCCTGAAAAGCTTGACTTTGTGATATGAGTTTTCTGTATTCTCGCCCCCCTCCCCCCTCCTCTTTCACAGGCGGCATATTTTCTACCTTCAGCATCACTTACATGGTAGGTTTCCTCACAGTGTGACCCTGTTGTCACCTGCAGACAGCCCCGGGGGGACTTCGAGTGACTTGCACCTCATCCCAGGAGGCCCCCACATGTCTCAGGCCATGGAGGTGGATGGGCTGAATGACTCCAGCAAGCAAGGCTATTCCCAGGAAACCAAACGCCTGAAGCGGACCCCAGCTCCAGACTCGCGGGGCCTGGAAATGGAGCACAGGTTCATCGATCAAGTACTGTCCACCTGCCGGGACGCAGAGCAGGCCAGGTTTGCCAGTGCCTACCGGAAATGGCTGGTTACCCTGAGTCAGTGAAGGAGGTGGGTTAGTCCCGCAAGGTCCCCCTCAGTGCAATATTGCTTTCCCTTCTCACACAGTCGCATGAATTGTTTGCTGTTATGTGTTCTTCATCTTTAGGTTAAAAGTCCATGGTAAATCTTTCATTTTATTTATTTTGTTAAGAACTGGCATTCCTTTGGGGATAAAATAACTGTAGTTTCTTCTGCTAAACATTGAGTCTTAATTTTTTTCTTCTCATCCTTTATATTTCTGTACATGAAGCTTCCCATTTGGTTCTCCCCGTTGGTTCACAGACACATGTACCCGCCTCAGTGCAGTTGCTGTATAGGCTAGTTTCTTTTCCAGTTAAAAATTTAAGTTGTAGTTCAGCCTTAGAATAACACAAGCTCAGAATAACTCCATCTAATTATTGTTTTGAGAATCATATGGCCAGATAGAAGGGATTTGAGAAAATATCATTTCTCTTTCTCGACTCAAGTTATTGACCAATGTAACCAAAGTCAGAAGTATCGGAATTTATATAAAAAAACATGCTTCCATTGTGTAATCCATTTTCAAATGGTTATTTTAAAAGAAAAACTAATTTTAAGACTTTATGTAATTGCAGTACTGGGAAATTATTTTTATTACTAGTTTTGATAGATTCTTTTTACCTCAAATTTGATATGGGCCAAAAACACTCACGTTAGCCCTTATAAAAACCATTATTTTTTAAAACCTGGAATGCCATTTTTAGTTACTGCGATTTATCTTCCTTTTAAATTCACCATGAAAAGTGAAATATGCATGGAAATGTATCCATTAAAAATCTTCATTTTTAAAAATTTAAGTTCTTGAAGGTACACTTAAGCCACAAAATTTTTATGAAGTGGTTATTAAAAATTTGCTGGCAAAAGCCAGGGGGAAAGAATAGATTTTGAAGGTTGGGTCTTCAATCTTTATTTAAAAAAAAATAAAACAACTTAAAGACTTTGATACTAAACTTATCAGGGATGAGGCACCAAAGTAGGCACCGTACAGCTGTATCTTATCTTAGTAATAAGGGCTGGGTTCTTCAGGTCTGTGAGGCCAGGTGGGAAAAGGGCCAGCTAATGTTTACTTTCTTAATACGTTTTCTCCCCTTGTAAATAGTCTGTGTTTGTTATTTCCTTTTCACCTATCTTTTCTTCATTTTCCCAGTCCATTCCATATTTTTTGACCCTTTCACTCTCCTATGTTTTTCCTTAATTGTCTAATTTTAAGGATATGTTCTGAAGATACTCTCCGTCCTTTTCCCAATGAATTTCATAACCCGTTAAACACAAACACACATAATATTCGTACGAACTGCCCTTCTCAAAGTTCCCCTAGTGATGGAAACTGCCTGTCGTCCGGTACGTGTGAGCAGGATGCCATAGTGGCAGAAGTAAGTGACCTCCATGCTTTGCTTGTTCTCGTTTTCACATGCTAGGTCACCTGTGGGGTGAGGGGACAGGCATAAAGGCAGGCTTCTCCTAGCTTGTATTATGGAAACCTTGGGCTTGAGTGAGGCACATGGCCTTAAGCTTAGGGAAGGAATAAGTTCTTTCTTCCTGCATCATGGTTTTGTTGCGGAGCAACCTGTCAGGTGAGACTTTAGAACACCAGAAAAACTGTCCAGCCCGGCCCTTGCAGACAGAAGCTGCTTTTCTCTTTTGGGACAAAATTAACCTTTTATAGTTTTCATAGTATTTTAGAAATGTAAGAAAATAATTGCCATTATGAACATAATTCCATGGCCCTTTGTGTACAAAGCGTATTTTGAATCAAATACCTCAAGGTCTACCTAGACCTCTGTGGATAAAACCATTAGCTTGTGATTTTCTGCACCTACAGGGGATGGTGGGGCGACTGCATGGAGAGGAAATGAGAGACTCAGCCCCATTCCACTGGATTCATGTTGCCAGATCCTGGCCTCGCTCAGTATTCCCTTTCTTCCAAGCATCATTTTAAGTATCCCAAGTAATAGGGCTTCTTCTGTTTGATGTGAGAGTGTCAGGACAGGAGTATTGTCAATCCCCTGTGAACAGCAGCTCCATTTGACAGTGCTCCACGCCTTTTTCTACCCTCCACAGAGCATCCTACCCACCTTTGATGTTATCTGCCTTCGTGTGTTTTAAGGCCTTTAATCCACCCCTTTATGAAGCCATGCAGTCCTTTAAGATACCTTTGTCTCGTCTTCCTAACAAAGTTTTGAGTAGGGAGTAAAAACACAAATATCCAAAGGATACTTACCGTTTGTGACTTTTGTGTGTACTTTATTTCTAATGTCTGTACTTTTCAAGTGTTCATTCACAGAAAAACCTAGTATTGCCCTATATGGCTGTGTTTTTTCCTAAGTGGTTGACATCTAAACTCATTAGCTGTAGCGTGGTAGTGAGTTCATGCAGTGGAAAGGATGTGTCTGTTTTCAGGGACTTGTTAGTCTTTCCTTTTTTTTTTTTTTTTTTTCCTGTACATACGTCATTGTTTGTTGAAAGGAAAAGATAGTTTAGACTGACCCACTGCATCAAACTTTCATTGGAAGGACAGTAGGCCATCCTGCTGTCCTGTGGATCAAGAATACTACCGACAAGCCAAAAGCAATAAGATCTGTAAATACCTCCACCACCAACTTCCTCCCCAACCCCACCTTTTTCTGATAAACCTATTTTGGTAATTTGGTGTTCCCAGATTCTACTGTGTGCCTTGCACATGGTGAGGACTCATTAAATATTTATCAAATTAATAAATGATTCATTGAAAATAGGAAAGATTGATCATGAGTAATGGATAGAATAAGTTAGGATTGAGAAATTGATAGATTAGAGCAATGGATGATGAATGAATGATATATGCCAGCGTCATGATACTACAGGTGAGCTATTACATATAGAATTAAGTTAATTTAGCTTATTCCTCATTTAACTACCTTGTTTAAAGCTTGTTAAATCCCAGCCAAAAAATGCAGGTCTATAATTATGAATTAACTCTACTTTAACATATATTAAAAATTCATAGAACAAAGCTTATTCGCATTAAGAACACCACTTTCTGTTCATTTATGGTATTGGAAGGCAGATTTTGCCAACAGAGCCAGAGACACTTGGAGTGTTTGAAGAAATTTTTTATTTCAAAGACTTTTTGATCTCTGTATGTGCACGGATAGTCATTTTCTGCGTCTCCTTTTCTACTCCCCAGCTTGAACCATAGACCTTTTAGGTATTTCTTAAACCTTTGTGAGTCATTTTTTTTCCTCTTAAATTTAAGGATTAGCTACCTATTAATTTCCCCTTTTTCTTTTCTAGGTTTTAGCATTTTTATTACCTCTTTGTAAACTCTCAGCCCCAGCTCTGAGTCATATCCCTTATTCCTATGGTATGGTTCTGATTAAAGGCTTTTTTAAATTACTAGGATTAAATGTATAATGTTGTCACTAAAAGCCATTTAAATCTTCAGATAAGGGCTTATGTGACACAAGATGTGAAAACAAAAGTTCCTCAACTTTTACGTGGCAGTATGTAGGAAAGCATAGACTGTGTGATTTAGATGTATTCACGTCATGTCAATTCATGCTTGTTATATAAAGAGAACTTTTAATGTTGTTGAGAACACATTACGTTAGTAATTTTCTGGAGCACAAGATGGTGTCTGACATGAGCTAAATATTAATTTAGGAGTTCAGCTGCCACTTACTGTACAACAGTCTAATCAATATTTAGTCCCTCCTAATTACAGACAATACTAAAGATTTAGTTATAAAAAGAAATAACATATATTCTTTTCTTTGCAGAAAGTTTTTGTAAGCTGACAGTTATTTTGTTACCAGAGAATTCTATTTTAGAACTTTAAGATATTTAAAATACGCTAGGAAATTTGAACAGCATTATTAAAACCTTTTGTCTTATGAGTAAACTTTCCCAGTAGACTGTGCAGCCCCGGTACTTCATACCTGCTACCCCCCACCCCCCACCCCCCAATGCCTGGGGGCACTCTCCCTGTGCTCCCATTCCCTGGAGAAGTGTGTGGAGGCCCAGCAAGGCGGAGACGAATGCGTGGCTTGAAGGCAGCGGGCAGGGGAAAACTCAACCCTGAGAATTCTACTTGTCACACAGTGTCTTTTAAAAAATAGCTATACATACTGTGGTAATTTGAGTGCCTTTCTTATTTCTAGAGAGAGCAAGATTAATGTTTAGGTAGAAAACAAAGGATGGAAGTTTTATCAAACAGTTGACTATAACTCGTTTCATTTATTCCAGTTGCTAGGCACGGCCCCGTGGAGTTTTTTATCCATTCATGAGATACTGACATGAGCAGGTAGGATGCTTTGGTTTGTATTGCTTAGTTAGCATGCTTAAGCACCCTACCAGGAGGAATTAAGTCTTTCCCTGGGACAACTAACTTGCTGGGGGTGGAGGCATTGTATTTAGAGTGTGCGTTATTAAAGGTTAGCCTGAAGCCGTGCAGCCCACGTTCAAGGGAAACAGTGGCACTGTACCCTAAAAGAAAGTCCCTATGATTGTCCTAAATAGATCCTTTGCCTCACTTTAAGGTTTTTAAGAATTTCCTCCCAAATTCTGTGTTGGAGAAAAAGAAGTAAATAGATGAAATTTAAAGTATGGCATTTTATATATTTGGTTATGGAGAGGGGAGGGATAGAGAGTCCATATTTCAAGATTGCAGATAACTTTTAATTATAATTTCATAAAGATAGCTAACGATTCCAAAGTGCTTTTCAGAGGACTATTGAATAATATATTCCTAAATGGCAGCAATAGGTCATAGTTCATAGTGGAGACAGAAAACCATTGTGTCAGTTGTAGATCTGTGTGTGTGTGTGTGTGTGTGTGTGTGTGTGTGTGTGTTGCAGGGGGCACATCTGGCTCTCAACTTGGACATCTGTATTCTCGTTAGGTCATGTTAACACTGTAAAACCAAACTCTTTGCTAAAAAAAAAAAAAAGTAGCAGTAGCGTAGTCTGCTGATGAAACTTTGTGCTTCCAAGAATATTAGCTCTATATAGGTTGTGCTTTTTGGACAATAGTAAGGTCCACAAGGCTAACCCTGGCATTTCTTTTATTGATCTGTTATTCCTCAGGGTGTAGAAGATTTAGTAAACTTAGGACAAAATTTTATATTCAGCGGCAAAAAGGAAAAGGCAAAAATACGCTAAATATATTACTAGCTCTTAAAATTTTAGTATAGATAGTATTTTTTATAAACCACTACCTGTGCAGTAGCTCGTGGACACTCTGTGACTGCCTCACTCTTCTTCCTCTCGCCGCTTCCCTAGGCTCTTACGAATGTTCTCTTAACCCACGTCTTCTACGGAATCAGTTTCTGTACTGTATTGTTTCCCACCTTTGGCAGAGGTGGGGGTGTTTCAGTTGACCTCATTTTGTTTTTGGAAATCCTGTTCAAGAAATGATTGCTGTTGGTTTTCAAACTGACAACTTTTTTTTGCTTCTTAAAATTTCAGTTTCCCTGTGAGAGTGTTCTCTGTGCAGACCCCGTACGGGTTCAGGACAGTGCGTGATGCCTCACGCCTTGTAGGAATCCATCAGGTCGGAATGGTTAAAGGCTAGAAAGCGAAAACTAGCTTCCCTCTGTCTTGTCGCCATTGCCCGCATCCATAGCTTCAGGAGAAATATGGTATTGTGCTGAAGGTACATAATTAGCTTCAAAACATTCAAGGCAAGATACACAGCTGCAACACGTTGTAGGTGAAACTTCCATACTTTTCAGGCCACATATATGTGTGTTCACATATATGTATGTATATATAGATTTAAATGGGATTTGGAACTTGAATTTATATAGTGATTTTACAGAGAATTTTATTTAAGAGGTTTTTATTTTCATATTTGCTTAAAGTGCTCCTCTTTAAAAGCAGTTTTCTGTATTAAACCAGCCCCCTCAAGCAAAGTTGGAAACCTAACACAAGTGCCATTCTCCCGAATTAACCAGATATCTGTGTAAACTGTTTATTTTTGTCTTTGGATGCTTCTGAACCTGGACGTTCTGGCTGTTCTTCCATACTTTTAGGGAATCAGCCTTAATTTTGTGTATGGCCATCACTTTCCTCAAAGTACTATGCAGCTTACTTCAAATGTTTATTTATCTTTATAAAGTGATCAGTAATACGTATTGAGATTTTTTTTCATGTCGGAAGTGAACAATTTCACACATTCAGACAGTGACTCATTAGAAGTGCTCATATATTATCTTCCCTCACCAGTGTCATCTTGCATTTGGAGCAGGTATTTTTCTTATTGGTTAAAGAATGAGTGTAGACTGAGTGCAGTCATAGTAGGCGCTCAATAAATATTTAGACAGTTACTGATCTAACATCAAATCAACAGCTTTTGGAAAGGAAACTTGTTATCTTTTCATGGAGGGGTATATTTTTAGAGTAATATATGTTTGAAACTGAAAAATTATATCATTTGTCTTGAATTACTAGGCTTATTTAGGCTGGAGTTAGTAACATGCAATAAAAATCTTGTTTGTATAGAACATGGTCTGAAGATAGGAGATGGGAAGAGTTTAAGCAAGTATCTTTCTGTGCAAGGCACATTAATAAATGTGATTAAATGTCTTAATAGGCTGCCAAACGAGAGAGAGAGAGACAGAGAGACAGAACTGCTGTAGACTTCTGCAGTCGGGTTCTATGTTGTGCGCCTGATACTGCCTGGCTTAGGTTCTGTTTATTTCTTCTTAAAACCTGGTTGCTTTCCAGTGTCTTAAAAGTGGTGATGGTAAAATATAAAATTATATTAAGTAACTTCTCCTTACTTGTTTTCTCAGAACATCTTTACTCTGAGGGGGAAATCCTTATGAAGGACACAGTAGTTTCAGCATTGGTTCATTTGCAGCTTTCAGAGCACTTTTGACAGAGCTTACCCAGTGTAAACAGATTTAAACAATTGAAAAACAAACATTCCGACCTGAGCTGTGAGGAGCAGAGTGTGTAATCCAAGCATCATTAGGCATCACCTCCTGGTGAGGTTCTTGATGCAGGACTATGATACTGGCTTCTGACTGTGGTGACCGTTGTCAGTGTTCTATTTTGGTGGTGTTCCTAGGAGAATAATGAAATGTGTGCTAGATTAATTTGTATTTGAGATGAATACAATAAAAGATGATGTGGTATCAATATGCCAGGGATTTATACACACTATTAATAAAATTTTTTAACAAAGGAGGAGGGGCAGAAAATGAGAAGAGGTCAGTGATATTTTTTAATAGCCTCTAAATTTTTTTTTAAAAATCCAAGCCTCTCAGACACTAAGCAGTTGCTTACTTTATTTAACACTGAGGGACTCTAAGGGATAGTTCTCAGATACTATCTGCTACTAGAATTGACCTTGTGGGAGAATTTTATATTGCTTGAAGATTTTCCAGAATAATGGAGTATTTAAGTTGCAGTTTAATGTTTTTTTAAAGATTTTCTTCGGGCTCTGTGCTGACAGCTAGCTCAGAGCCCGGAGCCTGCTTCAGATTCTGTATCTCCCTCTCTCTCTCTGACCCTCCCCTGCTCATGCTGTTTCTCTCTCTCTCTCTCTCTTTCTCAGAAATAAATAAAACATTAAAAAAAAAAAAGATTTTCTTGTAGGTTGCGTTTCAGTGGACAAGTTACATATATCATCTGTGGTGCAAGGTCAGATCCTGGGCATTAAAGATAAGTTTGGCTAACTTAATTTTACTGGAGATACTAATTGTCTTCCCTCTGATTGCACTGTTATTTTTTTTTTAACTATTTTCCCCTGTTTTCCAGTCTGCATTGAAGATCCTTTAGCTCTTACAATGTGTAGTAATTGACATTTCTTAAGGATTAAATATTTTGTGAATTTTTACACTTAAAATGTATACTTTGCAGAGGGATAAAAAATAAATTTTGCAGTAAAGTATGTGCAGAGTGCTTAGAGTGTTCTGGGAGTTAGTACTCCAGAGTGCTTAAAGCAGGATGCTAAATCCTAAGGCTAATATGTGACTGTAGACTATCTGTATGGGCACTGTCCAGTAGAAATAAATGGGAGCCACATATGTAATTTTTAATTTTCTAGCAGGCACACTAAAGAAGAAACTGGTGACATTAACTTAAATATTTTAATTAACTCAATATATTAAATAAATTTTACTCTGTAATCAATATACAAAATTCAATATACAAAATTATGGAGATAGTTTATCTTTTTCTCCCCCATAGTAAGTTTCTGAAGTTCATTGTGTATTTTGCACTCACAGTCCACGTCAGTCCTGACTAGCTACTTTGCAAGTGCTCAGACAGCCGTGTGTGCTGAGGGCTGCTATACTGGACGGTGTAAGTTCATAGGGTACAAAGTTTGACTTTATTTTAAATTGGGAGATGGTGGGGTAGGCATGAAATTATGGTACTTTAAAAATTATTTAGTATACTTAGAAAAGTATCTAGTAAAATTATCCACATTCTCTTCATTTTCAATTTGCTGTAGAAGTAGCTCAATCTGTTCCAATTTGCCAAGCATTATTTAAGGAGGAAGAAATTCCATGCCATGTAAAATACCATGATATGCTCATTATAACAACACATTATTAACACATTTCTCAATGTGTTCACTAAATTCTGTCCTGTTTCTTCAAAATAATAGCTTAAATTGCATGTTAATTGTGTATCTGTACTTGTTTTATTTTTATATTATTCTTATAATAATGTGTATTAGCAAACAGCCCTAGGATTCTAATCTTCCTATGCATCTGTCTTCCAGTCCTGACTGGTACACTTATTAAGTTGTAACAAGTGGCAGAAAAGTAGAATGAACCATTGGTTTTTTCCACTAGATTGTTTTTACCATGTGATCATGTACCAAGCCAGCTATAACTTACTGTATTTCTGTAGAATATGAAAAATAGTGTTTATGTCGTATCTTTGCTAAATGTTTGCAATTTCTAAGTAAACTTTTCATCTCCTAAGATGAGCGTTAAGTGTGATTTTATCTTTGCTTCTTTTGGTGTTTTAAACTCCGCTCCAGTCTGCCAAGCAGTCCTGGGACGGATGTGTGAGCTGTTGTCTAAGTGAAACCAACTGATTTGATTACTTACACTTGTAGAAAGAATTAAAAATGTTATTTGTGTCTAGGACATTAAAAAAATATCAAAAACAAATTAGAGAAATCGTCACACTTGTCTTTAGAGTGCATTAACAATGACTAATTGACTTATGAAAGTCATTATAACTAGATACGCTTTTTCTCATACATTTTAAATGAAGGCATAGAGCAGAGAATTATTACTTGATTATTTCAGTGTTCTAGCCCATGTTTTCTTTACCTTGAGTCTCACTTCCGTATATCTTAAGCCGGACACAGCATTTACAGTTATTTAAATGGTTTCAATACCTAAGTATATACTCCGAACAATATTGATGAAGTGGACACTTTTTTTACTCCGATTTCAAATACTCAAAAGGTGGTTTTGTGGGAAAGGCCTTTACTACCTTGTCCCATGACTCTTCAGGATTATATTATTAAATAACGCACTTATTACCTATGCCTATTTTGGGTAGGAAACAGGAGACAGAATTTATTTGCATCATGCCAAAGTTGCTTTGCTACACCAGGGAAGGGAACTAGCTTGCTAAAGACAGTCTTGGTTTGAGTTAGTAAGCAGAGTGTATAAGAAGTGCGACAACAGTTAATATTAGCAAAGTGCTTCCCTGGGAAATTGCTTTACCTAATAGGATGCTTCTTGAAATGAAGGATTAATAGTAATAACAGAGGCAGGATGATACACTAGCTAATTAAAATTTTTAAATATGATGAGCCTTTCATCATTTGTATATACTTAGGAGCATTACATTCCTCATGGTGCAACCTCAGATTTTTGCTTCTGGTGTTTTTTGGTTTTGTTCTGTTTGTTTTGGGAGAAGAAGCAGCGATGTTTTTTTTATTGTTACTTTTTTTTTTTTTTTTAAGTGGCAGGATTCCTATCTTTCCAAAATTGCTAGATTGGGCATCAATCAGCTTTATTTAAGATAACAAGTTACAGTATGCCCTTTTCTTATGAGAAGTACAGTATCATTATATATGCCCTATGTTACAATAGAATTTGAAAATCAAAGCAATAATTACTGTACTACCTTTTCTTGCACAGAAATATTCTTGGGGTAACCCTGGCTACCAGGAAGAACTCCCTTACCACTCCTTATAATTATCTGAACAGACATAATACTTCTGAGTTTACACTTTTACTATCAGAAGGCTCCGAAGATATACAAATCTCTTGTATTAAACTCCTTATATACTTCCCATAGTAATTACAGCATGATTAAGGAAAGGTCCGCTTTCTGTGTAGGGGAGCTAACTGCGGGCTGAAGTGGCCCTCCATCATATATTTGTATTCGCATGTTTCTTAAGTTACTAGTGATCTCTCTAGATGTGCATAGAGAGTACTGGAAGGTTGGTGAGTAATTGGGACTGGTGCAACATCAGTCACCCCATCTGTTGTCAAGGACGTTTGGTGGCACTTGACCATCTAAGGTCTCTAGAGCAAAACCAATCACCAGTTCTCTCTGGTCTGTAACTAAGTGGCGACACATCTACTTTGTAACATTGATTTCATGAGTCTTAATATTAGTTATTCCATGTGAAGAAATTTTTAAGTTTAAAGCATTTTGTGTGGCATCTGTTAGAGCAGAAGTCAGAAACAACTTGAATTGTTGTCCCAAACAGTGGGAGATGCAGTAAATTGGTATTTTCCTACCATGGCATTATATGCACTCACAAAAATAGAATATAAAATTACATGGGAAAAAAACTCATCATAAATTAATTTTTAAAAGGAAGTTAGAAAAAACAGGAAGTTATAGAGAAATGTAAAGTAAGATTCTGATTTTATTTTTAAAATTAAAATTAATTCCATTTCCAATAATGGCAGGACCGACACTCCTACTGGACCCAATTTAAAATGTTGGAAAAAATACTAAAAATTTTCTTCAAAGCAGAATAAAGAAATCTATATCATACTGAAACTGCAGAACACCAGTAGAAAGAGAATGTCTTATGAGTGTTTGAAGATAAAGACATCAAATCAGTAGCCAGCTTCTTGTTTGACTCAGAAGGTGTGGGAATGATAAATTTAGTGTGCTGGAATTATGTAACTACCATTACAGAATTCTACATACAAAAAAAGTTCTTTGAGGAATGAAGGTAAAATAAATATATCTATAATATATAAATATATATGATATATATTAAAATCGTATACACATGTATGATTTCCATTCATGTAAAATTTTAAAAATAGGTCTACAAAGAAAGCAAGAAAATTATTATTATAAAGGTCATGATTATTATGAAGGTCAACCAGTAGCATCTGGTTGGGAAAGAATGGAACCACCATCAAGGATGAGATCAAGATACAGAACTTCTGGAATCCTGGCAGGGTTCTGTGTCTTGAACTGGGCCGCGTGGATGTATCTTATATATTTTATGTTCTTTTCTCCATGTTCTGTTCACAATAAAAGAAGAACACCTTTTAGAATACAAAGGTTATTTTTAAATAAATACCCTATTTATGGATTAGATGTATATAAAAGATTCCTACCAAATTGGCCTATAGATTCAACATAATCTATCAAAATTCCAATTAGTTTTTCATTGAACTTGATAAACCACTTTAAAATTGATATGCAAATGAATTGGATTTAAAATAACCAAAACAATCTTGAAAAGTTGGCTTACTATAAAGGTATAGTAATCAAGACTATGGTTTTGGCATAAGAATAGACAAATCTCTGGAACAAAATAGAGCCTAGAAACAGACCTACACACGTAGAGTCCATTAATTTTTGACTGAGGCATCAAAGTCATTTCAATGGGGAAATCTAATAATTAGTGATTGAACAATAAAATAGCTCTATGGAAAAAATAAGCCTCAACCCTTAGCTCACATAATATACAAAATTTAACTTAAAATGATCATAGAACAGGGGCACCTGGATGGCTTAGTTGGTTAAATGTCCGACTTTGGTTCATGTCATGATCTCACTGCCTGTGAGTTTGAGCCCCGCATCAGTCTCTGGACCAACAGCTCAGCCTGGAGCCCACTTCAGATTCTGTGTCTCCCACTCTGTCTGTCCCTCCCCCACTCACACTCTGTCTTTCTCTCAAAAATAAATAAACATTAAAAAAATCTTTAAAAAAAATAATCATAGAACAGAACATAAAACTAAGAACACATAAAGCCACTAGAAAAGAGGAGAATATTTTTGCAATCTTGAGGTAGACAGACTTTCTTGGATGGGACACAAAAGACCCTAATAATAAGGACATGATCAGTAAAAATTTTAAATCTAGAAGGCCATGCAAATGTATAGGAATGTGTGTGCTCAGTAAAGACCTGAGAAGGCCATAGCTGTCACCTCTCAGTGCAAAGGCAGGAAGTGAAGACTAAGGCAGTTATAAACTGACTGTCACAACATGCACTCAGAACTCTTTCAGCAAGAGCTGGAGATTTGATTCAAGGGAATCTGTCCAATCAGCTGATCAATAGAGACTTCAGTGGCTACACACTATAAAGAATATGGGCTTTACAAAAGTAGTTCAGAAAAAGTCACTAGACAACAACGATAGGTGACTATAAACCCTGGGGATGATGGAGAACCTGATACCGAGATGTGGCACATTATATTACTAAAATGTCTGATTCTTAATAATATAACACATGGAAAGAAAGAAAGCATGTCTCATACCCAAGAAAAAAGCAATCAATAGAAATTGCCTAAGAGAAAAAAACAGTAGAAATTGCCCAAGAGAAAAAAAAAACAGACATTAGACTTAAGACTTTAAACAAGATACTTTAAATATGTTCAAAGAACTAAAAGAAACATGTTTAAAGAACCAAAGCAAAATGGGAACCATGCATCACCAAACAGTGATGGATATTTTAAAGGGAATGAAATAGCTTAAACTCAGCCAAATAGACCCTGGTTGACACACGTCTGGGAAGACAGACATGTAAATGGAATTAAGTAGAGATTCTGCAAAGGTGAATAGTTAATTATAGTTTTTGTACCAAAAATCCACAGGGGTCACCAACAGATTTGAATAAGATGAAAGGATGAGTGAAAACATGTCAACTGACAATATATTCAGTCTGAGGAACAAAAAGAAAAAGAATAAAAGCACATAGAGCCTAAGGGACCTATGGGGCACCATCAAAGTGACCAATATATGTATTGTAGATGTAGATTTCCTCAGAGGAGAAAAAAAGCAAGGAGAAGAAAATATCTGAAGGATACAAACCTACAAATCCAAAAATGTCAATGAACTATAGGTAGGACTTATTCAAAAAGACCTACACAGAAGATACATTATAACCAAACTGTCAAAAGCCCGTGGACAAATAGAAAATCTTGAAAGCAGCATGAGAGAAGAGACTTATTGTATATAGGAGGTCCTCAATAATATTAACGTGATTTCTCATCAGAAACAATGGAAGCTTCTAGAAGGCACTGGCAGATACCTTTAAAGTGCTCAAAAGAAAAGCTCAACCAAGAATCATCTGGTAAAATGAACCTTCAAAAATGAAAGAAATTAAGACACTCGCAGATCAAAACAGAGTTTATCACTAGCAGAACTGCCCTAGGAAGAAACATGAAAGGGAGGCCTCCAGGCTGAAGTGAAGAGATACTACAACTTTCCACATGAAAAAAGTACCAGTGAAAGTAAGTACATAGTATGTATGTACATAGCATGTAACTACATACATACTTATAAATGTATCCTGTGTAACTCTTTTCCCCTCTAATTTCAAAGGTAACTGTCTACTGCAATAATTTTAAATTTATATTAATGGATCTACAGTGTAATAGAAATTAGGCCATGACAGAATAGAAGGGTGGAGAACAGAGCTATATAGTATACCAGTTTTTATATACTACTGAAACTAAGTTGGTATCAGTACAAGTTACACTGGTCTAAATTAAGATGCTAATCCTATTCCAGGGGGACCAGCCACTAAGAAAATAAGTCAAAAATACATATAAAAGAAGCAAGGGAATTAAAACGCTGCACTAGAAAATATATAACAAAGAAGGCAATTGTGGAATAACTAAGAGGCAAGATAAGGAGCAAACAAAGCGACAGACATAAATCCACCTTACCAGTAATTATATGAAAAGTAAATGGATTAAATTAAAAGTAATAGGCAAAAATTGGAAGAATGGATTATAAAAACAAAATTTCAGGAGAAATGACGAGATAAGCCATATTCTGGGAGATAAATGTTTACAAAAGATATAGCTAATAGCTTACATACAAAGAACATACACAAATATATAAATATACAAAGAACTCTTAAGACTCAAAAATAAGAAAATGAGTAACCTGATTAAAACTTGGCCAAAGACCTTAGCAGATACCTCACCAAAGAAGATATGCAAATGAAAAACAAGCATATGAAAAAGTGCTCCATGTGTGGTTAGGGAAATGCAAATTAAAACACTGAGATACCACTACACACCTATTAGAAAGGCCAAAATCCAAAACACTGACAACCCAAATGCTGGCAATAATGTGCAGCAAGAGGAACTCTTATTCATTGTTCATGGAAATGCAAAATGGTACAGCCACTTCAGAAGACAGTTTGGCAATTTCTTATAAAACTAAACATAATTTTACCATACAATCCAGCATTTAAGCTCCTTGGTATTTGCCCAAAGGGATAAAAATCTTATGATACACACAAAAATCTACACACAGATTTTTAGAGCAGCCCAAAGTGCCAAAACTTAGAAGCTGTCAAAATGTCCTTCAGTAAGAGACTTGCTAAATAAACTGTGGTGTGTCCAGATAATGAAATATTAGCACTAAAAAGGAATGAGCTATCAAGCCATGAAAAGGCATGGAGGAAATTTAAATGCACATTACTAAGCAAAAGAAGCCAATAAAAACCATGGACTTTGGATGAAAATGATGTGTCGATGTAGATTCATCAAATGCAACAAATGTACCACTATGTTGGGGATGTTAATAATGGAGAAGGCTATGTAAGCGTGGAGGCAGGGCATCGATGAGATGTTTGTCTTCCACTCAATTTTGCTATGAACCTAAAACTACCCCCACAATAAAGTCTATTAAAACAAAAAGATAGAGACACCTGGGTGGCTGAGTAGGTTGAGCATCCCATCCTGACTCTGGATTTCAGCTCAGGTCATAATCTCATGGTTTATGGGCTCAAGCCCCACATTGGGCTCCATGCTGACAATACAGAGCCTGCTTGAAATTCTCTCTTCCTCTCTCTCTACCCCTACCCAGTTGTGTCTCTCTCCCTTTCTGTGTCTCAAAATCATTAAATAATAAAATATATTTAAAAAGAGACCTAGTCCATAGTTTGTATGTGTTCCTAAGAATAAATACTTAGGAATATGTTAAAAAAATAAGTGCAAAATTCATAATCTGAAAGCTATAAAGCAGTGCTGAAAGAAATTAAAGAAATATAAAGAAATGGAAAACCATCCTATGTTCATGGATCAGTAAATTAACTTTGTTAAGATGGCAATACTCTCCAAGCTGATCTACACATCCAACATAATCCCTATCAGAATTCTATCTGACTTTTAAGAAATTAAGCTGATAAAGAAAACTTATATGGAATTGTAAGGGACCAAGAATAGCCAATTCAATCCTTAAAAAAGAATTTCAAACTTACAGTTTTAATTTCAAAAACAACTACAAAGCTCTATAGTAATCAAAACAGTGTGGTATGGGCATAAAGATAGTCATATAAATCAATGGAATTGAGTAGAAAGTCAAAATTTACACATACACACACACACACGGGAAAAAAAACCCCAACCATGCACCTTGGTCGATTGTTTTTTGACAAGGGCACCAAGACCAGTCAATGAGGAAAAAGACTCTTTTTTTCTTATGTACGTATGTATGTATGTATGTATTTAGAGAGCCAATGCACAAGCAGGGGAGGGGCAGAGAGAAGGAGAGACGGAATCCCAAGCAGGCTCCACGCAATCAGCACAGGGCCCAATGCAGGGCTTGAACTCATGAACTGTGAGATCATGACCTGAGCTGAGATGAAGAGTCAGACGCTACTCAGGCACCCTAAAAATACTCTTTTTAACAAAAGATTTTTCAAACAACTACATGCATCCAAAACAATTACTTTGGATCTCTACCTCACACCACATATAAAAATTAATTCAAAAAAAAATTAAAAGACCTAAATGTAGAGCAAAACTATAAAACTCTCAGAAGAAAACACAGGTGTAAATCTTTGTGGCCTTGTATTAGGCAATGTTTTTGAGATGACATCAAAAGCACAAGTAACAAAAGAAAAACCAGGTAAATTGGACTTCTTCAAAATTAAGAACTTTTGTACTTCAAAGGACACTGTCAAGAAAGTAAAAAGAAAACCCACAGAGTAGGACAAAATATCTAAAACTCATATTATATCTTCTAAGAGATTAGTCTCCAGAATGTATTAAAAACCCTTACAACCCTGAGCAGATGTGGGCAAAGGAGTTGAACATTTCTACATAGAAGATACACAAATGTCCAAGAACCATTAGGAAATTAGGAAATGGATATCAGAGCCACACTGAGATACAACTTCACATTCACATGGGTGGCTCTCATAATAATCATATAAAAATAAGTATTGGTGAGTATTTGGAATTGTGAGAAACTTTCATTTTCTACTTTATCTTTCTTATGATGTTAATGGTTTTAAAGAAGGTGTACTTAAATAATCCTTACCGTACTGATATGGTATCTCGCCTAAAAAAGCACATTGGGTTCTTTATCCAAATAATGGATTCAGATGGCCATCATGTATCCAAATTAGGCATCAGGGAGAAAGATGAACCTCTGGCTCAAATAAAGGAAAAATATTACAAATGGGATTTATAACTAAATGGGAATAAATACACTTTGGGATTCATTGGATTGCTTGAGGCTGTAGCAAAGTAGATAAAGGAGTATAAATAAATATGTATCAAAACTGAAATAAGGGACCAGAGGGGAAAAAATCTAAAAGTGTTGAGAACACTTTTCCAGATGATTTACTGGCCTAACCTTGAGCCATGTCATAATTTCCAGTGACCACGACAGCATGTGGTTAGAGTAAATGCATAAAAGTGGCTGGATGTAAATCTTCGTGCCGAGCTCCTATTTTTACTTAGTTGCCCTGTCTTTTAAAACATTGTGGACAGATAATAAAACTGCCCCCCACCCCCATATACAGAGCCTATGGCTACCAATTTGTAACCTCAGTTCAAGAGTAGGATTGCTTCACTGGGAAGCAAACCATCCAAAGGTTAACAACGGAGGCCAGCGTAATTTGGCTTCTTATTTTAATAAACATTGGACAGACAGGGGTAGGTGTGATGATGTTGTAAAGTGGAATTGTTAACATCATGTCAAACGTCATCTTCACTGAACAGAAGTTATAACTGGCAACATTAATAAAACTGAAAGTATTTTAATGTGGCTTCTAGATCTGTTTATTTCAATCATCATGCTTTAATTTGAACCATGTTGAACAGAGGGATACACTGGAAGATTGTGAGAATATTGTTACTGTATCTAGAATTCTGGTTTTTTAAATTAAACCAATGGCAAAATATTTATCTAATTAGAAAAACAATATTTAAAAGTTTGAAAAACAGAAAAAAATTACTTGAGTTGCCACAATCCTAACAACTGTCTTAATATATATTTTATATATAATAATAACAAAATGTTGGATCTTACTTTTTAAAAAATTTAATATTACATCACACTAATGTGTCCATATAATCTGCATAAAGAGTAGAAAATGTTGAATCTCAAGTGTAGGATTTTAAAAACTTGAAAACCAATCAAAGAGAAGTTTTAAAATATTTTTTAAAACTTTTAAAATTTTACAAAATCAGCAAAATGGACATTTAATTTGAAAATGTGATTAGACTCTTTTTAACATTTCTAAAAATTCAATTTGCCAACACATTTGGTAATAGGACAAAATGACCAAAAAGTTAATACACCTCTTTCATAAAGGTCAATACTTAAATTTTTTTTCCAGCAAATGAACTTTTTAACATTTTGTTTGGCACAGATTCTAATTTCAGTAAATATTTGAAGAGATCAGTAGTTTACTTTTTCTTCCATTGGCCACTCTTCAGAACTATAAAGATGGCTTTCACAGGTGGTATGTGATGGTCCTCCTAAACACAGATGGCTTTCAGGTACAACTGTTTCACCTCAAAAGTTTTTGTTTATGCTTTCATTCCTTGAGAAGGAGTCTCTAGGGCCAATATTAGACTATTAGTTGTTTATTCCATGTGTTGGCTTATAATTCCACAGATGGGAATTGGTTCTAGGCTAAGCTGTACTCACCTAGCCTCACCCCATTGAAGAATCTACCCCATGCTGATTACTGTAAGAGTCACACTTAGAAAAATGGCCCTTTCATAGATGGTTAAATTGTTCCAACAGGATAAGACAGGGTTGCTTTTATATTGGTTTTTAATGAGTCTCCCATTTTGGGATGAGCTGAGTAGTAAATAAAAGAAAGACAACCACTCTTTGATGTGCAGACACTACAACTGTGATTTTTATCTCAAACTAACCATGGTTTTAAAAACAACTGGCCCTGCTCCCTAATTATTGCCACTACAGAAGTACTAGAGATGAATTATTCTGGAACAAAGTTAATAATTATGGAATTCTTTCCCAAAGCTTAACAAATTTAAAACAATAATCCCTTACAAGTGAATTCATTCAGTTACCGAGAAGTACATTATACATATGCTTTACCTTGAGTACTGCATCCAGAAATAACATAGCTTAAAGCTAGGCGTTCTCTTCATAATTTTTAAAGGACCAATGATTTTTTTGTTGTTTGTTTCATGACTAAAACAAGCATCTGGTTTTACTTCCTTAAAAATATTCAGACTACAAATACTATAGCTATGATATAATAAACACCAAAGCTTGGCACCAAAGCTCACCCTGATCTCTGTTAAAGGGGGATCCAAAGCTCTTTGTAAGGAAAAAATTTGAACCTTTCTCAAGGAATTCTCCCTTGCTCATTTCTATCAGAGGGGCCATTTTATCTGAGGCACCAGATCTTCTTTAGGTCCTTCATTTCCATGAGAGAATATAGGTCTGTCCCCAGCTGAACTAGTTGGCAAGGCAGATGTGTTTCTTTTTAGCTGGCCACATAAAATAACCAGAACGGGGGTACTCATTACAGAACACAATTTGCTGTTGCCCAATTTCCATAAAATCTCAGTTGAGAAACACAGTGGTGATCTGGAATTTCTGAAGGATACAAAGATCATGCATTCTTTCAGATAAAACTCTACCGAAGGATCAAGCTACAAGAGAATCAGAAAGCCAGATACTCCTAGAGAAAGTGAATAGAGAAGGAACACATAGTCTCATGTCTGAACTTGCTTTTATCACTTACTAGTTGTGTAACCTCTTGCTGGCTTATCCAATATATTATTTCCTGTTTTGAATTTTTGCTATCCTATCATATTTTATGTATCCTTATAAGCAGCCTTCAATTCATTGAGATAAAGTGTGTGTGGGGGGGGGAATCGTTTCTACAGAAAACCAAACAGATAAATAATCGATGATACATAATATAGAAAGGAAATCTAATGTATCTGAGGGACTTATAAAAAGGAAGTCTAATTGGACTTCTAATGGGACTTCGATAAGTCCCTAAGTTTAGGGACATCTAGATGGTGTAATGTTTTACATTACATTAACATATCACATCAGTAGCCCAAGTAAGGAAGAAAAAAAGATGCCTAGATCATTTCAGTTGATTCTGAAAAGGCATAAAATAAAGTCAAGACTATCCAACAACAAACAGAAACAGATTCATAAATACAGAGAACCAACTGGTGGCAGCCAGAGGGGAAGGGGTTAAGAGGATGGGCAAAATAGGTGAAAAGAAATACAAACTTCCAGTTATAAAAATAAGTCACAGAGATGAAAAGTACAGCATGCGGAATATAGTCAATACTGTAATGACATTGTATGGTGACAGGTGGTAATTACACTTAATTGAGGTGGATGTTATTTAATGTATGCAACTGTGTAATCACTATGTTGTACATCTGACACTGATATAGCTATATCAGCTATATTTAAATACACATTTTTAAAAAATAAAAAGTAACTGAAACTTATTAAAACCTGGTAAATTTATAAGATATTTGCCCCCTCAATCATTCAGATTCTGTATGTTAAATATGTGCCCCTTATACTTTATATTTTTCATGCAGGTATTAATTTAATATTTGAAGATTACTGGGACACTTTTCCTGATTAGTATTTTAATGGCCATGAATTCATTTGCTTTAGAGAAAAACAAGATATAATCTATATGTATCCAGTTTGACTTCTAAGGAGAAGTGAGTAATTCAGTGAACTTGGATGTCATGTTCGTTTAGATAAAACTAAATAAATAATGGTTGTAGCTATTTGTTATTACCAAAAAAAAAAAAAGACTATTCCTGATTGCTTTCAAAAGCTCTTAATAACCTAGTACTAAAAGGCTAATATCTTAGTTTAAAAAATCTATCTGAAACCAACAGCCACGTAATTCCTCACAGAATCATATTCATTAAAATTGGAAATAAACTCAGGTATATAATTTTCACATCACTTAACACTGAGTTAGAACTCTAGTCAATGCAAACAACAAATGGCACAGAAATGAGAACTACATTTTGGAAAAGAGGAAACATAATTATCATTACTTATGGATGATATTATATACTAGAAAAGCCATGAACATAAAACGAAATTTCTAGAATTAATTCAAGCTCAATAAGATGGTAGACATAAAACAAATATGCAGTTGATTCTTTGTTATTAGAAGATGGCATAAATTTGCTTCTTCTTAATACAGCAGCAGTAATCAGTTATAAAATGTAAGACAAGTCAATGGAAAAAGATTTTCATGATGTGTTCTAATCTAAGAAATGTAGGGACCTATATGAAGAAAAACCACAAAAATGACGAGAGATATCAAAGGAGAGACATCATGTTCTTCGATGGAAAGAACAAATTTTGTAAATCTGTAGCTCATATTTTATATGTGTTAGTGCCAATTAAAGTCACTTTTTTTAAAAACTGATTACCAAGTTTGGAAAAATAACCAGTGATTATAACAGACTTATATAAAATTATAAGAATTTAAGACATACAGATAGTACAAGCATAAGGGTAGACAGACACATGTACAAAACAGGCTTTCCAACATATAAGAATGAATATGTGATCAATGGGGCACTGCAGACCCACAGAAGGACAGTATTATTCAATAAACTCTTTGGGGGCGCCTGGGTGGCTCAGTCGGTTAAGCGTCTGACTTCAGCTCAAGTCATGATCACATGGTCAGTAAGTCGGAACCCCAGGTCGGGCTCTGTGCTGGCAGCTCAGAGCATGGAGTGTGCTTCTGATTCTGCATCTCCCTCGCTCACGCTATCTCTCTCTCAAAAATGAATAAACGTTAAAAAATTTTTTAAAAATAAACTGTTTGGGAAATACTCATTAAGTATCTGGGGGAAGGGGGGAAGATGGTTAACAGACATGGCAAAAAAAATAATAGTCTGAGAAGCAAAGAAATGCCAATTAAAATAAGACTTTAATTTACGCCTATCAAATTAGCAAATGTTCTTGATTTTGTCTTTCATAATAATACCAAATGCTTGCAAGAGTATAATAAAACAGGCACTCTTTCTCATGACTACTGGGAGTATAAATAAGAATAAGCAATTTAGTTGTTTGTATCGAGTCTGGACATCCTTGAATACAGTATGCCCACTTTCAGGCATTACGTTAAAGGGAAAATCCTGAAAAACAAAGAAAAGGCTTTACGCAGAAAGAAGTTCACTGAGCATCATTTATATTAATGAGAATTTGTGAAAAACTTACATGTCAAGCTATTCAAAGGGCTACTGGATAAATTATGAAATATTATATAGCCATTAAAATGGTGTTTACAAAGAAATTTTTAAGCCAGATATTTTATTTTACCTTTTATTCCAATATAATTAACATAGTATATTAGTTCCAGGTGTACAATACAGTCATTCAATAATTTTATACATTACTCAGTGCTCATCATGATTAAGTGTATGTACTCTTAATCCCCTTCACCTATTCACCTATCTCCCACCCACCTCCTCTGGTAACCATCAGTTTGTTCTCTATATTTAAGAGTCTGTTTGGTTTGTCTCTTTTTTTCTTTGTTCCATTGTTTTGTTTCTTAAATTCCATATATGAGAGATATGTCTTTCTCTGACTGACTTATTTCATTTAGCATTATATTCTCTAGATCCATCCATGTTCTTGCAAATGGCAAGATTTCATGGGTATTATTTCATGGGTATTATTTCATTGCATATACATACCACTTCTTCTTTATCCATTCATCTCTCAATGGATACCTGGGCTGCTTCTATTATCTGACTATTGTAAACAATGCTACAATCAACAAAGGGGTACATATATCTTTCTGAATTAGTGTTTCTGTATTCTTTGGGTAAATACTCAGTAGTGGGATTACGAGGTCATACGGTAACTCTATTTTTAATTTTTTGAGGAAGCTCCATACTGTTTTGCACAGTGGTTGCACCAGTTTGTATTCCCAAGGGTGCAGGAGGGTTCCTATTTCTCCACATCTTTGTCAACACTTGTTTCTGTGTTTCTGGTTTTAGCCATTCTGACAGGTGGGAGGTGATAACTCATTGTGGTTCTGACTTACATTTCCCTGATGATTAGTGATGTTGAGCATCTTTTTAGGTGTCTGTTGACCATCTGTACATCTTCTGTGGAGAAACGTTTGTTCGTGTCTTCTGCCCATTTTTTAACTGGATTATTTGTTTTTTGGGTGTTGAATTGTATAACTTCTTCATATATTTTGGATACTAACTCTTTATCAGATATGTCATTTGCAAATATCTTCTCCCATCCAGTAGGCTATCTTTTAGTTTTGTTGATTGTTTCCTTTGCTGTGCAGAAGCTTTTTATTTTGAATAGTCCCAACAGTTTATTTTTGCTTTTGTTTCCCTGGCCATAGGAGACATATCTAGAAAAATGATGCTATGGCCAATGTCAGAGAAATTACTGCCTATGCTTTCTTCTAGCAGTTTTATGGTTTCAGGTCTCACATTTAGGTCCTTCACTCATCTTGAGCTTTTCTTCCGTGTGTGGCCTCAGAAAGTGGCCCAATTTTCCCAACACCATTTGTTGAAGACACTGTTATTTTCCCACTGCATATTCTTGTCTCCTTTGTTGAAGATTAATTGACTACATAATAATGGATTTATTTCTGGGCTCTCTACTCTGTTCCATTGACCTATGTGTCTGTTTTTTGTGCCAGTACCCCAATGTTTTGATTACTGTTACTTTGTAGTATACCTTGAAATCCAGAGTTGTGATACCTCCAGTTTTGTTCTTGTTTTTCAAAACTGCTTTGGCTATTCAGGTTCTCTTGTGATTCTGTACAAACTTCAGGATTATTTGTTCTAGTTCTGTGAAAAAATCTGTTGGTATCTGATAGGAATTGCATTAAATCTGTAGATTGCTTTGGGTAGTATGGACATTTTAACAATATTTGTTCTCCCAATTCACAAGCATGGAATAGCTTTCCATTTGTGTGTGTGATTGTCAGTTCCTTTCATCAGTGCTTTGTAGTTTTCAGTGTACAGGTCTTACACCTCCTTGGTTAAGTTCATTCCTAGATATTTTATTATTTTTGGTGTAATTGCAAATGGGATTGTTTTACATTCTCTTTCTGCGACTTCATTATTACAGAATAGAAACGCAACAAATTTCTGTATATTGACTTTGTACCCTGTGAACTTACTGAATTCATTTATCAGTTCTAGTAATTTATTTTTTTTTAATGTTTTATTTATTTCTAGGAGAGAGAGAGAGACAGCGTGAGCAGGGGAGGGTCAGAGAGAGAGGGAGTCACAGACTGAAACAGGCTCCAGGCTCTGAGCTGGCAGTCAGCACAGAGCCCGACGCGGGGCTCGAACCCACGAACCGCGAGATCATGACCCAAGCGAAAGTCAGACGCTTAACCGACTGAGCCACCCAGGCGCCCCAGTTCTAGTAATTTAGAAAGGAATTTTTTAGGGGTGCCTGGGTGGCTCAGTCAGTTAAGCATCTGACTTTTGATTTCAGCTCAGGTCATAATCTCAGTTGTATGACTGAGGCGCATGTCGGGCTCTGTGCTGGGGCAGGGAGCCTGCTTAAGATTCTCTCCCTCTGCCCCACCCACGTATGCATGCTCGCTCACTCTCTCTCTGTCTTAAAAAAAAAAAAAAAAAGCTGTTTTAAAAATAATGTGATAAAATGTGCTAAATGAAGAAGACAAGATATAAAATTGTTTATATAACATGACCACATATTTTTAAAAATGAATAGGGAAAAAAGAATTTTTAAAAGTACCTGCTAACAATAGTTGTTCTGAGGGGAGTTGTTTTTTCAACTCTTTTATGTTTACCCCATTTTCTCAAGGAGAGTGTATCAGTTAATACCTTTATAATATATAATATGACTCAGAAACAAATCACTGCTGTGTCCAGTGCAGTGGGGAAATCCTATGGTATGTGCTCTTTATAGATTCCAGGTTTCTGTCCTTAATGAAAGAATTCTATACAAACTTTTAAGCCAATGGTGGCAGTTTTTTCAGTTCCAGCTATGCTGCCAGCCACACAGAGGTCGGGTATATAGAGACCTACTTCAATGCTATATATATCCAATGATTAGTTGAGCCCGAAGAAGAAAAATAATCTTTTAGGAAAAAATACAATTCTACTAAAATCTTTTAACGGTAAATTTTTGTTTGCTCTTTTTTAAACTACATTTTCAGAGTATAAGAATAATAAATGCTTGCTATCAAGTATTCATTTATGTTCTATTAATGATGGGGAAGTGACTATCACTATATATTTTGGTATACATTACTCCAAATTTTTTGGGTGGATATCTTACATTTCAAAAACAATTATGGGACCATTTTAGACATGCTGTTTTTTAACCCGAATCTTCAGTGTAATAGTATCTTTGCCTTGTAAGAACACATGAGCCCCCTCATTTATTCTAATGGTTTACGATATTCCTTTTTTAGTTTACTCTAATTTATTTAACCAATGCCCTATTGATAGTCCCTTGACTACTAACTCATTGACAACTGAATATATCTGTGTCTGAAATATTTGACTGTTTTACAGTAAACACACATCACTCTTGAATATTTCTGTGATAAATTCCTAGAACTGGATTTTGTGGGCTAAAGCTTACTGCTAAGCAGGCGTCTACAAATGTTGTTTATATTCACAACGACTATACAACGAAAATACCCGTTTTCTTACACCTCCAACAATGTAGTACATTGCCAAGTTTTATTTTGTTTTGGCCAATCTGATAGGGACAAAATATTGTCATTGCTTTCTTTTGCATTTCTTTAATTATTACAGAGGTTCAGCACCTTTTCAAAGATCTCTTGGTCATTTCTGGATAAGTCTAGAAATTATCATTTTTGCTCTTTATCTGTATTTCTATTTTTCTTATTGATTTGTCAAAGATCTTTTTATATTCAGGAATATAGCCCTTTATTATGTTATTTGCATAAATTCTTAAGGCTTTCTTTTGACTTTTTATTTTCGGTTTTTTGGTATAGAAAACCTTTAAGTTTAATGTAGTTATATTTGCCAGTATTTTTTAAACCTGGGTTTGTGTCATGCTTAGAAAGGCCTTTTCCATATATTTATGCTTTCTTCAAGTATTTTTATGATTTCATTATTTTACATTTATATTTTTGAAGGATCCAAAATTTATTTTGATGTCAAGTATGAGATGGAGTCCCAGTTTCTTTTTGTCACAAATGGCTAATTAGTTCGCCTGATACCACTCATTAAGTAATCCATCTTTTCTGTACTAATTTGAAATGCCACATTTATGATGCATTAAATTCTCATATATAGTTGGTGTATTTCTGGGACCTATTTACTTTAGCCCCTGAGCTAGAATGTGGCAATTTACCTTTGAGTAAAATATATTCTTAACAGAAAAACAAATTACTACTGCTGTGGAGTTCGACATCCCAGACTAAATGGAAAATTCCTTTTTACTAATTTATCTTTCAAGATGAATCTTTGGCAATAAGGTTAAAATTACTAAAAAGGTCAAATTTGGTATCATGCCCAAACTTTATCCACACTTCCTTACCCCTACTTTACTTGTCAAGGAGGGATTAACAAAGTTCATCTCTCAATGTCTGGCTTTGGGTTTACAGTGACAACATAATAAAACCACAAATTGAAAGTCTTGTATATAATAAAGATTGGGGGCATCAATCTAAGCAGTGGAACTTCTCCTCTGAAAGATGCCCTGAGTATGAATGGATGTTTAGATTCATATGTAGACGTAACTATGAATCATTTTTTCTAGCTAGTGTATCTAACCCTGTATGGGTTTACATTGAACACACAAAATAGACATACTATTTTAGTTTAAGGGAACATATCTGAATGGATAGAGTTCACAGATGATCCACAACAGGAATTCCAGTCTGCTTTCCTCTGTGTGTGTGTGTGTGTGTGTGTGTGTGTGTGTGTGTGTATGTGTATGAAGACTTCCCTCACCACAGCATGAAGGAAAAGAATGACCCTGTGACCCACCATCTCAGGACCTCTGATGGAATGCCATATTGTGCCTTTCGATCCCATTGAATGGGTTTTATACATTAACTCACTCCTCCACTAACCCAAGGGATACAGAAGAGCTGATGCATAGGGGCACAAGTACCCCTATGTTTACAACACCACTTTCAACAATGGCCAAATTATGGAAAGAGCCTAACTGTCCATCAACTGATGAATGAATAAAGACAATGTCATTTATATATACAATGGAATACAACTTGACAATGAGAAAGAATGAAATCTGGCCATTTGCAGCATCATGGATGGACCTGGAAGGTATTATGCTAAGTGAAAGAAGTCAATTAGAAAAGGACAGATATCATACGTTTTCACTCATATGTGGATCTTGAGAAACTTAACAGAAGACCATGAGGGGAGGGAAGGGGGAAAATAGTTACCAACAGAGAGGGAGGCAAACGATAAGAGACTCTTCAATACAGAGAACTGAGGGCTGCTGGAGGGAAGGTGGGTGCGGGGATGGGCTAAAAGGGTGATGGGCATGGAGGAGGGCACTTGTTAGGATGAGCACTGGGTGTTGTATGTAAGCCAATTTGACAATAAATTATATTTTAAAACAACTCACTCCTATATAACACCTGTCTGTAGGGTCAACTTGCCTATTAGAGTAGCCACAAAGCCTAGGGGGACACAATACTTCTAGGGGGACACAAAACTACTTTAATTTCTTTTAAAATCAGAAGCAAAAAAAAAAAAAAAACCCACTATGTCAAAGAAAATGTTTTGTTGTATAATATTAACATATTCATCCTTATTATAATCTTACTATAGTATTTGTTTTTGAAGGATGGGGACCACAAAAACCATAACACACTCTTGCCAGTTCCTCAAAATTACAAACAGACCAGTAAACATTTTAGATCTTACATCTCTAGCCTCTTCCTGGAAATTCATAATTAAAGGTTCACTCAGCAATAAAATATTAAAGGAGCTCAGCAATAAAAACGAAACAACACAACACAATGACAACAACAATAAATTATACAATTTAGCTTTTACTCCAGGGTTCTCAAGGCTTCTTTGATCCTGGAACTTTTTTTTTTCTTCTCCATAATAACTACTATCTTCTTCCAGAACTAGTAATCCATGGAAGAATTTAGGAAATCATTAACTGTCTTTTTTTTTTTTAATGTTTTATTTATTCTTAAAGACAGACAGGGCATGAGTAGGGGAGGGACAGAGTGAGAGAGGGACACAGAATCTGAAGCAGGCTCCAGGCTCTGAGCCGTAAGTACAGAGCCCAATGCAGGGCTCAAACTCACAAGCCATGAGATCATGACCTGAGCCGAAGTCGGGAGCTCAACTGACTGAGCCACCCAGGCACTCTGGCAATAATTAACTTTCTATTCCATTAAGATTCAACATGGATCAAGAGAGTCTATAGCTGAAATTTCTCAACCATCTTTTCTATTTAAGCAGACTGCCCAGAAGCCTAAATGATTATTCTCTGCTCTATGCAAATAGAATAGGAATGATACCTGATGCTCTTTGAGAAGCATGCCAGCAACACAGCCCTGCCTTTCCACTTGGCAGGAGAATCTTATTGCTGCCCAAGCTTCACATTTATGCTACACAGCTCACTGAGACCCATTTCTATTCTGTGTTCTTCATACTTTTGCAGCAGCATGAGATGAAACTAATTCTCAAATGGCAAGGAAGGGTGAAAAGCTCCTCTCCTGAAACCCAGAACATGTTATTCCTTAACCTATCAGACCTTATTAAGAGTGACTTAAAAATCTGTTGGTTCTCAAAAGGTTTCTCCAGGAACAGGTTTCTTGGTCCCATCTCTGATCTGGCTGTTCCCACCACCACAAAACCCATCGGGCTTAGCAGTGCTTGGCTGCACGAACGCTAAAATTACAATGTGCTTTCAAAATTCAATCCACGGCAAAACTGACCTCACCTAGAAGCATCTCCACAGTCACATTTAATAAAACTGTAGGAGTTTGAGGTAGAAGGCAGAAGAAGGGTAAGTGGCTCTGGGGTATAAAATAAAAGTAGAAAGTGACTTTTAATTTTTTGTAAGTTTATGCTAACTAATGTCCCTTTTGTATTTTTAATTTTTTTAATTAAATGTTTATTTATTTTTGAGAGACAGAGACAGAGTGTGAGCAGGGGAGGGGCAGAGAGAAAGGGAGACACAGAGTCCGAAGCAGGCTCCAGGCTCTGAGCTGTCAGCACAGCTGATTCAAACTCATGAACCATGAGGTCATGATCTGAGCCAAAGTCGGATGCTACATGGACTGAGCCACCCAGGCGCCCCAGTGTCCCTTTTTTTAAAATCGGTTTTCTGTTTGACAGAAAAAGTCAAAGACATTAAGTCCTTTCTTTTCAATTTTCTGTGGTTTATCCATTAGGAAGATGGTCTCTGTTATTTTTTCTGAAAGCAAATGCATTTATCTGCCCTTAGTGATTCAAACAAAGTATACATGTTTCTCAACCAGGAGATGTTTGAAGCCTTTTGGTTAAATGGAAACCATCAAATCTAGGTGGCCATAAGATTTTTTACAGTTAGGAAACAAGATTTCCTAAAAAGCAGGAAAAAAAACCTGCTTATTTAACTATAGACTTGAATTCTAGAAGACAGAAAATTGATTTAGTTTCCTGAACGCGTAGTAGTAGTTAGCAAAATCAACAATGATAGCAACAACAGTGAAAATACAGTCTTGCTTTGTACATCCTTTATCATGCCCAGTGGACTTCACTGAAATTATGTGTCTATTGGTCTGTTTGTCTTAAGGAAGAAAAGTCCTCAAAGCTAGAAAGCTTATGATATGTGACTTCATCTTTCAAATGCCTACCACAGTGGCTAACATATACTAGGAGCTTAACGAAGCTTGTGGGATGAAGTTGTAAATATTAAGTGCTGGGGCACCTGGGTGGCTTTGTGGGATCGAGCCCCATGTTGGGCTCTGTGCCGAGAGCTTGGAGCTTGCTTGGGATTCGCTCTCTGCCCTTCCCCTGTCCATGTGCTCTCTCTTGCAAAATCAAACATTTATGAACAAACAAAGAAACAAATAAATAAATGTCAAGTGGCTTTTCAGTAGTATTACCAAGTGGAAATTGTCAGTATGTCCATGACTATCAGTTATATCGTTATTGCTCATCCTAAAAACTGATACTCTGCAACTATACAGGGAAAGGGCCCAAGAAGGAGTGCTTAAACTAAATAGAATTTCACAGAACCCCACCTCTGGGGGGCATGTGTTTGTGTGTGCATCTGCGTGTGTATGACAAACAGAGAGAATACCTCTCTCGGTTGGCAAAATCTGAGAAAACTGCTAACACTGATTTATTTCCTATTAAAGCCCTACCTGGGCTCATTATTTTTGAGTCAATAGAGATATTGTAACTTTTTTTTTCCCAGAAGCTATTGATTGCTTACAAAAATAGTAACAAAGGAAAAAGAAACTATTTAAAAGGCAAATCATTTCAATAATCTTCTTGAACAACCCAATTCGAGTAATTGGAAGGACAGCTAATAAAGGCATCATCAGCTAACAAATATGGTAGGCACTCGACATTAGGTGCTTGCTGGAGGGAATGCAAAGGTAATTGAACTGACATTTATACCTAATCACTAATCTTGTAAGGCTCGTGAACTAGTTTGGGCGGTAATACAACACACCTGAAACAAATTATCGATGGGAAACTAGGAACAGAGCAGTGATTTTAAATCATGTTTCCATATGTAAGTGCTATTCTAGAAACAGAAGTGAGGTGTCTCCTGCCAAAAATGAATAATGGTAGCCTATTACTTGGTTTATGACTTGATAAAAGAAAAAAATTGGTTATTAGAATTATATCAATTTTGTATTTTTATCCTATCCATCTTCCTTAAATACTGGTGTTTACTACCATGTGGCTATTAATAAGATGGCAAGGAGATATAAATCTGTAGCAAACACATATTGAGAGACAAAAAATCTGAAATTGCCAAGGACTTAATTTCAGTTTCTTATTTTTAAGGAAATATGCTCCTGGTGGTAATATATTTTTTATAGAACAATCATGTTTTCTTCTGGTAACAGTGTTCCCAGTTTGTGGGATGAATTAAATATATCAATATTTTATGGTGCTCCTACCTGATGACCATAATATTCAGGTATTTTTCTACTGAAATAAGTTGGGAAACAGATGTCCAACAGAATGAGCAAACAATTTTATCAATTTTTGCCTATTTATATCCTGTCATTGCATAGAGGCTATAGGCTGTTAATGCTACAAGCACATTTTCAGATAATAAGGGACACCAGTGAGAGCGACATAGCCGGAAAATGTTTTCCTGACGTATGTGGTATTTCAAATAAGCCTGGAAGGATACATCTAATCTGGAAAAAAATGCTTTTGAAATGCAAAGTGACCCAATAGTTATTTTTATGGCATCTGGTGGTAACGTTAATTTTACAGCCACATTTTAAATAATCTTATTCACATTGTTCAGGTCACTGTACACTGCAGAAATTTTTTTTAAAACCACTAAAGCACTGAAAGAGGAAAATAACCATACTCGTCAAGTGGACTATTACTAACATTTTGATGTACTTGATTTTTTGTGCACATATTAACAGTTGTAATCAACTGACTACATAATTTTGTATCCAGAGTTTTTCAGTGAAGATGAAAACTTAAACTTTTTCTTACATTATTAAGAATAAAAACCTATCTGGGGTGCCTGGGTAGCTTACTCAGTTAAGCAACCAACTTTGGCTCAGGTCATGGTCTCATGGTTTGTGGGTTCGAGGCCCACGTCGGGCTCTGTGCTGACAGCTCAGAGCCTGGAGCTGCTTCAGATTCTGTGTCTCCTTCTCTCTCTGCCCCTGCCCTGCTTGCAAACTCTTTCACCCTCTCTCCCTCAAAAATAAGTAAAGTATTAAAAATTTTTAAATAAAAAAATAAATTGGTGGATGTGGTATCTTTAACAGATGCGTAATTTAACACTGTAAATATATATCAATTTACGTACCAATTCCCTTATTCCTGTATATTCAGATTAAAGTTCTTCATCTTCCACTATAATAAGCCTGAAACGAACAAAATAGTTGATGTTTTTGTTTGCCTCTCTTGTGGTTCAGAGGTCCTGCTCTGTCCTCCGTCAGCCATGTGGCTTGGGGAGGAGTGACCCAGGTTCAGGAGTGGGAGCCCTGCTGTTAGCGGCCATGGAGGCTGGTTCAGGGAGAGGCATAGGAGCATTCAAAAAAGATAATGTGTTGGGGCACCTGGGTGGCTCAGTCAGTTGGGCATCTGTCTGACTCTTGATTTGGCTCAGGTCACGATCTCATGGTTCACGAGATCAAGCCCTGTGTCAGGCTCTGTGCTGACACAGGCTCTGTGCAGCCTCCTTGGGATTCTCTCTCTCTCTGTCTCTCTCTCTGTCCTTCCCCCGCTCGCCTGTGTACTCTCTCTCTCTCAAAATAAATAAACTTAAGAAAAAAACTTTTTAAAGACAATGCATTCCCGTGACACTCTTCACTCAGAAACTGCACTCAGAACCTGCAGAGGCAGAATTATTCTCTGTGGCCCCAGAGTGTCCGCCAATGTATCGCACAAACACAGCCATAGCACAAAATTCTCCTTCAAATCATTCGAGGTCACAATGAATGTGATTCAAGAAAAATAAAGAGGGAGCCTGACCCATTTGGCAAATAGAAAGGAAAGGAAGGGGACCTATCTGAAGCCATGACAGAATTTATGTGCAGAGAAAAAGCTGGTGAAAAAAGAATCAGCATATAAAAAGCAAATGTATTAAGATTTAGGACATGTACGCTTCATAACTGTAATTTAGCTCACAATTTAGAAATTCGGTGACAAAAGTACTATTCTGTGGATTAGAAAGGTTTCAGAATTACCAAATGTTAGCAGAACTAAAATCGTCAAAAGAAAACAAAACAAAAAACCTCTGTACCCAAAGGTTGTTGAATGTTCTGCACATACCCTTCAGCTCCTCAGACGTAAACTCGGACAGAGAGAAAGAAGGCAATCACGAAAGAACTTGAAATCAAGGAAGAGTATCTACCGCTATGGGAAGAGACATGCCCAGTCTGCGCTGTCCAGAGTCCTATGGAAGCTTGAAAGACATGGGCACACTCCTGTGACGTCTGAATGAATGTAGCGAATCCTGGAATCTCCAGGTCATCGCGGACAAAAAGAAACCTAAGTGAATAAAAGGTCGTGGATCCCTGCCCTGGTACCAAGTGACAAAGTGTTCGTACTTGTGAGATATACTTGGTACGTACAGGGCAGGCAGATGGACCCGGGGAACTCGGAGCTCACGCTGAAGGAAACTGTCTATGAACCAGTGGGAGACAAACAAATGTGGCTAAATACAAGGCTCTGAACTGGTGTACACAGAGACTTCGGATCCACATGCAGTGCTGGGCAAGGCTTTAATTCAAAACCCAGGCCCTTGGCACAGTGTCTACGGTACGGGTACCTGCTACGATGGCTGGCAGGTGGCCCTGATTTCATACACTGCCTTCTGAAACATTGAACAGCAGTCCTGACCCTTGTTAAAAGGAGGTGGATACAAATATTTGAAGCGGCTTCTAAGAATATCTATAATATATTACAAAAATGCCAATACAGCAGGCACAGGAAAACTATAGATAGAAAAACAAGACTGAAGGAAGAGTTGAGACGTAGATATGAGGGCCCTGTGGATGCGCTCATTTCCTGCACTGACCCGCACTTTGGCTTCGAGTTTCCTGCCAGCCAAGGCACAAAAAGTAACATGAGCACTTGAGAGGAGGATTTACATTGCCCATATGGAAGAGGCGTATTTGTGGTTTTCATGGGAGGGTGGGGGCAGGAGGAAGGAGCGAGTTTTCCAGATATTAATATTTGGGAACTAATTAGTTCTGAAGGTCTCTAAGCTGACATTATAACCATTATTACTTTCATTCATATAGCACTTAATGCTTTGCAGAGTAATTTACACACTTTCTTTAGTTTGCACCAAAATCCTGTGATGCAAGATTGGAGGGGATGGTGTTATTAAAGCAATAATGTATCTCTCACTCATGCATCAAGGAGCTTTGCCTCGCTGGGGGCACAATGCAAAAGTAGAAAATAAGCAGAAGATCTCCGAGATAACAAACCAAACAGCACGAAGGGTATCCATAGAAAAGCGCTCCTGACTCAGAACCTATATTCCCTTACTTAACCTGAAACTCTAACAAGATTAGCTAACTAACTTCCTTCCTAAAACTACAGTGGATTAAAAGTTAACAAAATGGGGGGTTTTACAGAGAGGCACTCTGAAAGGACCCCAAAACCAACTGGTGTAGAGGCTGAAAACACCAGGTAGCATGGGCAGGGATGCGTCAAGGGGTCAGAGTTTCTCCTGCCTGGACCCTGACCCTCCATGAATTCGTTGTTCACACAGAAAATGAAATGAGCTCATGATCACCCGCTTTCAGCCTTTCAGAAGCTTTCCAAGGCTCCTAAGATAAAATCCTTACTTAAAATGGCCCACGGGGTCCTGCAAGTTCTGACCTCGGCTGCCTGCCTCTCCGGCCCGTCTCACGCTCCCTCTCCCTTCTACCTCACCCGCAGGGGGTGCTGCTGCACATTTGCTTCTCTCTGTCCCTGGAAGTGTTTCACAGCCGCCTCTCGTGGGTCATTTCCTTGGGAAGCTTTACGAATCCTGGAGTCTAGATTAGGTCTCCCGGTGAACCCTCAGCCCCTTGGCATTTGAGAGTCAATCACAGTTGCGTTTAATTGTTAGTCTGATTGTTTGATACCTGTTTGCTCCGGGGGCTGTGAGTTCTGGGAGCACAGGGGCCGTGTCTGGAACACATGCAGAATAAATACTTACTAAAAAATTTATAAAAAGAATATGTAACGTCACAGGACAGGCATGATATACCCTCCTGGTAAATATTTCAATTTTACCGCAAGATCTTTTCGGGAAGGGAGAATCTATTATTTTCTTTATTAAAGCAAAAATAAAAGATCCTTTATGGAGTAAAATGCAAAATTCATATGAATTTTAAAGCTAAAACACAAGATTCCGGGAAAGCTTCAGCCTACGCCCCCGCCCCCATGTTTCTGAAGGCATTGTGCTTAAAATAATATGGAAACACGGAGCGGTAAAAGACCCAGTTCCCAAGGCATCCGGATAACCAAGGCTCATCTCCATCTTACTAGAGGAGAACGTGCCTGAAGAAGGTTTTGCAAACTGTAAGGCTTTGTGCAAACACAACTTGTTATTACTGAGAAATCTGTCCCGAAGAGGGGGGCTGACTTGGCTCGTATCACACCGCCAATTACAGGTGAGGCTGACGCCAGGCCCCAGGTCCCCGGGGGCCTGTCCTGCGCACCGCTTTGCATTAACACAGAGCACCTGCCACCTGCGCCTTCCTGCAAAGGTCCCCTCCCTCCCGACCACATCTGGGGCTGATGCCCTAAGCCAGCTTCAAATACATTTCAAGTTCGGACCAACCAGAATTGACAAGCGGGTTTAAAAAACAACAACAGCAACAACACCCAGGCGGTCATTTCCCGGCATCAGAAGCTGGAGGCTTTTTGCCTCGCCCTCGGGACTGGGCAGTTTCCCTCGAGGGCTGCAAACGCGGCCAAGCTTCGCTCGGGCCCAAACCCGAGGGGCTCTCCCCCTAGCGGCGGCGACGCAGCACTGCAGCGCGGGCCAGAGCCGCCGCCAGGCTGCCTCCCCGAGAAGCGCGGGCGGTGTGCACGGGGCGGCGGGCGGGAAAGCTCGGGAGTAACTAAGGAAAGGCGGCACAGCGCAGGGGCCGCCGCGGCTGCCCGGCTTCGCGGTCCCGCGCGCAGAGGTCGGCCTCAGCCGCTGCTTAAGGAAACCGGGACCCTCCCCCGCCCCGGGCTTCCGCCGACGAGGGTGGAGGCCCCCGGCAGGCACCTCCGGGATGCAGCCGGCCGGGCCAGGGCGCTACCTGCGGCGGCGGCGGGCACCCGCGCACGCCCACCCACGCCGGGGCCGGCTCGCCGGAGGGGACGCCGCCTCGCCGCCTCGGGCTCGCGCGGCGCGCGTGCGCGCGGGTGGGCGTGGGTGGCAGGGGCGCTACTAGCGCCGGCGTGTGCGCGCGCGCTCCCCCGGGCGCCCTCCCGCGCAGGCCGGCCCGGCTCGGCCCCGGCGCGCGTCACGAGGGGCGGGCGGGCCGGAGGGGGTGGGGCCGCGGAGCCGAGGGGCCCGAGCGGCGGCTGCCGAGCCCGAGCCGGAGCTGGGCGAGGGCGGCTGCGGTGCCGGCGGCGGCGGCGGCGGCGGGAGAAGATGGTGGCGCTGGAGGTAGGAGCGGCCGGAGCAGAGCTTTATTCCCAGGCTGGGCACCGGCGCTATCATTAGCGCCGCCAGCTCCCGCGGGCCCGCGGACCCAGCTGTCAGGCAAGGTACCGCCGCCAGGGAGGGGTGGGTGAGCGGGGTGGGGCGGGGGGGGGGGCGCCCGGCGCTGATGCTGCCCCCGACGGAGCCCGGGTCCTCGCTGAAGGCTGCCCCCGGGCGCGAGGGGGGCCGCCTGGAACAATGGTGCGGGTGAGCGGGGACAGCCGGCGGCGTTGCGGGGGCACTGCCCTGAGCCACCGCGCCCGCGGGGCGGGGGAAGGGGGCGCTGGAGGCGGGGACGCCTGGTGTCCGGTGCGCGCAGAGATGCGGGGGTCTGGGGGCAGCGGGGCGTGCCTGATGGCAGTCAAGGCAGGAGTGGGGTGTGCGTGTGTGAGTGTGTGTGTGTGTGTGTGTGTGTGTACAAGGTACAGCCAAGGGGATGGGGGTGGCGGACCGAAGGTGTTGGAGAATGACATTTCCAGGAATCCCCGCTAGGATCCCTCATCCCTCGGCCGCGACTCTCCCGGAGAGAAGTGTGGGGATCGCAACGGTGAGGAGGGCAGGATGCACTTGGTGTGTGAGTGTGGAGAGAGGCGGTGGGGTCGGTGCGGGTTTGTAAAATCCCATGTGTGTGAGTGTGTGTATGTGTGTGCACTCGTCTCATTGCATCCGCGCTCCCCTAACTGCGCTCCAAACCCAGAGAGCTGCCGGTGCCCTGACTTGCTGTCACCCGCCGCCTGTGGGACAGGGTTTGTTATTTTGACCCTGCGATTCTGAGTGCAGTGTGTGTTCCGCTCTTGTGTGTGGATGGCCGGCGTGCGGGGGTTCTCACTTCCCCTTTCTCGGGCTCCTGGACATGAGGATGTGGAAGTGTGCATGTGGGCTGAGGGCGCATGCCAGGCAGTGTAATAGGATAATGGTACCACTTCTGGGCTTGCTAGCCTTCCGGGGTTTGGAAGGGAGCTTCTATCCGGTGACACTTCTCTCCCCAGCCCCTGTTCTGGAAGGGTCTCAGATGCCCTGACTCTGCAGTTTCTATTGTTTATCTCTTGTCTGACCTCAAGAAGAAGGGTCTTTAATGGCCACATTCATCTCTCCGTCCCCACAACTTGGAATGTCAACTAGACCTTCTCCATTCACATTTCAACCCTGGAAGCCTTAAGGCTGAAGAACGGGTGATCTTTATGTGGGTTCTTGTAGAATGAACTCTGGAGGTGTATAGAGAAAGATGGGGTCAGGGGAGTGTCTGAAAAGAAGAAAAAGATCATACTGAGAAATGTTCGCTACCCCCTTGGTCAGCGTCGCACAGGCAGGGCGTTTTCCTAAGGAAAAGGGATACTTTATTTCTATGGCTGGTGTCATCCACTCTCCCAGCTTTCACAACGGCTAGGTGGTGCCACATGTCATTCACGAACTGAAATCTCCTAAAACCCATGATGATGGGGTCCTGGGTTGGTGAGGTCTGCTTTCCCAGCCAATGTAGGCTGCTAATAGAGAATGTGAAAGATGTCAGGCTGGCCATAAGTCACCCAGCGGGAGCCAGGACACAGAACTGCATCCAGAGTGTATAGCTGTTTAATTGTCTCTGCGTGATAAAGATGGGCTTATGTGGGCTTGGGTAGAGACAGGGAGATAGCATATTCATATGTGTGTCCACTGCAGTTCGACTCCCCAGTGCCTGTATTTCTCCTGCGGTATTTGTAGGAATTAATGTACCTCTCCATGTAATATCTTGAGACTTCTTTATTAAAATGTTGTGTGACTAGCTTAGCCTGCTTAGAACATATTTAAATCACAACACCTTAGATTCTACTGCATTGCTGTCAGAATCCAAACTGGCTGCCCTGGTCCTCTTTGAAGAGCCTGTAGCAGTCATGGCTATACAAATAAATACATAACACGTTGGCATCAGAGTGTCCTTTCTCTTTTTCCTTTTTTTTTTTTTTTAAATTTGCTTTGTTTTGGCAAAGGTTGCGTGATATTGCTGTTACATCAAAAAGAACAAAACTGGTGCTGTGCACATATGGTTTTTTCTTTCTGTTTATCTTCTCTTAATTAATCATGATATATAGACCAGGTGCTCTTGAAGCTGTGGACATTAAATTTCCTCGTGTCCTTCAGTCAAGCCTTCTAAAATTTTAATGTGAGGTTGTTGGATCTCCTCCAAGATTTAAGGATAGATTTATAAAAAAAAAAAATGAATTTTGAATCTTAGTTCTTTACTCCCTATCCATTCTGCCAATGTCTTTCTGGGAAAAGTACTTACGGAATTTAAAAGGCATTCGAAGAGGCTCTGTGTGTGTGTGTGTTTTTTTTTTTTTTAAGTTGTCTTTATATTTGCAAGTAAAATCCAGAGATGTAAATGTCTTATAAGAAAGTTTAAGAATTATTCGAAATTGACAAGGTAAATACACTGGAAGAAGAGTAATTATACAACGACACAATTGATGACTCAGGAATTAGTGATTTCCTTTCTAATATGAATGTGATAATTAAAAAAAATACAGTGGCTGGCTTTTCCAAAGACTGGACTGAAAAGTTAATGATACAGCTTGAATCCTATAATTCAGGCTGGTAAACCACCTTACCTTGTGCTATAGCCCCCAGCAAGCCGTTTCTTTTCCGTGGATGCATTTTCTTCACCTAAAGTGCCGTTAATGCTTTTCTTTGCCATTACCGGGTCTCTTAAAGAAGTTAGTTTTTCAGAAAACTTGGAAGTAAAAGACATTTGAAAATCGGCCTGTGGGGCCAAAAGAAATAAACTCTGGTACCGTGGGGAGATGAGACTTGTGTCCTACCAGGAAAAAGTAATTGTTAGTAACAGGGAGAGAATTTCAAGGACTAGAGGCCAAAGTTAACCCTTTGGGTTGCAGTCATTAACTTACAAATACTTCTTTTTTTTTTTTTTTAATGTTTTATTTATTTCTAGGAGAGAGAGAGAGACAGTGTGAGCAGGGGAGGGTCAGAGAGAGAGGGAGTGACTCTGAAATAGGCTCTGAAATAGGCTCCAGGTTCCGAGCTGGCAGTCAGCACAGAGCCCGACGCGGGGCTCGAACCCACGAACCGCGAGATCATGACCTAAGCGAAAGTCGGACGCTTAACCGACTAAGCCACCCAGGCGCCCCAACTTACAAATACTTCTTAACTGCCTATTCATTCCAGGCTGTTTGTACCTTTGCGTAGAGTTTGGGGGATGTTGAGAGCGCCAGAGATGTGAAGGATACGGAGACTTAGATCCTGCCCAGAGGAAATGCATGGCCGGGAAGGAGAGGCTGGGCATATGATTAACCGACTACTATAAAAATGGGGCAAAAATGAGGCACCTCGCTCAATTTCAGCTCAGGTCATGATCTCACAGTTCTGTGAGTTCGAGCCCCATGTCAGGCTTTGTACTGGCAGCAGCGGAGCCTGCTTGGGATTCTCTTTCTCTCCCTCTCTCTCTGCCCCTCTGCCACTTGCACTGCTTCTGTCTCTCTCAAAATCAATAAACACAAACTTTAAAAAAAATGGGCAAAATGGCCACATTACCCAAAAAGCTGTATTCCTCAAGGGCTGTGGGTATTCACAAGGTATAACAATGACATCCAGTGGAAGAATTAGTGAATGTTACACGGAACACATAGCATTTGAGCTGAGATTTATACAGGCGGCGTCTGGGCAGGCAGGGAAGGAAGGGCATGCATGAGGAGGAGTGAGTAGCAGAGACTTGGTGACAGAAGGGTGTGTGTTTGCCCAAAGAATCGTGTGCTTTGGCTGAAGTGCAGGAAATGCCAAGGGTGTAATGAGAGAGAAGGTGGGAAAGAGAGGCTTTCAAGGTTGTGGAGGAGCTTGTGTGTAGAGTTCAGTCAGTAAGTACTAGGGAGCCATGGGAGGTTTCTGAGGAAGAGGGTTGACGGGGTCAGAACTGTGCTTTAGGAGAACAACCTTGTAGCATTGTGTTGGACATAATGCAATGAGAAAAGACTGGTTGTGGGGAGACCAGATAGAGTCTATTGTCAAATTAGGGGTAAAAAGAAATGAGGCAGTGGGAAGAAGAGAAGAGAAAGACTCCGGACGGAGTGTGGGAATAATCTAAATGCTGAGAAGGGAAGTCAGAAGTCATTATGGGCCTCAGCTGAGACAGTGATTGGGCTGTTGTCAGAGAGGAGGTTCAGAAGGATGAGGAAGAGGAGAAAAAAGAGCTTTCATTTGGCCATGACAGATTTGTCCAAACGAAGGGACGAGAATGTAGGTGTCGGTTTTTCAGAGAGAACTCAGAGCTACAAAAAGAGATTTGTGAGTCCTGTAACTTAGGAGTGATTTTGATATTTCAGGAACGGCCAGGGAAGGAAAGGGAGCAAAACAAAGCCACAGGTAAGGGTAGGATGTAGGGGATGTCTGTCTGTTGGAGGGAAAAGAGAAAGAAGAGCATTAGGAGCAGTATTAAACCAGGGGCAGCTGGAGCAAAATGGTGGAAGTCACATGGCATTATGGAAGCTGGGAAAGGTGAGGGAGCCACCATCGTTCCTGTATCATTCATACGGCACCCCCCCCCCCATGGGGCCCAGGGCGCAACAAAGCAAAAAAGCCAATGGTTTTGGCTCCTGGCTTTGCCTGATTATCTTTGAGGCAGGTGGAAGTTGGGGGTTAGAGTGGGGGGTGTGGTGCATATGGAATGCAGTGAAGACTTTCAAATTCGTTGGGTGGTGAAGCGGAAGGAGAGTTTGATGCAGCAGCGAAATGACATTCTATGGAGAAAGTAATGTGTTTAGCCTAAGAAGGCTTGGACCTACCTTATCGTCAGAGAAAAAGAATCCATAGGAAAGAAGAGAGAGTGAAAATGTAAGAGTCTAAACTGATGGAGTGGAATCTTCAGGAAGGTGGAAGGATCCCGGAGGAAGGCAAAGGAAGGGCTCTTGAGACAGAAGCATAGGGGTTTTGAGGTGAAAAGAGAATAATTTGGCCACAGTCTTCTAAATAAAGTCAGAGGTGGGCATGTTGAAGACCACGGGCAGAATGACAACTCGGAATACGCCGTGCGGAAATGTAGCAGTGAGTCAGTCAGCAGTGAGTAAAAGGTCACCTCCCCACCTATGAGGACCTTTGCTTTTGGGGAGTGTGAATTTATACTGGAGCCAATTTGCCCTGCATGAGCTGAGTTGGACAACTACTTATGTGATTTTTGTAATCATGAGCATTTGATGTTGTTAAATACAGTGGTTCCCATTTCCCTAAAACTCAATGAAGAGCGAAAAGTGTTTACCTTTAAAATTAGCTGATTAAAAAAAATACTCCACCTGAAGTATTTCCTGTGACTATTCTCCCTGAGGGATTGCTGACTTAAATCAATAAGACATAATACAGTAAAAGAATGGGGAAAAAACGCAAGTGTTTTAAAAAAGATGGGCTTTCTCTATCTGTAACAGCAGGATATGGCTTTACTGGAGAGTGTGAAGTCGAGTTTTCCAAAGAAAAATCAAATATAGCACCTCACTCAACACCATACTTAACATAAGCACTCAATAAATATTTGTCACATGAATACATGAATAAATTTATTTTTTTAGTAAGCTAGAGATAGTATCTAAGATCTAAAATATCAGGATTTCTTTCTGATTTACACCACGGACATTGAATGAGGTACATTCCATGGCCTATGCAAGTTTATCATAGAATTAAAGCAGTTTTATTTATTCACACCTGCTACATATATTGAAGTTTTATAAAAAAAAATTTTTTTTCACAAAATAATCGTGTATTCTTTAGGCTTTTGAGTTATGGGGCTGTTGTGATTCCGAACAAGTTCATAGCACTCCAGCTGTGGTTGAGTGACGATTTGGGGGTTCAAATGTTTAGATAATTTATTCATTCGAACCCCTCCTCCAGACAACCATTCTAGATTCATGTGTGGAAAAGTTGCCACAGTGGCTGACCTTTTAGTGGGAGGATATTAAAAAATAAATAAGCTAATATATAATATGTCAGGGGGTGGTAAGTGCCTTAAAGCATAAAGTAGGGAAGACAACAGAGCATGGTAATGTAGGGGGTGCTGTTATTTTATATAAGGTATTCAGGGATGGCCCTGAGCATCCTGGGTTTCCTTGCTTCACCAGGCCACACCTAATTTATTAATATTAACACACCTAATAGAGCAGTCACTCGGGGATCCTTAAGGTACTTGTAAGGACAATGTGATGCTTTGCCTTTCAATACTCAATCAGTCGCCCCTAAGGCTGTATTAGCAGGAGCCATGATTGGGCTGACCTGTGTGTGAGTCAGTGCTGGGCTTATCAAAAGATGGGTGTCCACGAGCAGACATTGATGCTGGAAAACTGGAAAACTGGCTTCGTCTGGGTAGTGATGAAGGTTGTCGGCTCCAGGTTGTCCCTCTGCTGAAACTGCCACGTGGCTCTTCCACAGTCCGAATCCTCTTCAGTTTTAGGGTTGCTTTTCCTCCTTCCTGTTTCATGTCTCCTTCTCAAGTCCTTGAGGCTGGAACCAAGTTTTATCCATCTGGGCATATGCCCCACAGCCCCCAGAAACACTCTTGGCATTAGTGAGGGGTCATCAAGTGCTTAGGGAAAGGAATAGATGAGACATTTCCAAAGATGCCAGTAATCGCGGTGGAAAGAATGAGGGTAAAGCTCTTCCACCTTGACTCTTACAGACAGCTGGTTTAGAGGACACAGAATTGCCACATGATGCTGAAGTAGCCTATGCTGCAGGTCCTGAGATGGGGTGGGGGGAGGGGGTCATCCCAGGAAGCATGAGTGAGAGAGTGGAGAAAATGAGACCAGGAAGGAAAAAAAGCCAGTAAGAGGTGGGCTGATGAGCAGATTACCATTGTGGGCAATGGAGGCTCGGTTCTGCTGGGGATAGTGTAGGATGCACTTTATGGTTGTCCAGCAAGTGGTGGGGAAACTGGGATGTTCATCCATCACTTGATACTAGTCACGCTACCCCCAGAATTTTGGGGGTGCCAGTAGTGGCCTGAAAAGGCTCAGGAGGCACCAGAGAAAGCCCTGAGGTGGATAAGCAGGAGGCAGAGTGGGCTGGAGGTGGGGATTTGTCAGTGGGCCTGGGAAGTGTCCAGCAGAGCTGAGAAGTGGGCTAAGGAGACGTGAGGCAGGACATCATATCCTCCATTGGGCATGGAACAGAGAGAGCGTGAAGAACTTTGTAACAGATAAGAATCAGTTTGATAGCAGTTACTGGGGTTTTAATCTAGGGATTTTAATGTATTGTAATAGCTAACTGCAATCTAGTTCACTCATGTGTGGACCGTGAGGAGCCTCAGTTATGTGAGATGCAGATTACCATGTATGTCCATGTATAATGTACCCTTGATGATAAAGTGGTCCCCAATTTTCCCATGAGATGGTTTTTAAAAAGACTTTACATCAACTTGAAAAAGGCATATTTTAGGGATACAGATAAAGGGTGAAATGTCTACTTATGTTCAATTTATTAATTTACTTGCATATAGTTAAAGTTGTATTATATAAAATTAGTAATTTAGAAAACATGACATCCTTCGACTCTCACACTGTATGAAATCATTTATTCCACTGTTTCACATGGCCCTTTGACTTAAGAGTCTTTTTCATCGTTAGGCAACACGTGGTGTGTTAATTTCTGTGTACGTTGTTTGAAATAGTAGTTCTTTTTTTTTTGTTCCTTTATCTTAGAGAGAGACAGAGTGTGAGCAGGGGAGGGGCAGAGAGAGCAAACTCTAAGCTCCAAGCTGTCAGCACAGAGCCCTATGGGGCTCGAACTCATGAACCATGAGATCACGACCTGAGCCAAAGTCGGATGCTTAACTGACAAAGCCACCCAGGTGTCCCAAAATATAGTACTTCTTAAAAGCTTGTATGATACTGCCACTACAAACTTTATCCCAAGCCCTGTGTGCCCATTTACGTAAGAACAGTCATTCCTATTGGTGTGGATTAATGATCTCACAACCCAGCACCTCTGAATTATGTGGATAAGGCAGCTGTGAAGGAATATGTACTTAAATTAGTATTAAAATCCTGGCCTCTTTCATGTGTGCATGCATGTATTCATTCATCCATTTCTCCTTTTTCAATCATGTGACCTCCATGCGCATGTAAGATCAATGGCGATCATTTCAGGATCTCTTCCTCAGATAGTTCTCAAGTAATCTGTCTACACCTGCTTTTCATGAAATATTCAGGCTTACCAGGAAAAATGTTTTTTGACATGGTCTCTCCCTTTAAAACCAGCTGCCATCACATCCAGGGTTAATGAATTGCTTGAGTTCAGCTCTTGTTATCTTGGAGATTATGGGCTCTTTGCTTTGGGGTGTTCAGAAGAAAGTAATTGAGAGAATGCCTCATAATGTGGGAGTTTTCTATGTAATCAAAGTAAATCTTTTTCCAAAATCTAATTTCTCGGTGGTGGTAATACCATCCTTGTCCACCAAGTCTCCTCTCCAGCCCCCTTCCCTGCTCCCTGGTGAATCAACCCGTGTGAAAAATACAGCCCTCATTTGTTTCATAAAGGAGTAGGTTAGTTATCATTCTGAAAAATGTAATCATCCACGTTTCTGATTTCTAATACATCCTGTATCTTGAGATCAATTCTGTATTCATTATCAGGGACTCCTTATTTTAAAGACCAGGTATACTTGACAAGTTACACATACATTTTTTTTTGTCCTCTCAATTGTAGGATGTTTTAAATGCATAGGAAGAGTTTGGCATTGAAAGCAATCCCACTCATCAGGAATAATTAGCCCTTAACATGGCTGCTCAATGAATTAGGATTCTTATACTGGACTTTCCTAAAGTGGTCACACTCTGCTTTGGTGGCGTTAAAATTTTTTGGACTGTGATCCCTAGTGAGAATATAATTTACACCATAGGCTGGCAATATAGATGACTGAATGTAAACACATGCGTACAGACGCACGCGCGCACACATACACACACATCACTGAAACGAAGAAGTTTCACTCAACAATACTTGTCCTTTATTATGTATAATACACTGATATTTTCTGTTTTGTTCTGTTCTATTCGATATGGTTGGCAACCCCTTAAACTGATTTTAGCTCTCATACAGTTCAAAAAACACTGTTCTGTTGTATTACATCCATCAAAAAGAGTCCTTATTTTTCTTATGGTGTGAAATGATGTCATGTCAGAAATTTGAGGATTTATTTGTTTCAGATCATTAGCATATCTTATATTGGGTGGGGTGCGTGTACAATGTCACAATAGTCCAAAGAGGAAACTTTATTTTTCAGTAAATGTTTTATTTCCAAAAGAAGAAATTATTAGTGTGGAAAATGGAGAGCAGAATCAGATGAATGGATCAGTTCTTAAATCTCGTGGCTTTCCTGGGTTGTGCAAACCACGCCCAGGTGCTGGTCCCTGAGCTTACTGTTGGACTGATTACTCACTGGCCTGCCTAATCTCTCCCTTACAATTCCTTCCTCCCCTTCTGCCTTCCAGCCTCTTTCCCAAGCTGCAGCCCCCAAGCCCCAGGAGTTCAATTACTTAATTCTCAATTGCAACCTAATATATTTCTTCCCTGATGTGAAAATAGTCTTTACACCCAATTCTCTTCCAAATAACTTGAAAGTACACAAGATTTTTTTTCCCCCTGAGCTAATACCTAGGGGAATTTTGTCCTAAAGGAGTTTGAATTTGTTCCACAAATGGAATGTTTCCATAGTGTTAGGGAGTATGAATGTCTAACCTGATCTTTTAGGTTCAGGTATGAATGCATTCCTTATGACTCTCTAGTTATCTAATATCACATAACAACACTGTTTTATTTATCTGTTTTTTAATGTTTATTTATTTGCGTGTGTGTGTGTGTGTGTGTGTGTGTGTGAGAGAGAGAGAGAGAGAGAGAGAGAGAGAGAGAGAGAGAGAGAGAGTGTGTGTGGGGGAGAGAGAGAGAGAGAGAGAGAGAGAGAGAGAGAGAGAGAGAATCTGAAGTAGGCTCCAGGCTCTGAGGTGTCAGCACAGAGCCTGATGCAGGGCTTGAACTCAGGAGCCATGAAATCATGACCTGAGCCAAAATCGGATAATTAACAAACTGAGCCACTCAGGCACCCCTGTCAATCCCTGTTTTAAATGCTCAGCAGCTTCCCCAAGCAGTGAATGTCACAACAAGGTGACGTCACAAACGCAAAGTATTGTGCTGAGTAGTATGCACGGTTAACTCATTTGCTTCTCCTAATGATCTCATCTGCTCTTTACAACCTCATCAGGAGAGGATGAATCCAGAAGGCAGGAGTCTGAGGCTCCCAGAGGTTCTCTCAGTGACAACAGGACCAGATAAGGGCCCTGGCCTCAGGTCCAGGGACAGATACCGTCTGAGGCTGCTTTTGCACTACAACAACGTGTAAACCAATGAGCAGGGCTGTGTTCCAGTGAAACTTTATTTATGGAGATTGAAATTTGAATTTCGTATCTCTTGAACATGTCACAAAATTTTGATTCCTTTCTGGATTTTTTTTCCCAACCATCTAAAAATGTAAAACCGTTCCTAACTCCCAGGCAGGACAGAAGCAGGCAGTGGGCTTGTCCCCTGGTACTTAGTTTGCTGACTACGGAGGCCAGACAGATTGGTGCCAATCTCCTTTGTCCTGGGACCCAGAGGAAGCCCCTCACCCCACTCACCCAGCTGGCTTCCCTTCTTTATGAGGCCCTTGTCCCATGTCTGTGTATGTGTGTGTGTGTGTGTGTGTGTGTGGTCTCTCCAGTGTCAGCACCATGGGTTGGAAAGGCTCAGACATTTTCATATGGTGCTGCCATCAATCGGCTGCCGAAATTGAACAAGTCTCTAGATTGGGCCAAGCCTCAGTTTCCCCAGCTGTACAATGGAGGATAATGAAACCTGCCTTTCCTATCTCTTCCTCCTCAGAGTCGCTGGGAGGGTCCACTGAGATATAAAGGGCTGCAGACAAGTAAGGTAGACGTATCACTTCCTTCTTAAAGACCTTGGACTGAAGTGACATCTCCCTCCCCTAACCAAGGGGTTGGCAAACATCTTCAGTGTAGGGCCAGACAGTAAATAGGTCCTGCGGGCCCTACAGGTCTCTGTCCCAGTTGTAGTGCAAAAGCAGCCGTAGGCAATATGTAAACCAACGAGCGTGGCTGTCTTCCAATAAAACTTTATTCGTGTTTGCTGAAATTTGAATTTTGTATCACTTTCACATGTCACAAAATTTTGATTCCTTTCTTCATTTTTTTTTTCAACCTTCTAAAAATATAAAAGCCTCTCGCATCTCCCAGGCAGTATAAAAGCAGGCAGTGGGCCACATTTATCCCATGGAACTTAGCTCTCTGACTCCTGACATAAATGCTCACAACACGTTGTTGCACTTGTTAGCAAGCAGCCACGGTTCCCTTTGGATTACAGCAGTGCATGCCCGCTTTACTCCATCTCTCTCCTGGCCTTCCAAACAGTACATCTGCCCACCTACATTTTTTTTTCACCTCCGTTAGCACTGGGAAGGATAATAGCATATGGACAGCATGTACATACATACACATACAGAGATATGTGGAGTACCTGTTTGTTGACTCCGTGGGGATGAGAAACTCTGTCGCTTTTCTGTGTATCTTATTTCCCCATCTTTTTAAAGAAATCCCACCTATTCTTTAGCAAACTTTGGGGAATGACCGAGTCAACTTTTGTAATTAAATTTAAGGGCTTTAAACTTCATGCCTTGAAGTACGCCGCCGTACCCGCTATTAACCATAAAAGGAAAAGAATGTCAGGGAGGAAAGAAGGGAAAAATAGTCAATACAAAATCAACCTTTCAGCATAAAAAGGCTTATTAGAGAATAACTGGAGTGGCCAAACACATTAGTCCCTGGGGCTTCCTATCACTGCCGGAGCTCTGGAGGCTGAAAGTTTCTGTGCCTCACCTGTCAGAAGCCCTGCCTTTTGCTGTGTTTTCTCAAAAATTTAATTTGGGGTGGGGAGAGGGGCAGAACTATGTGCATTTGGCTATAAACAAAGAGGACCTGGAAGAACGTACTTTATCTTTTCATCTGCATTTCCCCAATGTGTATCAAAGAATCATGCACATCTCTGACCAGCAAAGCCTTGAAGACAGCTCCCATTTTATTTTTTTTAATGTTTATTCATTTTTTGAGAAAAAGAGAGTGTGTGAGTGGGGGAGGGGCAGAGAGAGAGGGAGACACAGAATCTGAAGCAGGCTCCAGACTCCGAGCTGTGAGCACAGAGCCCGACTTGGGGCTTACCCCCGTGAACTGTGAGATCGTGACCTGAGCTGAAGTCAGGCGCTTGACTGACTGAGCCACCCAGGCGCCCTCCCGCCCCCCATTTTATTTCTTGATAAGTATAAGCCCGAGAGTGGAATGATTAGGAAATATATACATTAAAAATTTTCTTCTCAAAATAAGGTGGACAGAAAATAAGGTGGTGGGATTATAACAGCATGTACAGGTACACTAGTTTTCCAGATATTCTTTGATGAGTATGTTGCTCTGTGTTCTAGCATGAGAAAACTGTATGTATGTGTGTGTTTAAGGGGTAGGAAGAAAGGAACAAGCTAGAAAATTGGAACCAAAATTATTAATACAATGTGCCCATTAGTAAAATTCGTTAAGGAAAGGAGCAGTTGGGTTAGCTTTCAAATAAGCACTGTTTTAGTGTGCCCAAATGTACTAATTTTCTGTAACCTGGGAAAAAGATCCATGGCTGGTGTGAAATAAATCATAATGTGTGCTTTCGGCTTGGTGCAGACCATTACTGCTCTGGTGGACACTGTGTAGCCTCAAATAATGTTAAGCTGGTGTTACAACTGCCCATTGCCTTTAAGTCATGTGAGGTATTTGAAGCCTGTTTGGGGAAGAATATAGGCTGAGGGGCTCAGGATTCCGTTCCCTGTTATGTGGGAGCTACTGCAGGTGAGATACAACATACTACTTATTGGCAGTGCCAGGACCTTTTTCAAAATGACCCTTAGTGGGTACAGGCAGAGGGGGTTGGGAGCAGGAAGGTGGTGGCGAGGTAATTACCCATCTGTCTACAGTTTCTTGAGTAGAATGAGGCTCCCCTCGAAGTCCAGAGACTCTGCGTAGGGAGGCAGAGGATTACAGTTTGGTTCATTACGTTACCTGCACAGTGAATCTTACCTTTTCTTCTTTCTAAGTGTAATCCCTCCCTGTCTTACCCACCCCACCCCACCCCCTCTTTCTTCTTTCTTTCACTTGGGCAATTACAGTGCACTTGTATACACGTGGACGGCTCCCTCCTATGTGGGATGTTTCCAGCAAATGTCTGGTTATCACTGATCATCCATCCACGTGCAGGCTGTGTCACTGAAGCTGGCTAGAGGTCTGTATTAGTTGGTAGGGTTTGCGGAGGTCTTAGGTTGGGCTCCCTGGAGCAGACACTGAGAAGAGGGAATCCCCAAATGCCAGCAGCTGGCTTCTGGTCACGTGTGTGACATGGAGCAGAGGTCTGGGATCTAACTGTCTGTTACATTGAACCTCCTGTTTCCAGAGTCTTCTTCACCTCCATGTTTTGCTAGGATACTACAATTGAACCACGAGAGACTCTTGAATGCCAAGAACAAACTGAGGGCTGACAGAGGTGGGGGGGGAGGGGAAAGGGGGTGATGGGCATGGAGGAGGGCACTTGTGGGGATGAGCACTGGCTGTTATATGGAAGCCAACTTGACAATAAACTATTTTAAAAAATACAATCCAGTCAATTCCAAAGAAATTCGTTGAAATCTTTTGTTTGTGGATCTTCTCGCTTTCATTCTCTTTGTGGATTTATACCTCATTTATGCCTTTTACTTATTTAAGTGGGGTCCTCAGAGGAAAAGAAAAATATATGTGGTCAAACTGTCACCTTTAACCAGAAGCCACTCAAAACAAAGCTAAAGTAGAATCTTTGAATGAAATAAGGGCACGTACACACACTTAAACATTTACATAACTGCAACTTCTTGGAAATAGGCTAATCGTTAGGAATTAGCCCATATAAGTATTATCTAGTTAAGTGCTATATTAGCTAAAAGCAGTAGTTACAATCTATTATAACCATTAGGAGAATAATGTGAGCCAGTGGGTTTTGTTGATATCTTTGGGCTCAGCTTGGGGACATCTGTCTTCCACAACATTTTTTGGAAAGTAACCTAGACAGACACAGGTCAGTGAACCGCTGATATCAGCACGAACCGGGGTTTCCATGTTCTCACATCAGAACTAATCTTGGCAATTCGGTGGTGAATAGAAACCTAAGGAAACAACTTTGGCAATCTCCAGAAACATCGTCTTGTTGTTCAGGGAATCTTGAATTAAAGCAACTGCCCCATACGTGTGACAGTTTACTGCCAGACGAGGGTCAGTACCGTGCAGACACAGCAGCCATCTCCAGTTCTGGCATGACCCCTTCCTCACCTAACACACTTGTCTTTTCTTCCTTCGTGGAAGTAAATCTCGGGCAGGGCAGGTCCCTTCGGTCTCCCAGTTACTCTTAAGTGCTGAAAAGCTGAATCCAGTCTATTAATCACATGATACAGTCCTGTGTAATAAATCAAATGCCAACCTCCTACCTAATTTTTGATGTTTAAAAGTTGCAATATTGCCTGAACAGAAGTGAAGAACAGGAATCTCAAATGTAGTATGTTTGATTGTCACATATCTGAAAAGCCGTGTAACTGGATTAAGACACACACCATTTCCCGCCCCCTGCCCCCTCTTGCCTTCCGCTCCACCCCTGGCCTCCCTCACGCCCCCCCCTCCCCCAGTCAATATCAATCAACACCTCAAGGTAACCACTCTTCTGCCCTCTAGCACCATAGAGAACTTTACTCCTTTTTAACTTCACAGAATGAAATCATACACTATGTAACCTTTTGTGCCTGACCTCTATGCTCAGTAATAGACATTTAGCCATGTTGCTGTATGTATCCGTGTTTCATTCGTTTTTGTTGCTCATGAGTGACACATCGTGTGAATATCGAACACATCAATGTGGACACATCCATTCTTCCCTTGAAGAGCCGGTTTCTCTGGCAACATGCATGTGCACTTATTTTGCCGCACGCACACACTCATTTCTGTAGGAGTGGCGTTGCTGAGTCAGGGCAGGTGCGTTTTTGGGTCTTAGAGACATTGTCAGTTTTCCGCGGCAGCCTTACCAGCGTCCACTCCCCGCTGTTCCTCGCGTCTGTCGGCACCGGCGTCCTACCATTGGTGTGGGGCTCTAGCCATTCTGGGAAGTGTGCAGTCGTAGCTTTAAACTACACGCATAGTTTTAAGCTTCACGCCCTCCAGCTCGGGCGGCGGCTTCTGCGGAGCCCACATTGTGACCACAGGAAGCACGTGCCCTGTTCTACTTGCACAAGTGCCTTTTGCTCGAAACACAATCCCTTCTGTCTTTGCCCTGCTAGCTCTGACTAGCTTTAGATCGCTCACAGCAAGAGTCAGACCCCGACACCGGACGGCCTGTGCCAAGCTCCTGGAGTTTCTCACAAGCCTGTGCTTGGTGCGTCCGTCAGCTAGGGCCGCCTTAACTAAATACCACACACTGAGTGACTTAACCAACAGAGCTTTGTTTCCTCACAGTTCTGGAGGCTGGCAGTCCACAACCGAAGTGTCAGAAGGTTTGGCTTTTCTTCTGAGACCCGTCTCCAGGACTTGCAGATGTCCAGCTCCTGGCTGTGTTCTCACGTGGTCTTTTCTCGTCTGGGCACATTTTCATGTCTCCTCTTGTTCTTATAAGAATATCAGTCATGCTGGATTAGAGCCCCACTTCATTTAACCTTAATTACTTCTTTAAAGACCCTATCTTCAAATATAGTTACTTGGGGGATTAGGGTTTCAATCTTTGAATTTGGTGGGTGGGGGGGAATGGGGTACAGTTCAGTCTATTACTCTTGGTTTAGTGTGTAGGTAGGTAGAGCACTCCCCCAATTCCCCAGCAACACATGAAGTACGAAGGGACAGCCAATTTTGTTCTATCAAAGTACAATCAGGGGCGCCTGGGGGGCTCAGTCAGTTATTCGTCTGGCTTCAGCTCAGCTCATGGTCTCACAGTCCCTGAGTTCAAGCCCAGTGTCGAGCTCTGTGCTGACAGCTCAGAGCCTGGAGCCTGCTTCAGATTCTGTGTCTCCCTCCCTCTCTGCCCCTCCCCTGCTCACATTCTGTCTCTCTCACAAATATAAACATTAAAAAGAAATTTTTTTAAAGTACAATTAGTCATGATTTAAAAATATTAGTTGGGAAGATTTTTTTTTTTAACAATAGAAGTAAAACACATGCAATAAAAAGGATAAAATACCCACACTTTCAGCATATGGCTTGATGAATTTCACATATGTATAAAGTACCACCCAAATCAGGATGTAGAACATAGGCAACACCCTGTAGATTTCATATTACTCCTTCCCAGTCTCTATCTGTTACTACTTCTCCAGGGAGGACCACTCTTATGGCTTCTATCATCAAATTTCAGGTTTGATGATTCTTGAGCTTCATAAAAGAAGTACATATGTACTTTTTAAATTCAGATTATTTTACATGGCATAGTATCTATGAGATATATCCATGTTATTATATGCATAGGTAGTATGTTTTTCTCATTGATAGATAACAATTTGTGTATCCATTCTAAAGATAGACATCTAGGTTATTTACAGTTTTTGGCTATCATAAACTAAGCTGCTATGAATATTCCTATATATGTCTTTCTGTCTTCATTCATATTTCTTGCATATATATTTAAGAGTGGAATTCCTTGGCCATAGGGATGGTGTATGTCCAGCTGGGAACATTTTAATTGACTGTTTTGATAATAAAGTACCTTATCGTTTGATATAATTTTAACATCAACTCTTCACAACTCAAAGAGAGATGTAGGTAGGGGTGCCTGGGTGGCTCAGTCAGGTAAGCGTCCAACTTTGGCTCAGGTCATGATCTCACGGTTCATGGTTTCGAGCCCCGCGTCTGGCTCTGTGCTGACAGCTAGCTCAGAGCCTGGAGCCTGTTTCAGATTCTGTGTCTCCCTCTCTCTGACCCTCCCCTGCTCACGCTTGCACGCTCTCTCTCTCTCTCTCTCTCTCTCAGAAATAAATAAAAACATTAAAAAAATTAAAAAAGGATAGATGTAGGTATACATGTTCCACTTTAATGTAGCAGTTTGTTTTATTTGACTTTTTTTCTGATTAATTTCATTGTCTAGCTCAGTTCACTGACTGTGATTTTGTTACTTTATATATCAAAGGTAAACGAGGCATATGCTTGTGAATTCACTAGATACAGAACAGGTTATTCATGCATATTTGAGGAATGTTTTTGTCACACTCTGTTAAGAAGCCAACAACCATCTACTAACAGGCATTTTGTTTGTTTTATCTGAACCAACAAGGTTATGCATTCAGAATATTTTTCATTAAAAATAGTTTTACATACAACAAACAAGCCAATGCATATTTCAGTTTTTAACATCGTAGTTGTAAGCGTTAGCTGAGACCCATTCTAACCAAAATGTAGCAATTTTAGCTAGAATACTGTAAAGCAGGTTTAAACAACACCCAACAATAATAAAATGGCAACCATGTATGTATTGCTCACTATAAGTAACATCAGACACTGTTCAAAGCACTTAACAGGCATTACCTCATTTAATCCTTGCAACAACACTAGAAAGTATGCTATTATTATCCTCATTTTACAGATGAAGTTACTGAGGCACAGAGAGGTCAAGAGACTTACCCAAGATCACAGTTGGTAGCCAGGGTCCAGAATCTAAGCACACATAACCACTCTCTCATACTGCCTTTACACTCTCATCTATCTGTTTATTCATGGCAGTGGAGGCTGTGGGAAAGAGCATTCCTGCCTTCTCCGTTTCTGGACATCTTCTTAGTTTAGACTGAAGCTGTAGCTGTTAAAATCTTGATTATCATTTTGATTTCCATTAATCAGATGCAAAAGGATGCCAACCTGCTGTCACTATCTTTAAAAAATCATTTTTAAAGAATACCTCCCTCCCCCCACCTTTTAAGCCCTGAGGTTATATTGGGGGATCTGTTGGGGACATGGGACGTTCCTACAGATACTCCGAAGCCCCAAAGACCAAAACTTGCATGTCATGAGGATGATCCTGAGGGAGGCCGGCCTCAACCACTGTGACAGAGCATGCGGTCCTTTTGGTGAACATGCCCTTAGTCCCCATTCGCTGTGTGAGGACACCGTGCCAAGCCTGGGCAGGACCCAAGCAGACGGAGCCCACGCAGCACCTCTCCCCAGGGCACTTCAGAACCAAGCACAGGAGACAGGCCCTCACACAAAGCACACACACATCGTTGCTGTTGTTACAACTGACTAGTGCTCTGAGGGAAAGGTGAGGGTGCTTGTGTGTGACGGGGAGACCGGTCCCGTCAGGATCACCCAAGAAGGGCTTCTTTGTGTGGGGAAGTAGCTGAGAGGGTGAGAGGAAGTAGCTCCAGGGCCCAGGGAAGGGAGGGGGTGTGCAGAGGGGACGGCGGGGGTCAGCTGGCTGGCCACATGGCCAAGGCCAGGTCAGGCCGGAGCTCCAGGCTGCTCTTTATTCTGAGGACAGTAAGAAGCCATTTTAATGTTTCAGATAAAAGACACCATCAAATGTGTGCTTTTCTATGACAGTGGACTGGAAAGAGGCCAAGAGGGAGAGCACATGTGTAAACATTTTGCAGAATGGAAGGTGATTCCCATTGGAGCGCATTCCAGAACTCCAAGGGGAAGGTGGTGATTTGGAATCTGCTGGTGGAAGAGCTCAGATTGGGGAGGCGTTTAGCAGGTGAAGTCATCAGGGCTTGGGGATGCATGGGGTGTGGGGGGGTGAGGACATAGCAGGCATCACAGCTGATTCCCGGGGGTGGTTTTGTGAGGCTGGGGGGATGGGGTTTTCAGGTACTGAAATAAATAAGGGCTGTCATATGGAAGATGACTCCATTCGGAGGGCGAGCAGAGAGTGAAGAAGGCAATGACCTTAAGGTGTCTGGGAAAGCTAACAGGAGGGGCGTAAGGTGGGTGCTTGGATATAGAAGTCCGAAGACTTCTTAAGGAGAAGCTCTGGACTAAAGAATATGCTAATCAAGCATCATGGCTTTAGAAATTAGATTCACTAATCCATTGGGATGCCTTGAGCTTTGGTAGATCAAGCGCTTTAAAAATGCAGCACGGGTAAGGAATAGAGCAGAGAGTCAGGAGTTGGACTTGTCGAATTGCCCTTTCTCTAAGCTTCTAAACTACATCTGGAGTCCTAAAACCATAGAGCTCTATGATAGCACGGGTGACGCGTGCTCTTAAACTGAGAGCCTGTCTGTGGCTTTAAACATCATTTTTAGACACTGCAAAATAGACAGATAGGTTGCAAAGAGAAGTGGCCGAACAGATAGCAGGCACTTACCCATTGGTAAGTATTTGATGCATTTGTCTTTAAAAGAGGTGCGCAGTTTGTATAAAATGATTATAAACACAGTTACATATACACCAGACCAATAGCAAGGCTTATAGTAACGACTGCTGAATAATTGGAAAAGTTATATTTACGTCCTGACTTTTAGGTATCTTAAGGCAGTTTATTCAAGTGTTCTTTGTAGCTTTCTTGTGAAGGTAAACCCATTCACTGAGCTGACCCAGTCTCTGGGATAATTTTGTTCCTAACTTTGTTCCCATCTCCCTTCACATGGTGAGGAACGGTGGGGCCATGGGTCTGGAGGCTGCACTGGGAGGAACCAGTATAAAGGGCTTGGCACATGCTTTTCACTTCCTGGTAGGCGACTACTAGCCCTTCATCTGTCCAGACTCCCACAAACGGGCATCGAGGTACCTTCCAGCTCCGACTGAGTGCACAGAGGGGTGCCGGGAGATTCAGGCCCACAGTGGGGCCAGAGATGTGGTCCAGCCTAGGCAGCAACAGCAGAAGGTCACCAGCCACACAGCGCTAGCCTTCAAGCCTGTTCTTTGTCACCCTCATGTACTTACCCCCAGAGAGGCCAGCACCAAAGCCCTGCTCTCCAGCCTGCCCATCCTAGTCCAAAGGACTCCTCGTGAACTACGTTGATCATTTGGCACCTCTGGCTTGATTTCCTACAAAACGTTGCCGTTGGAAACATTTTATCTGAAGATTTTTATACACTCACTATTATTATTCTGTTTTTGTGTACTTTTGTGTGCTTGAGTCTCCATGTTTTCACAGCACACATTCTGGTACATTAAGGAAGCTGACTTTTAAGTCTTGATTGTTTGAGGTTTGCTTCTTTGTTTAATGACACACATAAACGGTTTCTATCATGACCTTGAGTTATAACTTAAAAATAAATTTGAGGAAACTGTTATCAGGAAACCCAAGAAAGAAGTAATTGGCTTTGGTTATTGTCTGCCCTGAAATCTGTCAGATGGAGGTTATGTGTAATATTTGGGATTCTGCTATTTTACGGTTTTTAAGCACACTCGCCCTATCCAGCTACTTTGCAAAATGCTGATAAACTCTTGGGAAGGCGGGTGTGTTTTTATGGCTTGATTTTAAGAGTAATGATTTATGAATCTTAGATGTTTTATCTGAGGGAGGCAGGGAACGATAAAATAGCCGAGGAAGAACTGCAGATTTGAGATTCCATGATCTGCTTCCTTTTCATTTACTTTGTGAAGGAAAAGGTTAAGATCAATAGATAAACTTTCTAGGCTTGAACAGGGCCTGCTTTCTGAACAAAAAGAGCTATAATCCCATTAAAATGTCTTGCTGTTAATGAAACCTCAGGGCCCAGCCTCAAATATTTTATTTGATGACAGCGGTTTGTATACCGCTGTTACCAAGGCACAGAACCCTGTCCAGGGGTTCTGAATATTAAGTAATGATGCGCTTCCTGGCAAAGTGGTGGGTGAGAGACTGCAAGCCCACTGGCAGCTCATCGGGGAATGCGTGTCTTCTCCCCAGTCACGGTCGGTTAGGACAGTCCGTCCACCGCCCTCTGTTTCCCCTGTGTCCTGGGGACTCGGCAGAGGAGGAACAGTGTTAATCACAGGTGCCTGGGTGCCTGGGTGCGTCTGGAGCTACTAAATCACATCCCTCAATTCCCCCCTCCCCTCCCTCCCCACCTCTGGAACCAGATGGGAAACAAACGGAGCTCTGTTACTGGTGCAGCCAGTTGGAAACTGTGCTTTGGGTGCGTGGCTGCGGGGACCATCTCACACCCTCGGCCCTGGGACAGCACTTGCCTGGGAAGCCCGCCTGGGAAGCCCACCCAGGAGCAGAGAGGAGGTTGCAATACAGCCCCCTGTGGGCAGGCAGAGGTGAGAGAGGGGAAGGGCTGAAGCTGGGCAAGCTCCGGACTTCTGCTCCGCATTTGGGTCACTCAGGACACAGCCCTCCCATGAGGAGGGTGAATCAAGTTGGGGCGGGGCCAAAGGGCCGGGAATCCCTCATGGGAACATCAGACCAAGGGAAGGGGGTTGTTCCTGAAACATGCCAACAGCGATGACGGTAATGATTGGCATTCCTGCACAAAAAGCCAGACAAGTTTCTATATGCTCTAAAATAACTTTTTATCACACAAGAATTAGAGTAGAGAACTTTTAAACCATATATATAAGCAAAAGGAAGGAAATCAGTATCATTCATTATCCTTCTAGCCCGAGATAACGGCTGTTAACATTATGGTGTAATCTTTTCCTATGTGGGTAACAACAACAACAAAATACAGCATACATGCTATTATATATACTTCCCCATTTTGCTTAGCAATATCCTAAGTTTTAATAAATCTAGGAAGCTTATAAATAAATCTGGGGCTTAGTCAAAATAACACTTTTCCTATTTTCAGCTTGTTTATATGTTAGAGGACTTGCTTTCATTTGGTTTTAAGATTAGCTGGTGGAGGGGCGCCTGGGTGGCTCAGTTGGTTGAGCATCTGACTTCGGCTCAGGTCATGATCTCACAGTTCCTGGGTTCAAGCCCCGCATTGGGCTCTGTGCTGACAGCTCAGAGCCTGGAGCCTGTCTTTGGATTCTGTGTCTCCCTCTTTCTCTGTTCCTCCCCTGCTCATGCTGGCTGTCTCTCTCTCTCTCTCTCTCTCTCAAAAAAAAAAAAAGATTAGCTAGTGGAATACACACTTGGAGGCTTTAAAGTAAAATAGAACAGTGACAATGTATCTGTCAGGATTCTTAGCCGCTGGCTGACCAAGCAGAAAGTTACTGGATCCAGCTCTCAGAATTGCCCGGAGAACCAGGAGCTGGCCTAAAGGCTGAGCTTCCTGGAACAGCACGCAAGGCCAGTCCTCAGAACCGGTCTGACGAGAAGATGCCATCTCTTCTGAGCTCTCAATGAGGTTCCGTGATGGGCGGCTTCTGAGTCAGGACCCACTATCCCTGATGCTGCCTGGTGTGCCAGGTACTCAGCCATGCAGCCACTGTCTCTTCTGCCACCACTGCGGAGAGAGGGGACTCCGTGTCCTCTCCTTTTACCCCTCAAGCCCGAGTCCACCTCTGTGCACATTTGCCTGGTTGGCAGAGCCCAGGTCACATGCCTTTTTCTCCAGCTTACCCTGGCAAACTGGGCAAACAGGTATCTCGATTCTTCTCTCCTGTTGGGGTAGGCAGTCTTACCTTGCCTAATGGGACTCGTGAAATGGTGAGCTCACCAAACACAGAACAAAGTTCAGGCAGCGGGGAGCCAAATGAAGGGAATGTGTTTTGCACGTGCCTTGTCATGAGTCCTTTAAATGATGTTTCCAGATACTGGGCCAACCTCCTGTCCCAATCACGGTGCAGAAACTGACTGCGAGCCTATTGGCTCATGTGGCTGGCACAAATCAAGGCTTTCTTACCTGCCTGTCTCACAGGTCAGTAGGATCAAATAAGATGAAAAATACTTTGCAAACAAGGAAAAACATAAAAGCTCTACTTATTCAACCTGTGAACCAAGTTCTTTATCTCTCCTTTGCAGTCCAACCTCCATCTGAAGCTGTAATCTTGAGGATTACCATCTTGCTCTCGTTCCCTCTCCACATATACTTCCGGTCACTTACCAGTTTGTATTGATTCTTCCCCCACACCTCACCAGTTGTTTTCTGAGGCTCCATTTCCAGAAGCCGGTTCAGCTTTGTCATTCACCATCCCGAACAATTGCAGTTACTGTCATTTGAATCATTACAACCAGGCATCTTCTTAAAACACAGCTCTCGTTACCTCCCCCAGCTCAAAACATCTACTCACAAAATAGACTTCCCCACTACTTACAGAATAAAATTAGCTTCCAAAGGGCTTCACTGTTAGGACCCTGGCTTTCCAGCCAGCATTATTTCATAGTTTTCCAGACACCCCCAATGTCCTCTACTTAGACTGATTACGTGTGGTTTCCGAAACATGCACACCCCCAGGCTCTATTCTCATTGTGTCCTATTCTGGGGGTGCCTTCTGCCATCTCCATCTGTCAAAACATCCTCTACTTTTTTTTTAAATTTCTAAACCTCTGTTGTGTCTGTAGTAATTTCTCCTTTTTCATTCTATTTTGTTTGAATCTTCTTCTTCTTCTTCTTCCTCTTCTTCCTCTTCTTCTTCCTCTTCTTCTTGGTCAGTCTTGGCAGAATGTGTATCTTAGGAAACATTTTCAAAGAACCATCATTTGGCTTTGTTAGAATATTTTTTTATTTTGTTTTTGTTTTCTAATTTATTGATTTCTACCTTATTTCCTTCTTTTTTGTTAATTTGGGCTTGCTTTTTTCCTTCGTTTTTTACAGAAGATTTTATTTCTAAGTAATCTCTACAACCAATGTGGGGCTTGAATTTATAACTCCAAGTGCAAGAGTCCTGGGCCCTAATGACTGAGCCAGACAGGTGCCCCTTTTCTGACTTTTTAATTTGAATGCTTAGCTCATTTATTTTTAAATTTTGTTATTTGATAAATGTATTTGAAGCCAAAATTTTCCTCCAAATACTGTTTTAACCACACCTACATATTTACACATGTAATGTTCACATTCTATTTCAGTTCTAGATATTTCTCCTCTCTGTTCTTCAAGGCCTTTTTTATATCTACCTCCTTCCTAATACCTGTCTCATCACACATCTAGAGTCTGTTACATTCTACCGTCCTTGACTTTGAAAGTTTCTTCTCTTAGTACCCTCTTATAATCTGCCTTATTATTTGCCTGTGTGAAGTTTTTAAGAATTTTTTTCCGGCTGTATAAATTTTTAAATCTTTAATATCAGTATGGTTAACACATAGTGTAATATTAGTTTCAGATATACAATATAACACTTCAACAATTCCATACAATACCCAGTGCTCATTACAACAAGTGCACTCCTTAATCCCCATTGCCCATTTCACCTCCCCTCTGATAACCATCAGTTTGTTCTCTGTAGTTAAGAGTCTGTTTCTTGGTTTTTCTCTCTTTCTCTCTTTTTTTTCCCTTTGCTCATTTGTTTCTTAAATTATACATATTAGTGAAATCATATGGTATTTGTCTTTCTCTGACTTATTTCACTTAACATTATATTCCGTAGCCTCCATCCATGTCATTGAAAATGGCAAGATTTCATTCTTTTTAATGGCTGAGTAATATTCCGTTGTATGCTATATACCTCATCTTCTTTATCCATTCATCAATATATAGATACTTGAGCTCCTTCCAAAGTTGGGCTATTATAAATAACTGTGTGGATGTTTTAATTCCTACACTCAACAGTCTATCCCTTTGCAAGGTCTAAGGATTGTGTATTGCTTTTCTCTTCTGACTCCGGCCCCGAGTATATGCAACAATACTTTGTGCTCACTATTATTAAATTGCCTGGAACAAAGATTTTTATTTTTTACTCCTAGCCACTGAATGATCAATCATTAAGTCTCAATCTGCAAGTACTTGTTAAGCATCTTTTGTTTATGAGTCCCTGTACAAAAAGTCCTGTGGGTGTGTTTACAGCAGCTTAAATTCTTGAGGTGCCATGATGGAAAGAGACATGGCCAAGTTGCAAAGAGAAGAGCAGCATTGCTGGGCCTCTGGAAATAGAACTTTCTAGTAAGAGCATTTGGATCTTATGGATTTGCCTAAAGCCAAGCTGAAAATGACAGACTGTAATAGTCAAGAGGAATTGAGTTGAGTCTTTTATTGAGAACTAACAACAGATTTTGGGGAGATGGGGAAAAAGCACCTAGTGTCAAGCTTGAAAGACCACAGACATGGTAGGGAATACCCACCTTGGGATATTATCCTTGGGGGTAAATGGATTGTGATGATAGTCACTACATTAAACCAGGGATGTAAAAATTAATACTTTATTGAACAAATATTTATGAAATATTTACTGTGTGTGTGATCATGAGGGTCTTGGTGATACCTTTGGGGACATAACAGTTCTTACTCTCATGAAACTTACATTCTAGTAGAGACAAAAATAGATTAACATGTAGATATATATCACCCAAGGACAAAGAAGGTTTTTACAGTGCTTCGTGGATAAATAAAGCAATGGCAAAGAATGTGTTGGTGTTTTTGATAGGACAGTCAGGGAAGGCCTGACCATTTGAGCAAAAGCCTGATGAAGTGTGGGTGCCAAATTGTGAATGCCTTCTATAGGAAGGAAAAGCCTTCTAGGCAAAAGGAACAGCAAGTGCAAAGGCACCGAGGCCTTAGCATGGCTGGATTCTTTGGGAATCACAAGAAGCTAAAGGCCAATAGTATGAGCTCATTATCAGTCTAGGTTGGGCCTCATGAGCCAAAAGGCTGATCGTGTCTCCCCAGCTCCATATCTCCCTCCTTCCATTGTCTCATAGACCAGCCCCTTCCTGCTCACTGGACATTGGGCCTTGTAATATGAGCTCACTATCCATAGCCAAATAGACTTCAAGATGAGTTAATCCAATTCTTTCTCCTAAGGATTTGGGTGTAAGACTTTATAAAGCGACAGGAGGCCAGGCAGGTCTGGGCCAGCTTGTTTGGCTCTTGTTTCCAGAACAAAAAAAAAGAAGAAGCATGAGGTAGATATGAAGGGAAAGAGACAGATAGGAGAGAGACCATTGGATCTTGAGGAAGAGAGGAGATATGCCAATACTTGTTTCAGACCTTCCAGAGGCTAGCTATACTCCCTGCTTTCAAAATTAATAAAATACCCATGTCCTTGTTACTAAATCCACGTATACCAAAGCCAGCTTGAGCACGCTCCTGTTTCTTCCAACTCTGTGGACACTGACTCGAGCACTTTTATGCCTCATAAGAGGTATGGATGAGGGGCTGTTCTGTTGATATTGAAGAAGGCAAAATCATTGGGATGGGGCAGGTCATCAGCTTCAAAAAATTCAATGGCTTTTGACACCTAGGGAAGTATTTCCAGTTTTCATAATGCTTACTTCACAACCATTACCTTTTTCTTAAAAATTGAGGTATAATGTACATAGAGTAAAATTCATGGGTTCCTGGGTGGCTTCATCAGTAAGTGTCTGACTTTGGCTCATATCATAATCTCCTGGTTTGTGAGTTCTAGCCCCACACCAGGCTCTCTCCTGTAAGGGCAGAGCCTGCTTTGGACCCTCTGTCCTTCTCTCTCTCTGCTCCTCCCCTTTCTCTCTCTCTCACTCACTCTCACTCTCTCTCAAAAATAAATAAACATCAAAAAAAGGTTTTTTTTAAATTTAAAATTTGTCTTTGTGATATGTGCAATTAGATGGGTTTTGACAAATGAATGCAGTTTTGTATCCTTGGCCATAAACCAAGATACAGAATATTTATATCAACCCCAAAATTCCCTTGTGCCACTTTGTAGTCAGTCCCCTCCCCTCCCCTCCCCTCAGGGATCTGTTTTCTGTCCTTTTAGTTTTGCTATTTTGAAGAATGTCGTACAAATGGAATCATACGGTATATAACATTTTATATCTTCTTTCCTTTACCTAGCATAATACATTTTTTATTATTATTATTTTTTTTACAAATAGTTTATTGTCAGGTTGGTTTCCATATAACACCCAGTGCTCATCCCCACAAGTGCCCTCCTCCATGCCCGTCACCCCCTCCCCCCCACATCCATGAGTCCTCAGTTTGTTCTCAGCATTCAAGAGCCTCTCATGATTTGCCTCCCTCCCCCCCACCATTTCCCACCTTCTTCTCCCCCATGGTCCTCCGTTAAGTTCCTCCTAATCCTCCTATATGTGCAAACATATGGTTCTGTCCTTCTCTGCCTGACTTATTTCGCTCAGCACAACACCCTCAAGGTCCATCCATGTTGCTACACATGGCCAGATTTCATTGTTTCTCATTGCCATGTAGTATTCCATGGTATAGATAAACCACATCTTCTTGATCCATTCGTCCGTTGATGGACACTTAGGCTCTTTCCATGTTTTAGCTATTGTTGAGAGTGCTAGCATAATACATTTGAGATTAATCCATATTGTTTCATGGATCAGTAGTTCTTTTTCATTGCTGTTTTTTTTTAAATCCCATTATATAGACATACCACAATTTGTTTACCAGCTCACCACTAGATGTGCACTTGGCCTTATTCTAGTTTTTACTATTATGAATAAAATGGCTGAGAGTATTCACATTACTTTATTCACATTACTTTGTGTCTTTGTGTAGACATTTGTTTTCATTTTTAAGGGAGTAAATCCTCTGGAGTGGGATTGCTCGACCATATATATGTATAATGACAGGAAACTGCCTATATTCAAGCTGTCCAGATAAATAGGACCAAAAGAATATGTATGTATATCTGGAGAGAAACAGATTTATTTTACAGAGTTGGTTCATGTGATTTTGGAGTCTTTGTAAGTCCAGAATCTGCTGGATAGGCCAGCAAGCTGGAAACCCAGGGAAGAGTTGGCACTCAAGTTGAAAGATAGTCTACTGGCAGAATTCCTTTTTGTTCAGGGAAGGTCCATTTTTGTTCTAGTCAGGCCTTCAAATGGTTGGATGAGGTTAACCTACATTGTGAAGGATACTCTGCTTTACCCCAAGTCCCCTGATTTAATTGGTAATCTCACCAGGAAAACACCTTCACAGAAATATCCAGAATAGTGTTTGCCCAGATACCTGGATACCATGGCCCAGCCAGTTGGACACATAAAATTACCCATCATACTGCCAAACTATTTTTCCGGAGTGGCTGTATCATTTTGATTTTTCCACCAGCAGTGTAAGAGTTCCGGTTGCACTGCCTCCTTGTCAACATTTGGAGCTTCCGGTCTTTTTAATTTTAGCCATCCTAATGGGGTTGTAGAGCTAATTAACTGCATTTCCTTGATGTATGACTAATGAGGTTGAGTATTTTTTCGTGTGCTTATTGGCCAATCATATGTCATTTTTACATATGATTAATTAAGCAATTAATGATATGATTCTAATGATTAATTAGAATTAAGCAAATCCTTTGCTTATATTTTTAGTGCATTGTTTGTCTTATACCTAAATGATATAGGAAATTCTTACAACTCAGTAATAAGTCCTGTAGCACATACATGTTTTGCAGATATTTTCTCATAGTCTTTGACTTGTCTTATTGTCTTAAATAGTGTGTTTCAGTGGATAGAAGTTTTTCATTGTGATGAAGCCCAAATTATCAAATTTTTCCCTTATGCTTTCTGTTTCTTGGTGTGTCCTGTTAAAGAAATCTTCTCTTAGCCCAAGATCACAAAGATTTTTCTCTTGTGTTTTCTTCTAGAAGTTTTAGAGCGCTAGCTCTTATTTTTAGGTCTCTGACTCTTTTCAAGTTAATTTTTGTGTATAATAAGAGGGAAGGATCGAGGTTCTTTTTCTTTTATATGTCAATACCCAGTTGTTCAAGTACCATTTTTTAAAAATATTTTTTAATAGTTTATTTATTTTTGAGACAGAGAGAGACAGAGCATGAGCAGGGGAGGGGCAGAGAGAGAGGGAGACACAGAATCCAAAACAGGATCCAGGCTCTGAGCTGTCAGCACAGAGCCTGATGCAGTGCTCGAACCCACGAACTGTGAGATCATGACCTGAGCTGAAGTTGGACACTTAACCACCTGAGCCCACCCAGGCATCCCCAGTACCATTTTTTTTTTTAAAGGTTATTATTCCCCATTAAATTATCTTAGGACTTTTGTCAAAAATCAACTTCCCATATATGGTGGGTCTATTTCTGGACTCTGTTTTGTTTCACTGGTCCATATGTCTATCTATATGTCTATCCACTGATCTCATGTCAATATCACATTTTCTTGATTATTGTAGCTTTATACTAAGTGAGAAATCAACAAATGTTGACTCCTTGAAAACTTTTGCAAATTATATAGATGCCAGCCATTCTAAACTTCCCCCAAGGGGTGCTAGTGCCTCAGATGAGGATTGCTGTCCTAAGTTTTATAAATTTGCTTGATTTCCCAAGTGTGAGAGCTCATCCTCTCTCTGTTCTGTGATTTCCCAATCAAAAATCCTATATTTTAGGGGCACCTGGGTGGCTCAGTTGGTTAAACTTCTGACTTCGGCTCAGGTTATGATCTCACGGTTTGTGGGTTTGAGCCTTGTGTTAGGCTCTATGCTGACAGCTCAGAGCCTGGAGCCTGCTTAGGATCCTGTCTCCCTGTCTCTCTGCCCTTCCCCTGCTCACACTCTGTCTCTCTGTCAAAAATAAGTAAGCGTTAAAAAAAATTTTTTTTAATACTATATTCTAAAACAGTTACAGTTTTCTAAAGCAACACTTGTATTTATAATGTGCATATAGGGTGTGTGGTGTGTGTAAGTGTGTGTGTGTGTAAGGGTTCTTGAAGCTGTTCATATATGTACCATGCAAAATGGACTGGCATCAAATCTCAATAAAGCTTGCCATCATTAACATTTTCTGTTATCTCTCTCTTTCCTTTGTAATTTATTTGCAGAAAAAAACCAAAGAGGTCAGTGTTCCTATAGGATGTCCCAGAGTCTATATTTTGTTGGCTGTCCCCTCTGGTGTCATTTAACATGCTGTCTCTTCTCTGCACTTTTATATAAATTGGTAGTCAGATCTAGAGGTTTTATCAGATTCAGTTTCAATTATTTTTTGCAAAACTATTTCATGAGTGGTTTTTCTAAATTTATTAATTTATTGTGCGTTGCACAATGATAACTTTCTAATTTTACTGTCCTTCTCTTTATCAGGTGGATGTCTTCTATAAAGAGAAATGTCCCTCTATTACCCACCTTGTTACTTTTAATTACAGTTCACACGGGCAAGGCAGGATAATTGCTTGACTCTTTTTCTTTGTTTTTACCACTTTTTGAAATAAGGAGTTGGTGTGCTGACATTCTCCAGAGGTTAACCAGTGAGGAGAAGGTTTTATTGTGACTGTTGACTCCAATGTCATGAATTCAAACACATCTGATGTGTGTTAGCCCATTACAGTTTGGCCAGTAGGAGCCTATTAAAACTGGCCCCTGAGTCCTTTTGACAGAATCCTTGTAGTCTGTGACAACTCCCCTGCTTCCGGCAGGATACGATGTGCCAGGTGCGTCTTTCATATTTCCTGTGCCAGAGCTGAAATCAACCAGATTCCTAAGAATCTTGTTTCTTTTAGGGAGAAATGGGGAAGACCCCAATCCCCCCAGGCTACTCATTGCTACTGGGCTGGCTGTTATTTGCAGTCCAATTTAACAGGCAGAATTTGGAGATACTTTTTTTTTTTTTTAATAAAATACATCATGAGTTTATGCTGATACTTCCCGTTCAAATTCAATACTATAGAATTACAACTCCCCTTTAAAGAGAAAAATCTGATACTTCAGTTTAAAAAAATTCTTAAAGGGCACCTGAGTGGTTCAGTCAGTTGAGCATCCAACTTTGGCTCAGATCATGATCTCGATGTTCACAGTTCAAGCCCCACATCAGGCTCTATGCTGACAGCTCAGAGCCTGGAGCCTGCTTTGGATTCTGTGTCTTCCTCTCTCTCTGCCCCTCCCCTGCTTGTGCTTTGTCTTTCTGTCTGTCAAAAATAAATAAGCATTAAATTTTTTAAAAACATCCTTACTTTTAAGGATAGATGAAAATAATACTATAAAAATGTCTTTTAATTACAAACTGTCCCTGCAAAGTAGAGGGTTTTTTCCCCCCATTTATAACTAATGAAATAATTTAGTGCAAATGTTGGGAGCATAAGATTGGATTATCCCGAAATTAAAACCTCGATAAATTCTAGGGTTTTAGGGACCCTGAGGTAAGGCATATAGCCACCTGTTGGAGAAGGCCTATCTCAGGCTAAATCTTTACCTTTATTCTCTCGTGACTTCATAAAACCTTTTTAAAAATCTTTATTCCATTAACCTTATGAATGGTCACTGAAGCATCTAAATAAAACCTTTTTTGTATCTGCTTAGTCTGACTCCAAGACTGTCTTCTCTTAGTAAACATTTGATGTGACTTTTAATCACTTTTGAGTCTTTTGAGTCTTTTGCCAACCGGAAACCTGAGATTCTTTAAACCACCTAAATGCATGCATACCAGGGACGCGTGCATACACATGCTGACTGCTTCATCTCATGCACATAAATGAAGAGAGGGCCTAGGGCAAGGTCTTTATTATTCCCTTTACGAAGCATTCACGTGGGCACTTTGTCCATAAAGCTCGATTTCCTAAGCACACTTGAAATATGATTCTCTGTACAAAAAAATCCGATTTGTACACAGCTCTTCAGCACATCTCTTGAGTAAATAAAATCACAGCTCATCAGTCATGTGGTGTTCTGGAAGAAACACCACCATTTTCAGAGGTTGCTAATGTCGCTCACTTGTGGATTTTGCAAGAAGGCATTCATACTTAAGTCATGACTCGTATATATGCCACCCTTGAACGATGTGGTACACTAGATTTTCCTGAATTTCCTTGCTTTCTCGATCTCATGTGTCCTGGCTCTCTTTCTTCTGTGTTGAATGACTCTTCTCCGGCTCCATTTTTAGACCCATTATACATCTTCCTAATGAAATGTAAATTTCGGCATTATTTTGATAATCTTGATTTTTAAAAATATCCTCGCCATATTGAAGATCTTGATGTTTTATGCCAGTCTTGCTCTTATGTGTTTGGGGTCCACATTAAATGGACAGAAAGTGTTGTACAAGACAAACACGGCTTCTGTGCGCCAGGACTTGACCATCTCAGAACTCCCTTTACCTGGGTCTGCTGCTCCAGGGTATGGAAATAGGCTTTGCCATTTTATTTACTTTGGCTGGTGGAATTTTTTTTTCTTTCATAGTTTATTGTCAAGTTGGTTTCCATATAACACCCAGTGCTCATCCCAACAAGTGCCCTCCTCCATGCCTGTCACCCCCCTTCCCCTTCCCCCACCCCAATCAGCCCTCAGTTTGTTCTCAGTATTCAAGAGTCTCTCACGGTTTGCCTCCCTCCCTCTCCCCAACTATTTTCTCTTCTTCTCTTCCCCCATGGTCCTCCGTTAAGTTTCTCCTGTTTCGCTTATAAGTGAAAACATATGGTATCTGTCCTTCTCTGCCTGACTTATTTCGCTCAGCATAACACTCTCGAGTTCCATCCATGTTGCTTCACATGGTCAGATTTCATTCTTTCTCATTGCCATGTAGTATTCCATTGTACAGATGAACCACGTCTTCTTGATCCATCCGTCCGTTGATGGACACTTAGGCTCTTTCCATGGTTTGGCTATTGTTGAGAGTGCTGCTATGCACATTGGGGTCCATGTGCCCCTATGCGTCAGCACTCCTGTATCCCTTGGGTAAAGTCCTAGCAGTGCTATTGCTGGGTCATAGGGGAGTTCTAGTGTTAAGTTTTTGAAGAACCTCCACACTGTTTTCCAGAGGGGCTGCACCAGTTTACATTCCCACCAGCAGTGTAGGAGGGTGCGTGTTTCTTCACATCCTCGCCAGCATCTACAGTCTCCTGATTTGTTCAAGACCCGTAGTTTATGACCAAAGCAGCCCACAAACATTCATGGAGTAATTTTCTCATATAGAGTATGACCAAAAGAGGCAACTAATGATTAGTTCATATTGTGAAGCTGAAAGCTGCTGTTGGTGTCACCTTCTAAAATTAAGCTTCTGGTTATAATTAAGAGCTGCCGCCCTGAGGCATCAAGTATGACTGCCGGCGCGAGTGTTCACAGGGAGAGCTCCAGGATGTATCTTTTAACTCTGGCTCCACCAGGACCGCTTGCAAAAGGTTGAGGTAGTGCTAGAGAACGTTGTATTTGAACTTGTTCTCAAGGGCACAGCAGCAAACGCCGCGGTGGATTGAATGTGGATGGAGGGGACACTTTGATCATTTGAGAGCCGGAGTGCCAAAAAGTCCTCTTATCCTGCAAGTTGTCGGGGAAGAACATTTACCTGCACAGAAGGTCGGTGAGGACAGCGAGTGCCGAGAGGGTTAGGAATCCCTCACTTTGTCGTCCGCCTAAGCTACCAGCTCGGATGACAAGAGCCGGAAGCAGAGTGATCCGGAGGAGAGTCTCAACCTTCTGGCTCAGCTGCTCTTTTTTCACTTGGATACAGTGTTCAAGGTGCCACCCTTCCGGCATGTTCTGTGTGGCTCTATGTCACGATGCCCGACTTAGGGGTCAGTCTAGATCCCAGCAGGAAACAACCAGGTAATTTAGGAGTTCTCAGTGAAGGAACTGTTTAAAACCATGTGATCAGGGTTAAGGAAAACAGTAATGATGGCAAAACATCCTGAGGCATGCAACAGCGAGGAGCCTCTGCCCACGTTAGACATGAAAGAGGATTTATCAGACCCTGGGGAGAGTGGCTGTTGTGAAAGAGAGGGCAGCCTGTCCGGACCTGTGGCCTCTGGGACAGGTCACCCGTGATGACCCAGCAGACAGGGAGCTGGAGGAATCGACACCTTGAGCTCACTTTCCTTCCTCTGTTCTGTCTCCTGCCGGTGCCTCCCATGGACTGAATCCAGCCAGAGCCAGAGGATAATAAGGTAGCCCACTGAGGCAGAAGGTCAACCTTCTGGAACCTGACAAGGGGAGAGGAGATCCGGAGGGGCAGATGGAAAACATCCAGTGACATCTATTTCCTATAATAAGTAGAAAAGTAGATTGTTTTATACAGGAAAATGACAGGTATGGACAAGTGATTCAGATACCTGATTTCAGATCACCTTGTGGGTTTGAAGGGAGCGCACCAGTGATAGTTGGACTAAAAATAGTAGTCATTGTTCTCATCTTAATATTCAGCAGGAGCTTATTTTGTGCCAGGTGCTGTTTGGAATACTTTATATTAACTCATTTTGTCTTCAAAACAGTCCGACGAGATACTTACTGTGATCAGTCCCGTCCTACGCACAAGCGTCCTGAAGCACAGGGAGCCTGAGGTGCCTGCTCACAGTCCCACATCTAGGAGGTGGGGGCGGGGGGACTGCAGTTCAAGCTCCAGTATGTGTTCATGCCCCTACTGCCTCTGCATAAAGTCCAAGTACATCAAATACACTTGAGGCGGGAGGTTGCAGTGTTGAGACATGATTCATATTTGCTTCCAGTTGACAAATGGGAAGGAATTTTATATGTTAGAAGTCTCTTTCCACACTTGAGGATTTCAGGCTTAGAAGGCAAAGTTCAGTTGTTTGTGGGGTGTTAGCAGTGACTCCACCTAGAACAATTTACTGATGGTTTTTCTCTCTTTTCCCTTTAATGCTATTTTTCTTTTAAAAAATTTTTAATGTTTGTATTTAATTTTGAGACAGAGAGAGTCACAGAGAGCAGGGGAGGGGCAGAGAGAGAGGGAGACACAGAATCCGAAGCAGGCTCCAGGCTCGGAGCTGTCAGCACAGAGCTCGATGTGGGGCTCGAATTCGTCAACCCTGAGATCATGACATGAACCAAAGTTGGACGCTCAACCAACTGAGCCACCCAGGCGCCCCCAGTGCTATTTTCCTTTCCTCTTATTCAGGCAGAAGGTTTTCTTTTTGAGCCTCAGAAGGACAGTAACCATAGAATAGCATCTACCAACTGCCAGACACTAGCTGGGGCACTTGAGCAGGATAAATTATTCCATCTTCATTAACAGCCCTGCAAGGCAGCTGTTAAAGCCCTATTTTACAGGCAAGAAGACTGAGTTCTGGACACAGTTTCTTGCCCAAAGTCGGTGAGCAAATGCAAGCCTAGGTCTCATTTGCTCTGGTTCCATCTTTTCTACCAGACTGTTTCTTGGACACTTTGACTTGCCCTGGGCCAAGGTGGCGAAGGCTGATGAATGTGCTTTTACTTAACCAAGGCCCCTAAGTATTTTTCCCCCTGAACACTTACATTTATTTGTGGGTCATTCCCAAGAAGAGAAGCTGAGGAGAGGCCAGAGCCTGTGGAGGAAATGACGATGGTTATGGTCTCATGGAGAGAGAGGAGTGTTTCTGGAAGGAGGGCATGGTTACCTTGGTTACCTACGACACAGAGCAGCAAGTCAGATAAATTAAGCACCAGTGGCCTTTGGACTTGAATGCACAAAGGTCATTTGATGGCTTTTGCAAGAGCAGTGTTAGCGGAAGGATCCAATTAGAGTGAACTGAAGAGTAAGATGTAGGGGGAGAGGACAGGATGTGGGCGCAGCAGGTCTGGACTCTTCCTCGGAGAAATTTGGCTGGGAGGGATAAGACCATGAGTGGCAGCTAGGAGGTTGGGGTGGTTCTTTAGAATAGAAGATAATAGAATGTGTTTGAGACTGATGAACACAGTCCACAGACAGTGCAGCAGAGATGGGGAACAATGAAGAGGAAAGTTGACCTCTTTGACTTCCTTCTGTCTGATTCGGCTCCTGCACACATCCCTGGCCCCATCTCCTTGTTCATTACGCCCAGTCACTCTTGCCTTTCGTTCCTCTGTGCTAGACTCCCTCCCGCCTTAGCACCTGTGCATTTTTCGGCTTCCTCTGCTCCCAGGTCTTTGTGTGTTGAGCTCCTCCTTGACATGGAAGGTCTCGGCTAAAATGTCATCTTCCCAGAAAATACTTTTCTGGCCACTCCATCAGAAGGAGTCTCCTGCAGCTCCCTCCAGTCACTCCTGTTTTCTCCTCTCAGAGCACATTTTGTCCTTGAAGTCTGCGCAAAAGTCTCCCTCTCATTGGCGTCTCCCCTGACTGCCCCATTTAGAGTTTTGATCACTCACTGCCTCTTTACACAGACACTTCTAACCACCTCTACCCTGCTCGTTTCTTAAATAAAACATGGCACCTATCATCTTATAACACAGTATATCAATTACCGACTTATTATGACTTGTGTTATTGTCTCTTCTCACTGCTAGAATGTGATCTCTGTGAATCTATGTCTATTTTGTTCACTAGTGATGACTCTCTTGTGCCACAACACGGCCTCGCAAGGACTAGGACCTCACTAATGTGTTCACCTGAATTAACTTTCCACTATTGGAAGTTACCTTCACCAATTGTTGGCTTGCTGGTTAGTTATCTGTCTTCCCTGCTCCCCTGAAAGCAGGGGACTTGTCAGTCTTATTTACTGCTCTAAACCCCGCACCAGCACTGTGCCAATACATAATAGGTGCTCAACAAATTGAATGATTTCTGGTTATATTCTCTAACTTGACTGAACTCTCTGACTTGAGACTTTTGATTTGCCTTGAGCATAGCTGATCCAAGACTCTCAGCCTGGACTGCCAGCTTTAAGACCTTGCCATGCTTTGTCCCTCTGGAAATTTCTGGAAGTATAACATCTGCAGTAACACAAAATATGGATTCAGACTCCATTTAATGCAGCTAGTATCATCATTACATGGGTAATATTATGTCTGTTTTCACTTAATACCTCTAGATGCTTAGTACTCAAAAAGTAAAATTAATTATGAACTTCTAACACTAGAAGGAAACTTAGGGGTTATCCAAATGTGTGGCATGTATCATGATTAGTATCAGGAATGGGTTCATATCAGAATTAGGTGTCTACAGGAGTGCTGATGCATAGGGGCACAGGTACCCCAATGTGCATAGCAGCACTCTCAACAATAGCCAAAACATGGAAAGAGCCTAAGTGTCCATCAACGGACGAATGGATCAAGAAGACGTGGTTCATCTGTACAATGGAATACTACATGGCAGTGAGAAAGAATGAAATCTGGCCATGTGTAGCAACGTGGATGGACCTTGAGGGTGTTATGCTGAGTGAAATAAGTCAGGCAGAGAAGGACAGATACCATATATTTGCACATATAGGAGGATTAGGAGGAACTTAATGGAGGACCATGGGGGAGGAGAGGGGAAAAATAATTGGAGAGAGAGAGGGAGGCAAACCATGAGAGACTCTTGAATACTGAGAACAAACTGAGGGCTGATGGAGGTGGGGGTGAGGGGAAGGGGGGTGACGGACATGAAGGAGGGCACTTGTTGGGATGAGTACTGGGTATTGTATGGAATCCAACTTGACAATAAACTATTTAAGAAAAATAAATCGAAATTTTAGAAAAAGGATTAGGTTTCTAATCACGGTATGTAGTAAAGTTTTAACTATGAGCTAAATATTCCCAATGTTAGATATTCTTGCCATTCACCAAATATTTGACACTGACATTAAAGAGAATGAGAAGACTCTTGATGAAATCCTGAACGTATAGTTAAGAGTTACAATTGGTTTCAATTCAGTCTTCAGCTGTAATTTTTGTATTTATCCTTTATGTATGATAGGGCTACCTATTCTGAAGTTACCATTTGTATAGGTTGATATAAGCAGCCATACGTGGTTAATTTTCAAAGTTGTCAAGCTAAAAAAAGCTATAAAGAAATTATTGAAAGCCTAAGAAATAGAATGAAGAGTTAACATAGGGAGAGATTAACACATGAAGTTTTGTAGCTCTATAGAAACCCATTTACGTGGAAGGCTCCATGAGGCATTCTTTCTTCTTAATTCGCTTGTATTCCGGAAATATGATATGGCTTCATAGGTATAGAGGTGTAATGGAAACTTACTTGCAAAAACATGAGCTAGAGGCAGATGAAGACAAATTGATTGCCTTGCTGTTCTGCATTTCCAGGAATTTTAAGTAAAGCTACTTAGAAGTTCCCCTTATAGTATAATAAGATTTTAGAACATGTCACTATGCCCATTATTTTTCATTGCCAGCTTAAGAAGTTTCTCTGGTTAATAAGATTTCCGTTGTGGGATCCAGAACATCTATGAAGCTAAGAGGCCTCCTTTGAAGGGGTTGACACATGCTCACTGGTTCTGTCCAGCACTCTCTGAGCATTTATTCCTATGATTATCTGCAGAGGCAGGAGGTCAGCAGACCACTCTGTAGCCAGACTTAGAATAACCTTAGCTCCTTTTCAGGGTGCGCAGAGAAGGACTTGCGACCCTACTTTCTTCTCCCAGTGAACTAGTTTTCTATTTCTGCGTAACAGATTACCACAAATTTAGCAGCTTGAAACTGCATATTTCTCATCTTATGGTTTCTGTGGGTCAGGAGTCTGGGTACAGCTTTGCTCAATCCTCTGTTCATGGTCTCCCAAGACTACAGGCAAGGTGTTCCCTGGGCTGTGTTCTCATCTGGAGGCTTGACCAGGGAAGAATCTCTTTCGTGCTCATTCGGGTTATGGGTAGAATGTGTTTCCTTGGGCTGTGTGGCTGAGGACCTGATTTTTGCTAGTTGCTGACTGCAGTCTACCCGTGGCTCGTTGCTACACGGACTTCTCAGCATCAGTGTTCTGCACCAAGCCAGCAAGGAGAATCTGTCGCACCAAAGAGTGACATCCTGTCAACTTTGCTGTGTTCTCTTGATTAGGAGCAAGTCCCATGCCAGGCACACACTCAGAGCAGGAGGGATTACACAAAGGCCTGAACAGCAGGAGGAAGAGTCATTGGGGTCCCCTAAGGGGTGTCTGCTCTGCTCAGATATCTCACCCCCTTCTCTGGTCATAGCTATCATGTCATAGCTTTTGCTGAAGTGAGTAGTGACATAAAATGGTGGAATTGGGGCCTTATTTTTTTTTTCTAGTTGTGGAACTAATTTGTATTCCTTTCTCAGGCTTCTTTCTGGATTGTGGGGTCTATCAGGGTTTGGGGGTGGCAAAGAGTCCCTGAGGGGAATGGAAGGAAAACAGAGGATTTGCTTTTGAGGAGGAAGAAATTTGGCTCTAGAGTTTTGGGGTAACTGTCATGTGTGTTCCATGTGGCATTAACACAGCTTCCACTTGGCTTGTCATTATGTCACCCAGGAAAGTCGTTTGGATTATAACAGCGAAATGACACCCAGATGGCGCACGTACTGTCAGAGGAATTCTACAGTCAGGGTGGGAGCCGGTCCAGATGAACTCACCAAGCACGTCCCACCCACAAATACTCTGCGTTTGCTGTAAAATTAGAAAGTCTGCCCTTCCGTGCAGGCCAGTTAGGGAAGGGTAGATCCCCCAGGGAGCTAGTTAACGGAAGAACTGTTTTTCAGAATCTGACTGAGAGCGAAGGAAAAGTAAAAACCCTAGGGTGAATCTAACTGCATTGAACTATAATGAGCCTAAAGACGGTGTTATTTGATAACAACAACAAAAAAGGGACCCTTCACAGTTTAAAAAAAAAATAGTAATTTTGAGATATTAAAAAAAATTCTCTCTCACATTTAGAGTGCCCATGGTTTTGGTAATTATGATGTGGTGTATTTCTGTTTACATCCTTCCTAACGACTGGCTTTTGAAGTGCTTTAAGGAATGCCCACAGAGTGCATTAGCTGTATTCTGAATAAAGAACAGATCAGCTGTGTGCGGCATTGTGTGGAAGGTTTTGAATAGTGACTAGAAGGCACTTTTAAGAGCTGACAGCCAGAATTACTGAGGAAGAACTCTGAAAAAGCAAAAGCATTATTTAAAATAATAATTCTGAATTTGTCCAAGTTTTTTTTTTTCCATAAGTGCTGTTTTTCTCCCACTGGCCTCGGGATTATAAACTTTGGGGACTTGATGGCTGGCATTAGTAGGTAAATAAATATGCGAAGAGACGCCATTGACTTTTATGGATATTGGTATGCCTTAGGGTATGAACAGAAAATCATAATATTTCTTTCTTTTCTTGGGCTTTGAAAGCTTGTGTTCTCATTCCATTCTCTCAAGGAGGCCTGGCCAAGTCTTAAAGAGTACATTCATATAAATGGCCCAAAGTACTAGGTGCTTCTCAGAAGTCCGTTGACAGATAACGAGGCCAGCATGTTTCATTTTTCCTCTTCCGTGTTTCTGAGGAGATGTTTATTCATGTAGTTTTAGCTTACAACCCTTTCTCACTCTCTTGTGTACTACTACAAAATTTGTGGCCCCTCATCCTTAATGGGAAAGGGGATAACATATTAAAATGGACAACAATTGATTTGAATTTTATTTACTGGATCACCACTGTTGGCTTTCATATCGTCCTTCAAAAGTACTAACAGCTCCTAACGTACATTTATCAGAGAACAGTTTATCCCTCTGCAGTGGAAAGACCTCAGTGGCCAAACTCTGAGCCCATACAGCTGCTCTTCACTTTTTGGTAGATGCTCACGGCTGAGGCTCAGTTTGTCCTCAACATAACCACATATATCTCCGGTACGCTTGCTGCCCTTCACTGACCTTATAAGCATGTGAACTATATTTAGTCTCCACCAATTGGTTCTAGAAAAGTAGCAACCTCATTTAAAGGCTAGAAAAAATATTTGACATAACCTGTAGTTAAAAAATTGCTTTTTCCTAGACCGAGAATTACACTTAAATGGTAGTTAACGTTTGAGTCTCCCCAGTATCCCAGTTAATCCCCCTTAGCAGATAACTCAGATGAAGCCTTTCCAGATGATCAGGGTTGCATCGGATACGCTGCCCCAATCATGTGCTTAAGCACTAATCTGCTGAATTTGTTTCCAGAGAGTAATTTAGGCCGTGATGAAACTCAAGCCCAGTGACATATGTTGTACTCTCATATATCAAGTTCAAGGTTGTGCATTGGGTCAGACTCTCTTGTGGCTATTGGGATGTGTTTTGAACTTAGGACAACTTCTCTAATAATAATAATAATAATAATATGGTTAACATTAAATTTTAGAAAAAACAAATGGAAAGTTTGATTTCATTTTTTAATTAAATTAGCTCCAGCTGAGGACAGATATTCACGCTCACTAGGTCTATGAGTGACATATCTCTAAGCCCCATTAATGCTTGAGCCCCAAGATCGGACAACCTTGTCATTTTTTGTACGCACTAACCCAGGAAGTATCTGTGGGTCTACTGTGTGCTGTTCCGGCCCTGGGGACACTGCTGTGGTCAGTACAGACGAGATGCCTGTTCTTACGTTGCATTTGAGGAAGAAGACAGTAAGCCAAACTATAAATGTTCAAGAGCAGTATCAGCTGAAGGTACGTCCTGTGCAGAAAATTAAATAGGACCTCGTGATAAAAAGTGATCAACTAACTACTTCAGGTATAGGTGGGCGGGGAAGGTCTCACTGAGAAGTTGAGACTTGAAATAGAGATCCCAATATCAGAAAGGAGCAGTCCTGGGCAAACATTGCGCAGAAGGGGCAGCTGATGTAAGCCTGATGTGGTCAAGGGCAAGGAAAAGGCCTCGGTGGCTGATGTGTACCGGGGAAGGGGAAAGCGGCCCAACGTCAGGGCCAGATTGTACAGAGCTTTGTAAGGCAGGGAAAGGAATTTGAATTTCTATTGAGCACACACAGGACTCAAAGTTTCCTGGAACATAAGCTCCATGAAGGCAATATTCAAGCAAGAGGCCTGGTGGGAGCCCATCGCTGTGGTTTGGTGGTTAGCAGTTATGTGTCTGTAACAAAGGCTGCTTGTGACCTATTTTTCCCTTGAAAAGATGGGAAGAAAAACCTGGAAATATATGTCCCAGTTTGACAGTGGAGAAAATAAGTTTATTTTGATGTCTGTGTGAACTCTACTCCACAGCTGGGTCTCTCTGCACTTAGGAAAACTTAGGCTGTAAATCATGCTTTGATTCCAAATGCTTGCTCAAGGACAGAGTTTTGGTCACACCCTTCTACATTTTTTTGTGAAGATCAGTGTAATTCCTTGGAAACTTGATTTCAGTGAGTTTTTCTCTGGAATTCAGAACATGTTTAGCCTTCCTCTGAGGCAGGTCTAGTTCAGGTCAGGGTGCTCAACAAAGTCTTTTGACCTGCCGGGTACCTCACCTGGGCTCTGGGGGTGGGGATGGGGGTGGGGGAGCAGCCTCATTTAGTGTTCACCAGGACAGAACAAGGACCCCCCCACACACCCCGCTCCCTGGCTCTCAAACCAAATGCTGCTTCGTATGTACTCTCCTTAATAATTAATAAGAGAAGGGAATTAAAGATGTTATTGGAGGTATAAAAATTGTTTCCAAATTGAATGTGTTTTTCATTTAGGATCCTGGCTCAGTCTGAGCAGATTGTTTGGTACAGTAAGAATGAACATTATTTGCTCTGTAACTGTTTGGGTTGATTTCATCTTAAGCCCAGCCCCGTCCATCCTTAGGCTGATCTCACACAGTGTGGCTACTCATTTAAAATTCACTGTACTGGAAATTCGTGCTGCTCTTTATTAAATTTAGAGACCATTTGATTTTCACTGAAAACTGGCTCGGACTACACAGTATCCTAATTTGGGCCTCCAGGAACATTTTTTTTCTTCCTATCTGGAATCCCTCAGAAGCACTTTGCCAGCATTTCTAAATATGGGTTATAAATGAGTGAGAAAGGAAAAAATGCATTATGATGATTTATGTTTTACACTGTATGTTCCTTTACATTTCTAAAAAATGCATTCACACCCACCTTATGTAATTCTCAACACGGCCACGTGAGAGAAGTACTAACAACAGATAAAGAATCGGAAACATTAAGGTGGCTACTCAAGGTCGAAAAGCTGAAGACAACAAAACGGTCCACCGGTTTCGCTTCCCACGACGCGCATGGAGTCAGGCTGTGATTCCCAGGGCACCACGTGCTCCAGGGTGGCCAGGAAACCTTGAGAATGCAGGTTCCAGGGCCCCACCCACACCTGAGTCAGCGGCTAGGCTCAGAGTCTAGGGACCTGCATTTTCAAAGCACCCCTCCTCCCCAGCCCATTTTTAGATGCAGGAACATCGGGAACTGTTAGCACAGCTGGTCAAGGTCAGCCCTCGGCAAAATGGTGCAGTTGGGGAGGATTCGCCATGTGCCACGCACATGTCTCGTTCTTCCTTTCAGGATGTCAAGCCTGCTCACTGCTCTTTTGTCAAAGAAACACCCTCTGAAAAGGATGTGCTAAAAGTACTGTACCACTTCTCTGTAGGGTTTGTGCCTTTTAACAGATCAAGTCTTAAGTGAAAAAGAGAAGGGAAGGAAACAGTAGGGAGGAGGGAGGGAAGAAGCGGGGAGAGAAAGAAAGAAAAGGAAGGAAAGGAGAGAGAGAGGAAGAAGGAAAGAAAGAAGAGAAAAAGAAAAAAGATCTTTTGGAGATGGGGAGGAGGCATGTAGGAATCAAGGAAAACAAGGCCCTCTCGGACCAGTAGAATCACACTCATGTCACCTTTTCTGTCACAGGGTCTGGTCAGTACCGGGTACAGCTCTCACATGCAGGACACACATTCCAGAGCGACTGTGAATTGATCATGTACATTTCTAAGTGGAGTGCCTATGAGCCTCTCTCCACTGAACTTGCTGTTTTCTGGACTTTTCAAGCACTTTGCTGTTTGAACCAAAGATCGTGTCAGACACTGGCCCCTTAGTGACAAAGCTTGGCCTTCTTTTTCTAGTGGGACCCCCTGGAGAGTCTTTGGAGAGGACCCCTGACTCTGCCAAGCATGTGGACACTCGAGTCATGAGGTCATCATTGCAGATTCCGTTGCTGTCTGAGCTAATCACAAAGACAGCAGTGCCATTTCTAGGCTGTGATGGCCAACACTGCAGCTGACCATGAAGGGCTTTCCACACATCAGAGGGGCTTGTTGTGAGCAACTTAGAAATCGTGTTTCTCATCCTTACTGCATCCTCCAGGGAGAAATCTTGTGCTTGGCAGGAGTTTAGTTCCTGAGCTCTGGATGAGTTGTTCTGGGACACACAAAAGAATGCATCACAGGAAGCTTCAAAAAGGCTGCTTGGTATAAAAAGGTATAAGAACAGTCTTTGGTTTCATTTGCACTGGCCTTAAATGCTGTTGTTAAAGAATGACTTCACAGGCCAGAAACATCTCTCAATGGCACTTCTCTCTGCAAATGGAAGAACCCCCGAGGGGCACCCGGGTGGCTCAGTCAGTGAAGCGTCCGACTTCAGCTCAGGTCATGTTCTCACACTTCCTGCGTTCAAGTCCCACATCGGGCTCTGTGCTCACAGCTCAGAGCCTGGAGCCTGCTTCAGATTCTGTGTCTCCCCCTCTCTCTGCCCCTCCCCTGCTTCAGATTCTGTGTCTCCCCCTCTCTCTGCCCCTCCCCTGCTCATGCTCTGTCTCTCTGTCTCTCAATAATAAATAAACGTTAAAAAAATTTTTTAAAAAAAGGAAGAACCCCCAAACCCTTGCCAGATCCTACCTTTCCTTTTCCCATGACATGGTCATATTTAATCACCTTTCAAGATTTTTTAAAAGTGTTTTATTTATTTCTGAGAGAGAGAGAAACAGCGTGAGCAGGGGAGGGTCAGAGAGAAAGAGACACAGAATCTGAAACAGGCTCCAGGCTCTGAGCTAGCTGCCAGCACAGAGCCCGATGTGGGGCTCGAACACACGAACTGTGAGATCATGACCTGAGCTGAAGTCAGATGCTTAACTGACTAAGCCACCCATGTGCCCCTAATCACCTTTCAAGATTAAGCCCTCAGCATATGATTCATGTCTCTGTTTCACTTTCTAGTGATGGTTTTGCTGGAGGAGACATCTGTGATATGTGAGCCTCACTCTGCCTCTTACTCACTCTGAGATGTGGGGGAGGTGGGCTAATTCTGCTGGGTCTTCAGTTCATTATCTTGAACAGGAAGGGAATGGATTGAATCAGTGGATCCCAAATGGGGATGATGACATCTCCAGGTTCCTGGGAGCCATCCCAGACCTCCGGAAACACAAACTCAGAAGCTGAGCCCTGGGAATCAGCATTTTAAAAAGCTCCCCACGTAATTTGGGTGCTCCTCAGGTTGGGTGGCCACTGCATCAGATGATGATCTTTTAACACCTCATAGGCTCTGGTGGACTAGGAGGCATCATCTATCCTACTTACCAGGCTGCAATTTGGGAAAATAAAGCATGGTTTGTTGCTAATCATAGCCAACATTGGGTTCCAATTAATTGCTTCATTTCTGCCAAGCACCATGGTTTATTCACTAGTAGAAAGTAGATTAAAGACCATAAAACATTTGCCCACAAAGCCTGCTGAGCCTGACTCACTCACATTTGCCTATTAAGTTCATGCAGAATAGCTGTGGCGATAGCCATTGCTCATCCATTGCTGCATCCCAAGCACTCTCCTCAGTACTTGAGGTGAACCAACTCGCTTGGTCCTCACAACCCCTCTACACTGCGGGGCTACTAACCTACCCGTTCTACAGTTGTGGAAACTGAGAATAAATAACTTCCCCCAGTCGAACAGCTAATAGGTTTGCAGGGCCAGGACCCGAACCTGAGCAGTCCGACTCAAGAGCAAGGCACTGGGCCCCCGAGCTATGCAGTCTCCCCGTCCCTGGCTTGTCCTCCCTTTATTCTGCATTTCTGTTTCTGTGATGCTTAGCCGGAAGGGTGCTTGGCCGTTGCTCATGACGGGGCGGGAGGGGTCACAGGTTTGGCAGGGAAAGATGTAGTTGCCCAACTTTGAGTTGATACCATGGACGCTGGGAAAGGTTGGGTCTCACTCTCCCAAGAGGAGGCAGGACTGGAGAAGCAGAGTGGAGGGAATACCAGAACAGACATGGACGGCACAGGTGAGGAGCGGAATCGAGAATGCCAGCAAAACCAAACGGGACCACAGCGATGGAGGTTGCCTTCCTTCTGGTCCAGATGGACGAGGAGCCAGCCAAGGGCAAAGGAGCAAAGAAGCACCATGAGAGCCAGGAAGCTGCAGTGCGGGAAACCAAAGAACACTGACTTTCTCAAATTAAAGACAGACACGGTGTTGAGTGGCGCAGTGCCAAACAAGTGGGAAATGAGAAATGCTAGAAATCACGCAAGTAGGACCTCACCAGCGATCTTTCAGAAGGGAATTTCAGTGGTGGTGAAGTACTGGAATTTCATGTTGCATGAAACACTGTTAATGTGCTATATTTAATTTAATTCAGTTCATGCATGTAACCCTCCAGGAAGGAACACCTGTGGAGTTAGACCTTGAAGAAAACCCCGCTTGCATCAAGGCTAGCTCACTGGGTTCTGTATCTTTAGCTGAGCTCATCTCGCCAGTGATGATAACTACCCTTTGGTGAATGCTCCCTCCGTGCCCAGTCCTGATTATTACCAATGGTCCTGCCCATCCCCATTTTACAGATCGGGAGACTGAAGCACTGAGACATTACATAACTCGCCCTACATTTCACAGTCCGTACAAGGCAGGGCACGGATTCAATCCTGCCTCGCACGTTAATTGCCGGTCCTGCCTCATTCTGCCTCCGGTGTCCTGCTGCTGGTTCAGCCCGCCTCTTCCCTTCTGGAACCTCACCGTTGTTCACCCGTGCAGCTCCTTGATGTGGCCGGACCAGCCTGAGCCTGCCGCTGTGACATCCTAGCCGGGCGTTTCCACCAGGAGACGGAGTGGCTGGAAAGCACCAGGACAGGGCCCTGCAACCACTCTCTGACCCCTAGGACCCCCCCCTGGCCAGCCAGAGAAGGAAGGGGTGATGTGTCATCTCACCTACAAACGGCCCCGGGAGCCATTCTCTCACTCACCCATTTTCGTAGCTCAGTGTGTACCTTACAGCCTCATGTGTTTTGTTTTCTCTTCCTGAGGACTGGTAATGCCAATTTGCGGGTGAAAGGGATGTAGGGTTTCTGCCAGGTTTGGCCCTGACTTACAGAATAGTTTTTCTTTAAAACCCACTAGACCATCGCCAGGAAAAGTTGTGAGCCACCGGTACTAACTGACACCTCTAATTTGGGAAGAGACAGAGCAATGCTGGTAACTAGAGCCTAGTTTTCCAGAAGGCAGACAGGGCTCTGAGACCAAGATGTCAAGGGAAGACTGTTTTCCATTCAGTATTCAATCGCTTGTTTTTGAGTGTTGGGAATCTTTTTCGTTTTCCTAATGTTCTAGAGATTTTAGGCAACTTTTTGTACAGAAACCCAGAACAAGAGTTTTTAGTTTTGTCGGTGAGTTTTGCTGGCTGTGCAAACTAGGAATGGAAAAAATGCTATTTATGTCATTAAGCAGGACATTGTGTGTGTCTGTGGCACACACAAGGACATCCTAAGTACCTTTGTCAATGTGAATGATTAGGTCAGATCCCATCCATTAAAACTTAGAACTCAAGAAATGAGTGTGTGAGGGGCTCAAACTTTCTCACAAAGCAGATCTTATTTTGTAAGCAGGTAAAAATGTCATCATGGCTCTTCTGTTTGTCCTAACCTAAGGGCAGGGGGGATGGTGGAGGGAGCTGTGTTTTACTGAGAGGTTTTTCTTGTGCTCTTTAAGATGATGATGATGATGATGCTTTGCCTTTGTATGGCTCTTAATGGCTGGCAGGGCCGTGTGTGTGCGTGATTTTGTTTGAGTCTCACGACACCCATGTGAGATGAAGGACTTGAGACTCAGAGAGGTTAAGCAATTTATGGAAGGTCACACAGCTGGTAAAGAAGTAGGATTGAAATAGCAGATTTACTTGTGGTATTTACGAGTCTCATACTTCCTCTCCTGATTTATAGCGCTTCCCGGGTCCTCTCAGCCTTCACAAGCGAACATTGTATAATCACTCAGAGAGTGTGTTTCTGCAGTAATGCTCATATTATGAGTTCCTTTTTCCGAATGCAATTTATGTTCTTAGGACCCTTTCAGACACACGTTTCCTTCTGTTCACTGCTGGGTGAATTTCTTGAGAGTGGGACCTAAGATTTAAATTTCTTTCGAGTTGTCTCCAAGCAACAAACACTGTGCTTGTTTCACTAAAGCTGACTGATGTGGTTTGTATTCTACTGCAAGACTCAGAACCCCGACCCCCGCCCCCTGCCCCGAGAGAAAAGGGAGCCAAGATACATTAAGTACCTGCCACGCACTGAACACTTGGCGAGCCGCTCGACAAACTGCGTCTCAGCTGACTTTGACACAGCCCATCGATAAGCATTATCATCCCTATTTTGTACCTGTGACATTCAGAGAAATTGAAAGACTTAACTAGCATCCCCAGCTAATAGATGACACGGTTAGGATTTGAACCCAGATCTTTCCAATATTTTTGGACCCCTTCCTGTATATACTACATCGTTTTTTAAAAAAGCCTGAAAGTATTTGCTAAGAATCTCTCATGACACCTCTTGAGCCCTAGCCTGTCTTTGCATCCGTGTATCTGCCCTCAGCCATGGATGACACTTCTTCTGCCCAGGCCTGCTCTGTCTCTACGCTGCTTGATTCTACCTGCCACGATCCTCTGATCTTTTTTAACCCAGACCAGCCTAACTCAAAAGAAATGGTGATCTTGACTTCCTTCCTACCTCCTTGTTTGTCTTTCCAGGAAAGCTATCATATCCTTGCTCACATAATAGTTATTCAGGTACCTGCCTTCCCCGCCTTCTGCACTGTAAGCTTTAGAGGGTTGGAATTCCTCCTACTTAATCACTGTGGCATCTGGGACAGCATCTCTTGCACATCGCGGGAATACACTAAATATTGAGTGGATTAAATTCACAAGGATCTCCCTGGTTCCCAGAGAAGTGGCCGATGCCAGCCCAGCTGCCTGTGTCAGCAGCCGGTGAACAGTTTGAGAGATAGTGGGGATGCTGCACAAAGCTATTGTGCATGGCTGTGTGCCTCTCAAGAGCCTGAGCTCCGTTCCATTTCTCTACACATGTACTAAAGTGACTAGTCCGTGGATGATCGATATGTAGCATGCACATGGCCCCTACCCCTCCCACACAGCATCCTAGCAGACATCCCCAAGCAATTAAAGTTGGCATTTAAGAAAATGTCTTTGCTGTTCCTGTGTCGGTCTACCTAGGGGTGCGAGTGTGTGTGTGTGTGTGTGTGTGTGTAAGCTTGATATTAAAACATTGAGGGCCTAGAGTTTTAGCATTGCCTGCCTTAAGTATGTTCAGTAAACACCCAGGCTTACTCTCATTAGCAAGAAAGCAGGATTTAAAAGGAAGTAGAGCTGTACACTAGTGTGAATGTACTTAATGCCACTGAATTGTGTACCCCGAAATGGTTAATGTGGTAAATCCCAGTTCTTTCTCCAGTATGTTCCCATGTTCTCACCAGTTCCCCAGGCCTACAGCAAATATGCATCATGATCATGTACCATGTTACTAGCTCTTAAACTGGGGCGGTCTGTATAGGGACTGTACAGTAGGTTAGGATTAGGTATGGACTGTATAGTCCATAAGTACTTGTTGGTGATGGGAATGATCAAATCTCGGTGGGATATGTACAGACTCACCAGATTAGATTCCATTATTGGTTATTCAGTGTAAATTTAACTGGTCAGTCTCTATCTTATGCCATCTTGGTCGTGCATAGGTCATCTCCATCTGGCATGGGGCTCCTGAGTCAATGCCTAGAACATGAACCCTATGAGACATGAGCCGTTGTTACTTTTATTCCACATCATTTCTCTGTCCCACCCCCCAGGACAATGCCCCGCAAGAAATAAGTATAAGCATTAAAACACATGGTTGAATGAAGAAATGGAATTGACATCTGATTTGCTGTTTTTCATTACAGCGCCCAGCCTAGCCTGTCAGACATACAGGACATGCTTATGGCTTAACCTGATGTTTTAGCTGAAAACCAGCCCATCCCAGTAGGCATCTCCTACTTGCACCTAAGAAGAGCTAATCAACTATTAGTGATTGTTATTAGAATTTGTCTAGGAAACATTAAAGTGAACACAGTGGCACACGGGTAGAAAGGAGCTCCATGTAAGGAGGAGGGATGGGGGAGATGGAAACAGTGGATAATTGGGGCCCACAGTTGGGAAAGCATACTTGATGGGACTGTGACCAAAATCTGCATGCTCAGCGTGGCTGTCTTTCATGCAGTTTGCTGTAGGTAATTCCATGTCATTATCCTCTGGGTCTCTATCTCTGCTTCTAGGAAGAAGACCCAAAGGGGACTTCTTGCAGATAATGGAATTTAGATGTCCCTTTGTGCCCTCTTTCCCCCATGTATGTTAAAGTCACATGATGGAGACACTGTATTTATGGGCACAAGCACCTTAAGTAAGGCTCCTCAAAGCAATGGAGCAATGGACAAGTTCATCTTCCTTCCTAGTCGGCCCTCACTGTTCATCTCTGAAGCTTTCTTTTTAGCCCTTGTGATGATTTGAAGTTAGCTGTGAGTGTCGGTTATAGTTCTGCTATCTGATCTACCTATCCACCTTTACTTCTGAGTAATTTGATGATGGTATCGATTCAAAAATTCCTTTCAGTTAAAAAATAATAGAGGAAACCAGATGGATTAAGATGCATCTGATCTTGTGCTGGTACATTAATTTATCCCTGTCGCTGTTTACCTTGGTAACCATTTCTATTTTTTTTATGATGAGTGTACACCCAACAGTGCTCACCATTGGAATTAAAAAGATTTTGTGATTTCTCTTCCAAATATGGTACTAAATATTCTTGGAATACCGCTGCATATAGAAAGGGTAAATTGCAGGGCAGTTTATAGTATGATGCCCTTGGAATTAAGTGATAATCTACTGTGCTCAGAGTCATCTAAAGTAGGAGGTGTGGCTTGTTTCCACCTTACATTACCGTATTAGCTCTAATATTTTCTAGGCGTAATCTAGTATAATAACTAACATTTATTTATCTTTTATATGTAACAGGCCTGGGGCTAAGTGCTTTACATGTATGGCTTCACAAAGACCCCACTAAGAGAGGAACTGGTAACATCCCCACTTCAGATAAAGAAATGGAAGCTTAACCAATTTATGAAATTTACCCAAGGTCAAACAGTCAGCAGGAGACAACCCCGAGATTCTAACCCAAGAGTCTGACTCTGGAGGCATAGCTCTAACCACTGGTTAGTACAGCCTTTCATGTGCCATACAGGCCGGTCTTTGTCCTATTGATTCTTTGCTTTAGTAACTCAAAAGTTAACATAGGACATTTGGGGGAAATATAAGGAAGTATGTGGTTTTATTTGGGGATGAGTGGTATGGTGTGTTCTTCAAAATGCATAGGTAAAGCGTAGCTTTGAAGGTGGGGAGCTTGAATTAAAAGCTAAATATGTGACCATTCACTAATTCTAGAAATAGCTGCAGATGCTGCTGCTGTTTCTCTTTCTTTCAGTCCAAAGGTGATGACAACAGAAAAAACTAATGGCTGACCTTCCCATTTTTTAAGTCAGAAGATCCTGGCTGGGACTGTAGGGGTTTCTTTTATTTATTTTTATTTTTCTCAAGTTTATTTTTTATTTATTTTGAAAGAGAGAGAGCATAGGCACGTGTGAGCGAGGGAGGGACAGAAAGAGCGGTATAGAGAGAATCCCAGGCAGGCTCTGTGCTTGATCTCAGGACCACGAGATCTTGACCTCAGCCAAAATCAAGGGTTGATGCTCAACTGACTGAGCCACTCAGGCACCCCTGTGGGGGTTTCTTTTAAAGAGCCTCTACTGTGTTTCTTAGAAATAAATGAGACAGGGGCACCTAGGTGGCTCTGTCGGTTAAGCATCTGACTTCGGCTCAGATCAGGATCTCACAGTTCATGGGTTCAAGCCGCACATCGGGCTCTGTGCTGACAGCTAGCTCAGAGCCTGGAGCCTGTCTTTAGATTCTGTATCTCTCTCTGACCCTCCCTTGCTCACACTGTCTCTCTCTGACTCTCAAAAATAAATAAAAAACGTAAAAATTTTTTTTAATTTAAAACAAGAAAGAAACGAGACCATATCATTTTTTAATGTTTTTTTTTTTATAATTTCTGAGAGAGAGAGAGAGAGAGAGAGAGACAGCATGAGCGGGGCCGGGGGGTGGGGGGTCAGAGAGAGAGGGAGACACAGAATCTGAAACAGGCTCCAGGCTCTGAGCTAGCTGTCAGCACAGAGCCCGACAAGGGGCTCAAACCAATGAAGCGTGAGATCCTGACCTGAGCCGAAGTCAGATGCTTGACTGACTGAGCCACCCAGGTGCCCCTTTTTATTTTTTAATTTATCCCTGACCCTCAGGACAGGAAATCGTCTCCTCATTTGTTTTTTTACCCCTTGCTTTCTTGCCTCCTCATTGCCCTGTGTCACTTCTTTAAGGAAGCAACATGGTCCACGAACAGAGGAAAGACTTTAATTGGACAGATTTGGGTTCAAAAACTGACTTCCCACTCCTTTGCTGTGTGAATCTTGTTTAACTTCTCTGCCATCACTGTCTTTATCTGTAAAAAAGTAAGTGATATTTTGAAGCCCACCGCACAGAGTTCTTGTAATGTTTATACTATAGATATCAAACTCCTATCACTGAACAGTAGGTGCCAATATAATTCTAGGTCTTTCCTCTTGGCTTCTTCCTTTGTCCTATTCCATTGTACCACCAGAATCCAAAGCAATTCTTTGCTAATAGGTAGAGACAAGGAGCCGTCCTTTGCTGCACTGAGATTCTAGAGGAATACCAGTCCGTTTGCTTGCATACCAATGCTTTGTTTTTAAAGTGAGTTGGATATAAAGTCTAGTGAGCACACATGTGGATTCTTTTTGGGTATATTTACAGTAGTTGAGCCTGTTGGCAAGAGTCTCTGCCTATATTCTTCCTTGAGGTTCCATGGGGCCATGGGTATATTTCTTATAGTTACATGAATTCTCTTTGAGAATTTTCCATTCATCCACTCAGTCATTCATTCACTGAGTAAATCCACATATTGAATGCTTACCCCATTTTGGGTACCTGCTAAGTGCTGTGAACAACACAGTCAACAAAGTGGCCTCAAATTTCTGACCTCATGGAGTTTCCAGCGCTAGTGAAAGTCGTTTTCACCAAATGAATAATTTAAATAACATTTGGAAACCGGATTTAATGTAAGCACATTCTAGAGTTTCTGGGTGACCACCTTGAAACTGAATATGGCTGCGAGATCCTAGTGCCCACAATGACGTGTGTTATTAGTGCCCATGCGTCAAATGGTTTTTCTTAGTAGTAGAGGTGCATTCAATTATAAAGGATGCCTTCCAGACAAGGCAAGTCCAAATGACAATATGGGGCAATGTCTGTGACAATGAAAGCTGCATGTACAGCCTGGAATAGGAAAAAGTGGTTGGAGGGGCTCCTGGGTGGCTCAATCAGATAAGCATTCAACTCTTAGTTTCTGCTCAGGTCATGATCTTGTGGTTCATGAGTTCGAACCCCATACCATGCTCTGCACTGACAGTGTAGAGCCTGCCTAGGATATTCTCTCTCTCTCTCTGTCTCTCTCTCTCTCTCCCTCTCTCTCTCTCCCAACCTGCCCCTGCCCTGCTCGCTCACTCTTAAAATAATAAACTATTAAAAAATAGAAAAAGTGGATGGAGAAGTGAGTCATCACATATATAGAATAGAGAGGCCAAACTTAGAAGAACCAGGCCACAGTGTGGAAATCTAATTTCAACAATATATTCTATGTCAGGTTAATTAATGTGATTCATTTGGATTTTATTGGCTCTGTGAATTTGTTTGTATTATCGGTTATAAATTTGTTCTAATTTTATAGTTATGTAAGAACTTAAAACATAAGGAATTTATAGCCTCATAATAATTTTGTTTTAGTTAGCCCAAGGGAGACCCGAGATATTTTTTTTTTTTATCATAAAGGAGGTTAGTACCATTACTTACGTGCAGAAACATTGTTCCAAAGAAAACTTCTCTATAGGTAAAAATCCTTTGGAAATATGAACATTTTAGCAAAACTAGTTATATCCTTGATTTATCAGAAAAAATAAGAAAAGCCTGTGAGGAAAGATTGTAGCTCTTGTTTTTACCCCCAAATCATTCTGTATCCTTTTTTTTTTTTTTCTGCAGTTGTGAGGTGTTGCTTTTATGTTAGTTATGACTGAGTTGTCATGCTTTTGAGTATTTCTCATCCATTAAAAAAGTTACACCAACTTTTCTTCCTTGCCATACCTCTCCACACATACACACACACACACACACACACACACACACGTACACACACACACACGTGACTTCCTGTAACCTCTTCTGACTAATTCATACTCACCAACTTATTTTTTTCAAACCTGATCTCATCATAAACTTCTTTGTACAGGGTTGCCAGATTTGCTGTAAAACAGCTTTTTGTATTCAGGGTAACTTGAGCCCATCTGAAAACTATTAAAGAGAAATCATAAGAAATGACTTCTTTATAATAATTACCATTTTCTGCTAAGTAATATAAGAATCTGATTTCCCCTTCCAGATTCTAGGCTCCAAGGCAGAACTGGGGAGACGGTGCTCTGTTGATATGGCTGTGATGCCCACACACAGGGTGACCACACGTCTATCCCCCTCTGTCTGCCACTGTCCAGGCTAATGTCTGCTGTCTCAGCTTGTTAGAGGTGCCCTCATTCACTCCCAAAAGTGCCTCATTTGGATAACAAATTAGGAGGTCACTGTAGTTACACGAAGCACTTTGGCCATGTGGTCTTACTAGACCCAAACAAGGAAGCTGTTTCACAGACTCGTTTTAATCTCTCATTCCCTTTCTTCACTTGCTCTTAGCCACAGATCTATCTTTGAGTCTGTACAACTGGGAAATATGCATGAGTAAAGATGTGATGGTATGCATGATCTTGTTGGCGATGTGTCTCTTAGGAATGACATGTTTATCATAGATATGGCAGGGATCAGTCAGTTTGGAGTAGAGCTTGAGCTTCAGCAAAACTTTTTGAAATGTGAGCTGATCAGGACATTTCACGTCCAGGTCAAATCCTCTGAACTCTGTTTCATTGAGCTGTTAGGACGCTAACATCGTTTTCCTTCAAAATTTAAAAATGAGTGGGGGGTACCCGGGTGGCTCAGTCGGTTAAGCATCTGACTCTTGGTTTCGGCTCAGGTCATGATCTCATGGTTCGAGCTCAAGCCCGTGTCAGGCTCTGTGCTGAAACCGTGGAGCCTGCGTGGGATTCTCTCTCTCTTCCTCTATTTTTCTGCCCTTCCCTTGCTGATGCTGTCTCTGTCTCTCTCAAAATAAATAAATAAACGTAAAAATATCCTTAAAAATGCATCATTATGTCCTGCCTAAAACAAATGACTCACTGCCTGGGTAGGATTCAGAAGTTTTGATTGGATCCTGCTATTTTGGATGATAATCTTGAAGTTTATTATTTTGGGGTTAAACTTGAGGTTTTAAGGCAGTGATTGGCCTCAGATGGTGGTTTGCAGCATAAGGCATGCGAACACAAGATGAAAGAACTGGTCATTCTGGAGTTCACTGTTCATCTGACTGTGGCCCACGCAGTGCCTCCCTCCTGCCTCTTATTCTTTAACTCTGGTTTGAACCTGGCAACACTCACAGAGGATCAGGAAGAAGAAAGAAGGGAAAATTCCCACTTACAGGTTTTTTAGAAAAAGTCATTCGATGAAAAAGATGATTGAGTCTATTTTGCTTATTTTCATGGCACGTTTGTGGAGGAGGGGGTGAGTTATCTTTTTTGTTTGTCAGACCAAGCATTTTCTGTTTTCTTCATTTTTTTTAATGTTTATTCATTTTTGAGAGACAGAGAGGGGGAGAGGGGCAGAGAGTGGGAGACACACAATCTGACTCAGGCTCCAGGCTCTGAGCTGACAGTATAGAGCCCGACTCGGGGCTTGAACCCACGACCTTGAGATCATGACCTGAGCTGAAGTCAGACGCTTAAACCAACTGAGCCTCTCAGGCGCCCCTACATTTTCTGTTTTCTTGCACATATTTTCTTTTCACTAAATAAATATTGTTTTTTATTTAGTGAAACGCATGTCATTGCTAGAATAAAAAGCTCCATTAGAAGAGATTTATTGCTTGTTTTGTTCACCAGTCTGTTCCCCTATGCGTGAAACAGTGCCTGGTGCTAAGGAGACTCTCAAAACCTAGAAGGAGTGAGTATCAGATCGTGCCAGCAAGTCGGGAGAAGAGAAGCAGGAGTGACTGCTAATAGGCTCCCGGTTTCTTTGGGATGATGACCCCATGATGGTAGTAGTAGTGCTGGTTACACCACCTTGCAAACACACTAAACCACTGTTTTGTACATTTCAGAAAGATTAATTTGATGGAATTCTAATTATATCTCAATCGTTTAAATTGCAAAAAAAAAAAAAATGAATGAATACATTATATGCCTCCGATGTAGTCAGAATTGGTGCCTAGTAATGATACCTTTGGGTAAATGAATGATCGCTCTTCTCCTACCAAAATAGTCTCCGTGTTTCTCTCGCATGGTGGGTGTGTCATTAGTTGTACAGGGTGGCAGGTGTCTGGTCGAGAGCATTTGAGTGGAGGATGTCTGGGGCTCACTGCCATGCTCGAGCTCGGTTGGGATTGGCGGGAAGTGGGACACACGTTGGTAAACGTAGTGTAGTGTCTCTGGGAAAGTGCGTCTGTTTGTGAGTCAGAGAGGAGGGTAAGTGCCTGTCCACGGAGACCGTGTGATTCGAGCACTACCAAAGAGCACTGCAAGGCGATGCTTTTCGCATACTTGTTTTTAATATTGGAGGAGAGAGACCTCTCTGTCAGAGGCAGTTTCTGTTCAGATCTTTCCAGCTCTTTTATTCCTCTTGTTAAGTCAGTTTAAAGTTCCTATGAATCTGTTACTCTTCAGAGAGCAAAATCTGTCAAAACAGATTAGCGCCATCACACAAAACATTTGGCTGTATGGTGACAACTAATCCAAAAGGGTTTATCAGCATTCATGTAATTTAGCCACTTACTAGTTGCCAGCAGGTGGTTATATAGTCATTCAAGTCAGCGAATACAGGTTACGGAAGTGGGGATGGTTTTGTATCCTCTTTAGCGCAAAGTCATATCAAATTCTAAAAAAAAAAAAAAAAACAAAAACCTGCCTATACTTCAGGCCATTTTCTTATATTATCTTTTCTCGGAGGTAGTAGATATGAAATTAGTTTAAAAGAGTGTTTACTGTATTCTGAATGTTAAGCAGTATCATTATTCTGTCTGAAGAACTATGTTTAGAGAAATAAGAAAATGACCTCCTGATCAAAAGAGGGATTTAAGACTCTCCGAGTTTGGAATATATTAACTTTCTCTGTTTCAAGCTTTTTCTGAAAGGTGACTACTCTTTCTTGTTCCCATTAAACTAATGAGCTCAATAGTGTGCGTCTTGTTTTGTTGTTAAAATACAGGACTGTTGCACATACTGTTACATTGTCATCAACTTTTCTTCTCATGCTCTAAAGGTATTTGAGGATACCTGTAGCTTTAAGCTTCACCACTTGAACTCACGAACCATGAGATCATGACCTGAGCTGAAATCAAGAGTTGGATGCTTAACCGACTGAGCCACCAGGCGCCCTGCTATTGTCTCATTTGATTCACACAGCAACCCTTTGAGATGGAAGAGGGGTTGATATCCTGCTTTTAATGCGGCGCGTGGCTGACCCGGAGTAAAGCTGGATGTAGACATGACCCAAGGCTGCTTTCACTCACCCCCATTTTACAGCTGGAGAGGCCAAGGCTCAGGGTGACACAGCTTGTGAGAGACAGAAACAGACCCTAACTGAGGTCTTCTGCCCCCAAACCCTGGGGCCCTCTCTACAGAATCACCTTAGCTGTAGTCAGTGGAAATCATAGGTCACCACAGCCTGTGCCTTTCCTGCCTTTCTTGGAGCTTCCAAGAAGAAAAAGGGGGTTGACAGGAGACCTGATCTTTTTTTTTTTAATGATTATTTATTTATTTTAAGAGAGAAAGTGTGTGACTGAGCAGGGGAGGGGCAGAGAGAATCCCAAGTAGGATCCACTGGGCCAGTGAAAAGCCCAACACAGGGCTCGATCCCACAAAGTGAGGCCATGACCTGAGATGAAATCAAGAGTCGGAGGCTCAACTGACTGAGCCACCCGGGGGGCCCCAAGACCTGATTTTTATGGTAGCTGGAAATATTCCCTCTCTCTGGGCCTTACCAGAGAGTCGTCAGATTAGATAGGAAGGGGACACAGCTACTTCCCTGAGACACAACAGCAGGTCACTGTGGGGCGCTTTGGTCCCATTTCCTAGGGGACATGAAGGCTGTAATCACATTACCGTATTTGCAGAAATGCCACAGGCACAGTGAACTTTTGACCTGTCTTGGGACATTCTCATAAAAACCTCAGGAAGCCCCAGAAAAAGAAGCACATCATTATTCTGACTGTGCTCCCTTTTCCAGAGAACATACCGGTTCTTAACATGTTGGAGGTCACAGCCCTCTTAGGGGGCCACTTTTTAAGCTTCATTGTGCCTCATGATCCCCTAAAGGACTTGAGAAAACACAAGTCCTGGGCCTCATCCCCTGAGTCTCCAATTCCGGAGGTCTGGGCAGGCCTGAGGATTGCATTTCTCTCCTGGCCCTGGTGATGCTGATGCTGCTAGTCCAGGGCCCACACTTTGAGAACCACCACCTTAGAGAATTTGGTGGAAGTGCTGTATAGCTTCTCCTCAGGTAACTACCAAGTAGATAGTGGGAGTTGAGTAGGGACACCTGGGTGGCTCAGTCGGTTGAGCATCCGACTTGGGCTCAGGTCATGATCTCCCAGTTCACGACTTCAAGCCCCGTGTCGAGCTCTGTGCTGACAGCTCAGAGCCTGGGGCCTGCTTGGGATTCTGTGTCTCCCTCTCTCTCTGCCCCTCCCCTGCTTGTGTTCTGTCTCTCTCTCTCTCTTTCTCAAAAATAAACAAATATAAAAAAAAAAGCCGTTTACAGTATCAGCACAGCTGTTACAGGCTATGGCTAAGATGATTTTAAAAATTGACAGTTGCAAAGAAAAGCACTTCTCTAATGCATACAATTGATATTGAGACTCATGTTTTTAGATTCCCTTTTTGATCGAACAGTAAACATAGCATAAAGGTTACCACTGTAACCATATCTAAGTGTGCAGTACAGTGGTGTGAAGTACGTTTCGCACTGTTATGCAGCTACCACCACATTCCATCTCCAGAACTTCCTCATCTTGCCAAACTGAAACTCTGTCCCCATGAAACAACTCTCCCTTCCTCCCTCTCCCTCAGCCCCTGGAAACCCTCATTCTACTTTCTGTGTCTATGAATTCGACTGTTCTAGGTATCTCATAGAAGTGGAATCACACAACAACTGCTCTTTTGTGAATGGGTTAGAGTCATTTTTGAAGAACTTGTGAAACAGTTATAAAACGCAATAGTAACACCCATGGCAATGAATGGAATATAAACCAAAATAGAACTAAAAAAAAATCGTGTGAAAAAATTTGATCTTTGGGATTTAAAGAGTCCTCCTTTCCTGACCACTGTGACTTGAAATCTATTTGTTAGTGAACTGTAGACCCAAGGCCACTCTGAATGTATGGACGGACTCCTTTTCCTCTCCCACCAAGTGAATCTTGCCCCTAGTTCTTACCAACTCTGTCATCTTGACCACCCCAAGGCAGAGCTGGGCCGTGGGCCCCAACCTCACCCATGCATTTATTCATTCAACACACCCTAGGTGCCAATTCCTGTTCAAGAGGAAGCCAGAGACTTCTCATTATTAGGGGCCTGGAGACTCAGAGTAAGATACGCTGTGTCAGATTGATTTCCCAGGGGACCAAGCTCATGACTTTAAGATATCTTTTCAAACCTTCAACCATGGTGATGGGAATCTTTCCATAGAGTATCAGTCCTTCCATGCCTTAAGCACAATGTGGCAAACATAATTGAACCTTTCCTCCGTAACCTAGGTCTGCATTGCACTGTGAATATGGATTTGCTCTCCCACTACATGCTTCTGAGCTGCAGCACGTAATTCAGCAGCCTCTGTTCTTTCAGCTGTCAGTTTTCAAGGTGCCTTCAGATCCCCTTTTAATGTGCTAGCTCTAGGAAGATCTAAGGAGGAAATCAGATATTCCAAGCTTTGAAAACCAACTAACTGAACTGAAGATAGATTATGATAGTGTCTTTCTCTACTTCTAGTGATTTAGAATTCCTATTGTTTGGCTGGGCACAAGGCCATGAGAATAAAGAAGACCACATTTCCCAGCCTCCCTTAGACCTACGTGTAACTGGCATGACTCAGTGCTAGCCAACTAAGAACGCATCTTCTGGGAGGTGTTCTTAAAGAATCGCGTGTGCTCTTCCTTCTAACATGCTTGGTACATGGATGTGGTAGCTGGAACTCCAGCTTGAGCCGTGAAGACAAAGAAAACACATTTAGGAAGGTGGAACAGATGTGAGACTAGACAGCTTCAAGCTTGAAGCTTGTGCTTTCATGCCAGCCATGATCTGACTTTTATGTGAAGGAGCAATGAACTTATATACCTTGTTCATTCCCTCTTGGTTTGTGTCTCAGTTACTTGTAGCTAAACCTCAGTGTAACTAAAACACAGATAAATTGATGATGCCTGGAAAATAAGTATGTTCTACATCAGTGGTTAAAAAAATTGTGAGCAGAACCCCAACATATAAATAGATAAAAAAGGAAGTGGTTCTAATTGAGTATCTAAGTCCCACTGGTTCAGCTTTCCTTCCTCCATACCAGGGCTCTGAGGCAATTCTGATCATGAATTGCTAAAGAACCTAGTTTGAAAATTGGTGTGTGTGACCTTAAGTTCTTTCCCCATGCTTAGATTCTGGGAGGTAAACAGAGCCACCCCTTGGACCACTCTGATTGTTGTGCTCACCTTGGGAGCATCTTACATCATTATCCACCAGCAGCCCGTTAGACCCAGGGCATCTAACGTCAGTGTGGCTATGACTAGATTTAGTCAGACGCTGGTGAACTTTCAGAAACCTCAGCCAAAATGGAAATAATCTGTGAACCCATGAATAAATGAAACATACCCATAAATATGAAGAAAAACACTCATCATCCAACTCACACCCTTTATTGCATGGGAAACACAAGGTTGCTCTCAGACTGATGCCAGTGGACACAAAATGGCGTCTGAATCAGACATCCACTAAAATATTTCTTGAAAGAGTGGCATACATAGCCCTGAGCTCCAGAGAACAGGTTGAATGAGGCAGTTTCAGAGGTCTGTGCCATTCTATCACAAACTGCCATTCTATTAATAATCAGAAAGGCAGAAGTTGGGAACTCAGTGGATTCTCTTTGAAGTTCCCCATAAGTACAGATTCCCATGGAAACCAAAGTAGAGGAGAAAAAGGTTTAAAATAGTAAATATTTAATTATTTAAATACTTCTCAAAAATATTTATTTAAACATGTATTAAAAATAGTAAGTATTAGGTAAGTATTCCTTTGACTTACAGCCTGCGTGGTATTTAGTGTGAGACCTCAGGCCAAAAGGCTACATTACATCAATGCCCCGGCCACCTTGTGGCAGCTTTTCTACAAAGTTGATTTGAGCCTTAGTTTTTCATCTCTTTATTATACAGATTGTCACCTCAAGAGTGAACTGTAACAATATGAGGCTGTAGAACATATATTTTCCATTAATAATACTTCTGATAGTTGGGGTGCCAGGGTGGCTCAGTCAGTTAAGTGTCCAACTTCAGTCCAGGTCATGATCTCATGGTTTGTGGGTTTGAGGCCCACGTTGGGTTCTGCGCTGACAGCTCAGAGCCTGGAGTTTGCTTTGAATTCTGTGTCTCCCTCTCTCTCTGTCTCCTCCCCACCCCCGCTCAAGTAAACATTAAAAACAATAGTACATCTGATAATTGTCATGAATTGAGTGTTTTTTACTTCATGCCAGCCTTTGTATTAAGTATGTCGCACCACATCTCTCAATTCTTACAGTTACGGGAGTGTGGCTGGCTCAGTTGGTTAAGCCTCTGACTCTTAGTTTCATCTCAGGTCATGATCTCACAGTTTGTGAGTTTGAACCCTGTGTCAGGCTCCGCACTGACAGCATGGGGCTGCTTGGAATTCTCTGTCTCTTCCTCTCTCTCTGCCCCTCCCCTGATCACACACACACACTCTCTCTCTTTCTCTCTCTCTCAAAATAAAATAAACTTAAAGAAATTTCTTACAATTAAATTGTAGTTGTTAATATCTCATTCGATAGGTGAGGAAATTTATGTCCAGAGAGGTAATTTACCTTACTAGTAGCAGCATAATATACTTCTGGCCTCTTAACAGACTCCAGCTCTTACCCACTGTTTTCCCATCACAAGATATTCTACAGTTGTTTTGGGTAATGCTGGAAACAGTAGATGGAATGCATTTCATAACTCTTTGGGCCATGAGTGGGATAAGCCCTTAGTGTTTTTGTTGTTATTGTTTACCAGGAATCCCCCAGACATGTTATTGTTATATACTACTATAATTCCAATCATATCATAATCATATAATCATATTATCATGCACAATCATGTTATACTCATGACAACCACTCTCCTCTATAATTTCATTCAAATAATTGTTGGTCATTCCTCTCCTCTTCTCTCACTCCATGATTCCTCTTGCAGTCCTTGGTTTACCCTTCATCCAATCTCCTGTTTCATGAGAAATAGTAATTCAGATAGATAAGGTGGACTGATTGTCCAAGGGCTAGTTTGACATCCTGGCTCACCAGAGGAGATGGGGGCCCAAGAACCTGATGATACACCCCGTTCCTTGTGACTCCAAGCGGGGTATGTAGATCAGCAGCAGCAGGACCCGGAGCTGAGTAGAAATGTAGACTCTGGGACCCTACTCAAGCCTGGGGCCCAGATTCAGCATTTTAAAGACTCCCCCAGCCCCTGCCCAGATAGTTTTAGGTGCCTTACAGAGGCCAGAGCAGCAGAGCAAAGACTCAAAGCCTGTGTCCAGCTCAGGGTGTGATGTGCTGAGGGGAGGAGAGAGCTAGACTTCCTCAACAGAAACAAGAAGTGTCTTGTCTTCGGAATCCGGGGACTCTGAAACCCGGGGAGCTACCACCTCGATTGTCCCACAAATGCAATACAAACACATTCAGTCCAACTTGGAAATTATAGAGAGTTAAGTAAGAGTGGAATAATCAAGGTCACGAAAGTCATTTAAGAGAGCTTCACTGAACAAATTTCATAAGTAATGAGTCCTTCGGGGATGAAAAGAGCTGATGAAACAAAAGGTTTCCTCTTTGGAAAGTAATTTGGTATTTTGTTTATTTGCTAAATAATTTTTGTGTATGTGTGTGTGTGTGTGTGTGTTTTTATCCTAACCCTCTTATCTACGTTGGCTTTCACTGGGGCCAATAGGAATGTGAAAGAATTGACCTCGTTTGAAATTTCCTTTCAGCAAATGGTCAAACCTTTGTTTTCTGCTCCATTGTTTTCTAAACTGGTGCATAAAAATAATGCTTGTGCTTCAGGCGTGTGCTTGCAACATTAACCTCCTGTACTGTCCTCATCCACACATTACATCTGTTCAGCGACACATGAACCTTGGCTCCGCACTCTCTCAGGGTCTCCTTCATGCTCTTCTTGGCCCCTTGTCAATGGTTGTTTGATAATTCATTTGGTGATAATTCTGCAAATAGTTTTTCAGTTATAATTGGATGAGATCTGAGCAAGTGAGATATCACACGCTGCATTTTTTTTTCCTACCAAAGTAACCCCGTATCATATATGCATGACAGTACGGCTGCTGACTTAAAAACCGATTCCAGAAGAAAAAAATGTCATGCCTCCCAGAGACTATAAATGACTAGACAAAGATAAGCTCAAGTATATTTATATCAGCCTCCAAATATTGTGATAAGAAGAAAGAAATACAGTCTGTTATTTGACTTTCAGTGGATAAGTTTTTAAATATAATAGAAATGCAGACTCTTGGCTTTGTATTTTAAATGCATGATCTTGGGAAAGTACTGTGGCATTATGAGGAATGGACAGTGATATGCCAAAGATCAGTGTATTCTGACGATGATAATTTCTCTGCAGTATTTGGATGCCTGTATTTCTTATGTGGCATTTCATAACACTTCTTGGTTGCTGAAGCTTTTATGATTTTACCACATTTAATATAGTAAAATGACATACCATTCATATGTATATAAAAGGCCCCAGGCTCCAGTAATGGAGTACACTCATATTTACAGTTCGGTTTTCAGGTTCAACCATTTTAGTCTTAACAATATGAAGAAAAGCTTATGTAAGAAACCACTGTCTTTGGCACAGAAATTGTAAGCTTTGTGGGTCCATGAGAATGAGGGAGGACATCATAAAATACTGTAGTATAAGATGTGGAGGGACTTGAGTTTCCTGTTCAACATTCTAATATAGGTAATATAGGTAAATTGCTAAAAGTTGAAAATGATGAACATATCTAAGAAAGAAAGAGAAAGAAAGTCATTCTTACATGTAAGAAAATAAAACCCAGTCATAATGCATTCTGTAAAACTGATTTCTGCACTCATCAGGTATGGTGAGGACGGGTCACTATTACTAATAAACACCTATCTCATCAAAGTCAGTTAGAAAGCATGAGCATGGGTTGAGGACCTGGCTTGTTGACACAGCCATGTCTAGTTGATGGCTTGTGTGTTGGGCATTCAAACAAAGCAGCAGATGTGGTCCTCTGTTTTGAGGGGTGCACTTAATTGAAGAGATTAGACATCTTATACATTAAGATATTTAAGAATGTTTGTGAGGTGGGGCCCATGGGTGGTTTTGTTGGTTGAGCATCAGACTCTTGATTTCGGCTCAGATCATCATCTCACAGATTGTGAGTTTGAGCCCTGCATCAGGCTCTGCACTGGCAGTGAGGAGTCTGCTTGGGATTCTCTCTCTCCCTCTCTCTCTCTATTGCCCCTTCCCTGCTCATTCTTTCTCTCTCTCTCTCTCTCTCAAAATAAATAAATAAACAAAATTTTTTAAAAGAATATTTGTGAGGCATTAATTTCTGAAAGCATAAAATGTTATTCCACTGGAAGATTTTTATATTAACTGTGGATTCAGGAATCCACAGGAGAATAATACAAAAAAGGCATAGAACTACAGAGAAGGAAAGAAGAAAGGTACATGGAGGTGGGCGAGAAATGCAGTTAACTGGAAAACATCAGGACTTAACATCAGAAGCTCTGTTTTGAAAGCATTTAGAAAAATGGAGCCTACCTGGCAGCCTATTTGTCCCTCTGGAGCCCTGCATTGGCCTCTCATGCAGTTGTTTACCTCCTCTCATGGCCTGGGACAGACCCCCAGGGTCTCCTGGCGTCATGGCAGTGAGGGGAGAGGATTCTCTTCATGGGTCTGTTCAGATTTGCTCTTGGCAAAAAACTTTGCTGAAAGTTCCCAGCGCTTTCTCAGGACTTTGGTCTTAATGTTGAATCTGGAACCAGATCTGGAGATTGAAATATGCAGAATGGTCTCTCTGCTGTTGAGCCGTCTATAGTGCATGCCATCGAGCAGGACCCCGCTTTCATCAGGCACCTGGGTGTGTCCCCTGCCCACCTCCACCTTGGAGAGGTGAGGCGGCTGGGGGGGTGGGGGGAGAAGGTGGGGAGAAGCCAGAGGAAGCAGAGCATATGCACTTGGCTGGAAAAAGACCAACACAATTAACAGACATTTGAACACAATTCTCTGTCTGGAAATTGAGGGTGATTATTTCTCCTTCATTGTGTGCAGCATCCTTTTGAGATCATTTGGGGAGGGATTTTGTCAGACTGGAGAATTGTGATTAATGACGAAGGCCTTGTAGAGCCAGCCTGTGTGAGTGCATTATCCTCAGTTGCTTTCCCATCTGTGTGCTCAGATCGCTCAGTGCCAGAGCCGTGAGGCCTGCAGCACTGAGCTGGTCCAGCCCCATTATTTTGGATGGCACACAAACAGACACAGAGAGGGTGAGGCACGTATTATGCAGCTCAGAGGGAGTCAGCCAAAAGCCAGGGTGAGCACCGCCATCTCTTTGTCACAGTGTCTTGTTCCCTGGGAAGCCACCACCACTGTGTCCACCGTTCAGCCCGGCAGCTCTTTATTGAACCCCTCCATGTATCACTGAACTGGGATAAACCCAAGGGTTCCTTAAGATGGGTAAGACATGGGATTCACAGTCTGGGAGGAAGGGAGAGAGACTGATTGCATGTCTCATCATTTTTTAAAAAAAATTAAGGCAAAAATGAGCGCCAGCATAAAAACAAGGCACAAGAGCACAGGACCATCCCAAGAACTCTAGGAGAGGTGTCATTTGAGTGGAGGCTTCAAGGACTGGCAAGGGTGAGTCCCAGGAAGAAAGCTGAGAGGCTCGTCCAGAGGAGAGAGCAATGTGAGCCTTGCCCCTGCGCTTCCTGCCAAACCACTTCCTCTCGACCCTCTACTGAGAAGGAGTATGGTCTCCTTGAATCTAAAAACCTCATTTCTCTTCACATTGTAGGTGGAGGGTGTGGTGGGTGTTTTGAATTATTCTTTTGCTATTTCATCTAGATTGACCTAAAATGTTGGACCAGAGAGAAATAGGAAAGCCAATCCCAGTTTGAACTGCTTGAATCTGATTCAGTCAGGATCTCAGAACTTTCTACTCCCAATGTCCGCTTGTTTTCTGGAAGTGACTTGAGTTTTAGATGGGCCACAGAATGAGTTTACTATTTAATGGACTGACAAGTACCCTGGTAATCTGGAAGGCTTGACTGAAAAGCATGGGCTGAGTGAGCTACTGAAGGAAAGCTGTGTGCTGAGACCACCCGCCCCTTGTTTCTGGTGACTCTGTGCTCCCGCTCTTGTCATGACATGCTGTACGTCCCCCTCTGAAGAGTGTTCTAAATGCTTGTGAAAGAAGAAGGTGAGCCAGGGTATCAGCAGGTCCTTGTTACATGGAACTACAGAAATACAGAGGTGAAAGAGAAGAGCAAAGAAAGCCTTTTCTGATTTGGTCTCACCTCACACCATTTCATCTTTTCCCATGAATGATGAAATCGTGCAACATGTGTTGACTGAGCTTCTTCTAGGTACAAAGCATTTTGCTGAGTGCTTTGAGGATGTAAAAAACAAAAAGATAGGTTCTTCTCTCCAGCACTGTATACTTTAGTTCAGGAAATGCGACAACACTTTGTGACAAAGTTTCATGCCATGTAAGGTAGAAATCTACTGCTCGAATTGTTTGTTTAATAGTTATGTCATTGTTGGGGCGCCTGGGTGGCTTAGTCGGTTAAGCGTCCGACTTTCGCTTGGGTCATGATCTCGCGGTTCATGGGTTTGAGCCCCGCGTCGGGCCCTTTGCTGACTGCCAGCTCAGAGCCTGGAGCCTGTTTCAGAGTCTGTGATTCCCTCTCTCACTGACCCTCCCCTGCTCATGCTGTCTCTATCTCTCTCCTAGAAATAAATAAAACATTAAAAAAAAATAGTTATGTCATTGTTGGCAAGTTGCCTTACCAAATCTGACTTAACAGTTTCCTCCTCTGTAAAATGGGGATGCTAGCTTACAGGGAGGGATGTGCTGAGACTCCAAGAGATAATCAATGTGAGGTATGTCACATGATGCCCGACGTATAATACATGCTTAGTAAATATTAGCTGCCATCACGATCACGATCATGGTAATCATCTAAGCTCATCAACTTAGAGGAGTTATGTTCTGACATCTAAGATCTTAGGTCTACATTGACATCTATGCACAGATCTTTAACAGGAACACCAAACTTAACATGTCCAAAAATGGTTATTTTTCTTGTCTCATCATCTGATTAAATGGCATCACCATTTAACCAGTCACTCAAACCAAAGACTTGGGGGACATTGATTTCTTCCCTTTTTTTCTTCCTTAATCTCTAACCACCTAGAAACTTTTGTCTGTAATACTTCTCAAAAATACAAAGAGTTTGTTCACTTCTTTTCCCTCTTCATTGCTACCACTCTGGTTCAAGCCATCATCATCTCTTGCCTCAACTACGGACCCCTGCCTATCACACTTAGACTGCTGGACCTTTTCATTCTCTTACTGTGACCTTTCCATTCCTCCAATATGCCATGCCTTTTTTGGCATCAGAGCTTGTGCACTAGCTCTTTCATCTATTAGGGATGTCCTTTCTTCCTCTCCTCTCTTTAAAAGCTTTATTGCTTGCTTGCTTGCTTATGCAAAGCAGGTCTCTGCTCAAATGTCAGTTCCACAAAGAAGTCTTCCCTGACACTGTCTCCTGCCTCACTCCCCACTCAGTTTCTTATAACACACATACTCTGTTTTGTACCTTCTGGAATATTTCATAGGTGCTATAGAGAAGGGGGAAAAGTATCAGAGTATCTGATAGGCAGTTTTTAGGTAAGGGCTTGAAAGTGGCTTACATCATTTCTGTGCATATTCCTTCAGCCAGAGTTTAGTCTAATAGATCAGCCTACCTGCAAGGAGAGGCTGAGAGTGTAGTTTTCTTTGTGCCCAGGGAAAGGAAGCAATGTGGGGACATGTCACCGACTGCCACAGCTCACATAACTGAGAATCCAAGTGTGTGGTTTTATCTAGATACTCAATGACAACATGGTCCTCTTTTCCAACTCCATCTCTGGATTCCCTTTCAGTTTGGCCACGACTCTCTTTCACTGAAGCAAGATGGATGCACAAGCTTCACATCTTGCCACTTAAGAGTGATATATATTGAGAGTCTTTCTTGGAAGCTCCAGACGTCACATTGACTCAGAATTCCCATTGAGTCACCTTCCCATCACATAACCAATTGCCTTGACCAAGGGAATGTGACCTTAGAGCAATGTGTGTTCTCTAGCCATAGATTTAGGGCATGGGGACAGGGGCAGTTGAACCATAGTGGATCAAGATTGGAGGTGAGGTGGATACCGAAAGAGCTCTTATGGGATATAAGATGAATGGATGTCGATGGCAAAAATACCAAATATCCCCTACAATCGCTGGTAAGATTTATTGACCAACACTGTGCAATTCTCAATATTCCTCAAATCAGTTAATCTAAGGATCAATGGACCACATTTTGAGAAAGATTTTTCTTCTTTAATTATCTCTGGAAGCAATGGCCTACACCAGAAGCATATTGTACAGCCACAGCTATTTGTGAAAGTACATGGAGACTCTTGATTCTTTGATTTGTCCTACTTTAGCCTACGTTTTTTTGTTGGTTAAGGATAAACCTAAGTGGCTTCATTCCAGTTAAGAAACAAGTATTTTTAGATGTGAGTTGTAATGGATATCTAGGACTTCCCTTATAACTCTTTGTTGAGTTAACAAAGAATGTACTTATAGCTCATGATAAGTTTGAAAGTGAGACCGAGTAGCTGAAACAAGGTAAAAATAAGACTGCTGAAGAGGAGGAACTTGTAGTCATGCTGTTATTAGGATTTCATGGTGTATATTGAAATCATCCAGGATTATGATGCCAGGGAAGGACCCAGAACCCAAAGAATGAAGCTAAAGGACTCAGAGATTCTTAAATGATTGAAACAGTTGTGGGTGATTAATAGTGTGATCAGGTGAGCTTCAAAGCTGAGGGGGTTTTAGGTAACAAGGAGAGAATGATATGGTAGCAGCATCAAGTAAGGAAGACACTGGTATGCCTGGGTGGCTCAGTTGGTTAAGTGTTTGACTCTTGGTTTGTGAGTTTGAGCCCCACATTGGACTCTGGGCTGACAGCAAGGAGACTGCTTGAGATTCTCCATTTCTCTCTGCCCCTCCCCCACCACCTCTCTCTATCTCTCCCAAGATAAATAAGCAAGTTTTAAAAGAAAAAAATGTAAGGAATACACCAATGGCTCCTCTTGGTCCAGAAAAACAAATGTTGCAGTAAAGAAGACCAGCCACCATCTGAGAACTTTATAGGGGAAGTGCCCTCATAGTCAGGCTGTGTCTAGAAAAAGAAGATAAAGAAGAATGTTCAGCAAGAGGCTGACTTCTTCCCAGAAGCCAATTTACCATGATATTAGTGTAGGGATGGGCTGAATCAAGGGAGACGCTTGTGTTAGTCAGCCATAGGCTACCTTCTGTTGATGTGCTGGCCCTCCCTAAGGTTCAGAAGATACTGTGTGAGCAAAGCAGACACAATCCCTGTGTTCATGGCGTTGACAGTCAAGTAGAGGGGATAGATATTAAATAATCAGATAAATATCTGAATATAAGTAGAAACTTAGATAATAGAGATGTGCCAACATTCAGACCATAACACAGGGAGGTCTGATTCTGACATGATTCTATGCAGGAAGGGGTAAGAAGATTCTAGGTGAGTATCTGGAGACAGCTACTCGGTGCTTGATGTTATCCACTGTACTGGCTAAGCCTTAGAAGTATACTCATCTTTCTTTTTAGTGGTTATGGTATGTGTGTAGGGTGTTGAGTGATGTCCCCAATTGTTTGCCCCAGCAGAAATTCTGCTGAGCAGCCACAATAAGTGTTCAAGAACCCTATGGCAACAGAACAAAATTCATGAGCCAGACAATCACCCATTGTGGTGGGGCTCCATCATGAAGTGACAAAACAGGCTTATACATGGGTGGGCTATCCAGAAATAGGCCCAACTTGAAAATGTTAGAAAAAGTTGCCTATAGGTAGGGCTATATGGGACTATATGAGATGAGTAGGAGAAAGGCACGTAGTCCCTGGTCCAAGGAGTATTGAAGTGCTCAGCAGGTGACCAGAATGGGCCTCAATACAGAGATTAAACTGAGAATAATGTCACTGGAAGTGGACCATTGGTTAGGAACCAAGTCTCATGAGCAGGGAGGAAGCCCACTTTTCTGAGCATTGAGTACAGGTCAGAAACAGTCCCAGGGATCTGGATACTGAGCCCTGAATGTCAGACCAGTGCTCCAGAAGTCATATCACCAGTGGGTCAGAACTGAGTTGTGGGGACCTGGCTAGGCTAAGCCTGCAGCTGGGTCAGATGACATCACTGGGGCCCGTAGAAGTGGCATCAGCCTGGGAACCAAAGCCGGAGCTGGATCTCTCTCTGAAGCTCTCCTCCTTTCTACAGGGTGCTTCAGCCTAGAGCAGCTCCCTGCCCTGGCAGAGATGGAGCAAGGGCACACACCCCTTCCCTTTTTTTCCAGGCTCTTCTCTTCACCCTCTCTATTTTCATTCAGAGGATCCTAACAGAGGCTTGGGTCAAGTAGCTGAGTTAGCTGACCTACCAGATGATTATGGTTCAGGAACTATTTTAGTCTTTTATCTTTCCCTCCTGCCTTTAGTATTTTAAGGAGCAGATAATTTTGCAAATGCCAACTTACTGTTTAGACATGGTGTTATTACTATCTCACATGTTATTACATACTTATCTGTTTGCTGACACCAGAAAAAAAGTGCCCAAGGACAGGGACTTTGTTTTATCCACTACTGGATCCCCAGGGCTTAGATCAGTCTCAGTCACAGAGGAGATGTTCCACATGTTTGTTGAGTGAATAAATGTGAATAATAAGCAAGAGAACATTCCATTCTCATAGGCTGGGAAAGCTCAGGTCTGTTTATAGACATGTTATATCCAAATAAGATAATTCACAGGTTTTGACTAGTTATCAAAAGATTCTTCTTGTCGGGGCGGGGGCACCTGGGTGGCTTAGTCAGTTGAACATCCAACTTTGGCTTAGGTCATGATCTTTCTGTTTGTGAGGTTGAGCCCCACATCAGGCTCTCAGCTGTCAGCACAGCGCCTGCTTTTCAGATCCACTGTCGCTCTCTCTCTGCTCCTCCCTCCTCATATTCTCTCTCAAAAATGAATAAACGTTTAAAAGGAAAAACAATTCCTCTGGCTATCATAGGCAAATGGTGACTAATGTCTTGGACAATAAGTGACCATTCCCTTGTTTTCCTGGCTACTCCAAGAGTAATTCAACTTTTTATGTCAATTAAACATTTGATCCTTTCTTCTTGCTTTCCTACGAGAGACCGAAAAACTGAGCTTTGCTTATTTGTATTTATAACCAATGAAATGGATTTTACTTCATAGAAAGAGTATTATTTCCTCTTTAAAATGGACCCATGGTGGGTGCCTGGGTGGCTGAGTCGATTAAGCGTCCAACTCTTGGTTTCAGCTCCGGTCATCATCTCACGGTGGTGAGTTTGAGCCCCACCTCAAGCTCTGCACTCACAGCACAGAGCCCGCTCTGGATCCTCAGTCTCCCTCTCTCTGTGTCCCCCTTCTTAAAAATAAAAAAGCATTATAAATAAATAAACTAAATTAAATGGACCCATGGTAAAGTTTGCTAAAATTCACTGAATATGTACTGTGTGCCTGGCACCATTCTGCACCATTTACATGTATCAGCTCATCTTTATAATAGTTGCATGTACTGTGAGAGTCATGATCATGTTCATAATTATTCTACTCCAATTTTACATATGGAGAAAATGGGGTATGAAGAGGTTAAGTGACTGACCTGAGGTCACACCAGTAAAGGAGCCAGGAGCATTTTTAACCACTAGACTGTAGAGTCTGTAATGTACCTGGAAGGGCATCACACAAGTCTTCATTTACTGAGTAAATAGAGGGTAACTAAGACATGCTGACCGCCTCCTAGGCTTCTTGTGAGGATCAAATGAGTTAATGCATGTAAGGTACTTAGAACATAAAAACAGCATCTGCCCCATGGTAAGCACGCAACAAATGTGAGCCACGTTCATCCACCACCACCCTCTAGGAGCTCACGATATTGTGGACAGATGACAAGCATGGATATATCTGCTTCTGCATATCTGGATTTTAATCTGGGGTTGGCCATTATTTTCTTTCACAGGCAGCAGTTGAGAGAGAAGAGCTAGTGACATTAAATGAAGTGTACTTAAATAGCAAACATACAGGAAGGGAGTATGACTCACTATAGGAGAGAGTGCAAATCTTTGCCATTCTTCCACTGACCCAATAGAAAAGCATTTTACAAGTAGGAAGAAAATGGCCAACATTTACCCAGAGTTCACCACACGCTGGACACTGTGCTAAGCACTCCGCCTAGATTAGGCCCTTGAATCCTCACCACATCCCTTCCCATTATATACTATTATCCGCCTTTCGGAAATGAAGACAGGGAAGCCTGGAGAGGCAAGTACTTGCCCAGGGTCCCCCAGCTGGCTCGTGCACTCTACAAAACCAGTGCTTTTGATGATTGTGCAGTACCACACATTCCAGCACTCACCGGGTGAGAGGAGGTGGGTGTGCATCTCTCTAAAGCCTTTTATGAAATGCAGGGCGTAGTCGGGATGGAAACCCTGGTAATTTTTTTAAAGTATGTAATTAGAAATCTCTTTTAAGATGAATTTTTTTCTTTAAATCTCATTCATTTGCCGGATAATTTTCTTGAACTAACTCTAATAACACCATTTTAGTATAATTACTTGAGGTACAGGAGCTTAAGATAGAATTCTTAAGAACAGTGTCTGATTGATGAAGGGTAATTTTTGTAGTGCAGTGATACATTTAAAATAAATCCCAGTTGTCGAAACCATTAACGCTCAGGGTTTCTGTACAGGCTGACTGTAGGTGTCTCCATTTTGTTTGCGTCATTCATTCCTTCATTCATTCAGCGTGTATATATCATGAGCCTGCACGGGATCTGGTGTGAGTGAACATGACCGATTCCAGCCTGCATGGATCTCAAGTCACCACCATAGCTTGGGGGTGGGGTGGGGGACCAGGAATTCAAGTGAAAGCAGAAAATTTCGAGAGACTGGGAGCTAAGTCCCCAGTTAGAACAAAGGGGTCCCGGTGGTGGGGCTGATGAAGTGAGGGAGGCCCCAAACGAGAACAGCCTGAATAGGAAGAAAACACAGTGGGGGAAAGGCAGAGAGTTCCAAAGGACAGAGGAGAGCCCGTCAGTAGCATTTCCCCCATTTTACCAGTGAGGAAACTGGGCAGAGGAGCCTAGGGAGGTGAGATGGGAAGTCAGATAAACCAGAGGAGAAACAGGCCGCTTGCCTACAATCTGCAGAAGCACCCACTTTACATGTCCCTTTATCTCAAAGTCTGTGGTTCACTTTGATAGGCTGATATACCTCTGCGCCAGTGCCTGATTACCAAGCAGGAGAGTCACGCGTCCCCCTAGTGGGAGAGCTCTGTGAATGGCTGGGAAGCAGGGTGGAAAGCGCATGTTTTCACTGTACCCTTAAACATGATTGAGAAGGTAAATGTCATGTTAAGTGTTCTCACCACGGCTGACGGCAGCAACAGCCACAAAAGACTTCACCTTTTTGTTTCGACCTCTGCAGTGTCTAAAGGGGGAACTTGTTTATCTAGCCTTGTGTCCAGTCCTTTAGATCAGAAGACAGTTGTGGCTCTCCTTGATCTGTTGGGCTATGTTAGATGCTCATGGGCACTTAGAATGGGTGCCTCTATTGGCTAAAAATGTAGCTTCTCCTCTCCCTCTTGTGTAAGTAACTTGAGCATCATCAAAGAGAGGGGCTCTGGGCTTTTCTAAGAGTCACATAGAGTGACAGCACATTTTATCTGCTGGTGAAAAGCTGTTGTATTCCCATGAAGACACTGAATATACTGGCCCTCAAGCTGGGACTCGTGTTATCAACCACCTCGTCTACACTGGGCTGTGGTCCCCACTTCACAGATTACCTCCAGCTTTACAACAAGCCCTCATAATATTTCTGAGAGAGAGAGCCAGGCGCTTGTCTTACCCTCAGATGACCCTCAAGGAGACCGGGGCTCAGTGGGTGAGGTGACGGGACCCACTCACACAGCTCGGAAGTAAGTAGTGGGAAGCAAACCCTAAAAGTCTCTTAAATACAGAAAACAAACTGAGGGTTGCTGGAGGTGGGGTGGGTGGAGGGATGGGCATTAAAGAGGGCATGTGTTGGGATGAGCACTGGGTGTTGTATGTAAGTGATGAATCACTGGGTTCTACTCCTGAAACCACTACTATGCTATATGTTAACTAACTTTTTTTTTCAATTTTTTTAATGTTTTATTTATTTCTAGGAGAGAGAGAGACAGCGTGAGCAGGGGAGGGTCAGAGAGAGAGGGAGTCACAGACTCTGAAACAGGCTCCAGGCTCTGAGCTGGCAGTCAGCACAGAGCCCGACATGGGGCTCGAACCCATGAACCGCGAGATCATGACCTAAGCGAAAGTCGGACGCTTAACCGACTAAGCCACCCAGGCACCCCTATGTTAACTAACTTTAATTTAAATACATAGGTAGATAAATAAAGAAGTCTTGGGGCTCCTGGGTGGCTCAGTCAGTTAAGCATCCAACTTCAGCTCAGGTCATGATCTTGTGGTTTGTGAGTTCGAGCCCTGCATCAGGCTCTGTGCTGACAGCTCAGAGCCTGGAGCCTGCTTCCGATTCTGTGTCTCCCTCTTTCTCCGCCCTTCTCCTCTCATGCTTTGTTGCTCTCTGTCTCTCCAAATAAATAAATAAACATTTTTAAAACATCTTCCTTCATTCATTAAATATTTATCAGGTGCCTGCTGGGTAACTGGAATTGTTCTAGGCTACCCATGTCCCTACCTTCTTGTCCTGAAACCAGATTTCAAAAGGCAAAATACGAGAGTCTCCAAAGTATGGGATTTCCATGCAGTCAGGTCTCCCTCCTCCACCAACACCTGAAGGCAGTATGTTTGTCTAACAAGATAATATGTCCCCTTGCATCATGTAACTTCTCTGAAGGAGTCAGAACTGTCCTTTCTTCCTCCCCCTTTGCTCTAAGAGAAGTGTGGTGAGCTAAGCTTCTGGATGCACTAAGGTAAATGTCAGAGATATTTTCTCAGTGAATCTTGCTGGCTGATCTCATTTTTACTTGCAACAGAAATAATAACTGTGGCCATGCTAACGTATAATCCTGAGGTGAGGAAATTGCAGGGCAGGGTGAGGGAAAAAGGCATTTTGACACTTCCTTTGACTGATACCATTTCTGTGGCCTATGGTGAGCCTGAATTATTTTCAGGTCAGATGTACCAGGAAATTACAATAGCAAAAAAGGTGCCTGGAAATGACGCCATTTGTGGGGCATTTCAGTGGTGTCACTGATTGGGGCTGTCTTTGATCTCTGTCACCTGCTGCTCAGGAAATGAGTGACTATCAATTATATAAGCTGTCAGAAGCTAAGAGAGGCATGTCAGGGATGGTTCCAGGTCAGAATCTCCATCAGAAATCTGGAAAAGCAATTCAGCTGTTCAATTTAGGAACAACTATTCAGCTCCTAATGGGTCTTCACTGTATTTAACTGTTTGAGTACAAACCCAAAAGGCTACCAAGGTGACACAGAAGGATCTGTGGAGCTTATGTAGTGGGGAGCTGAAGGTACTTTATATAGTCCACAGGATTCTGTGGTCTCCACCAGTATAGTCACGTAGAACAATGTTCGGTGGAGTGAAAAGCTTTTCACACTCTTGGTTTTTCAAAGGAGGCCTGTCAGCAAGTTTCCTAGGGCAAAAAATAACTGTGTCATAGTTAAAGTTCACTAAGAGTCCTATCCAATTAGATAATGTCATCCAGCTGTGAAGAGGAACCCATGGCTTTGCTAGAATAATAGGATACTAATCACGGCTGATAGGATTTGTTAACGCAGACCAGTAGGGTTGAGTTGTGTGTCCTTTACCCTTCATGCAAAGTCTGTCTTCCTGTCTCAATATCTATTCTCTGTCCTGAGGTCAAGCTGGGTGAGGAAAAGGTTGTTCTCTGGTGCTGTGATCAAGATGAAGGTTTCCAGGACTTAAGTCAAAGCAAAAGAAGCAATATTTGTTGAGTATACACTCAGCACTAGACACTGTGCTAGAAGCTTCCCCAGTATATGCCCTTGGCAGACCTTGCTAACTGACAGCAACACTTAGCCATTTGGCCTGGATTCAGGCTCAGAGTTCTCAATATAGGGCTCCTGGCAGCCACAATCGGTGGGGATTGGACCACATGCATGTGCCATCCAGGTATTTAAAAATAATTTTCTTAAAGTCAGCAACCATGGCTTTCCATCTCCTCACTTGTACTTAACTGTGTTCACTGCCCAGTAAAGGTCTGTTGTTAAATTAGGGCTTGCATTTTAAGAACGGTACCCACAGCCAGATGTGGTTAGGTTTCTTAAGGAAGTGGGAAAAAAGTCCATATGGGGTTGCAGATAGTCACAGCTCTGGGTCAGAGGATGGCTGATACACTCGGGTATGCACAGCTATAAAAACCACTCTATGGCTAATTGGCTTTTGAGAAATGGGATAGAACTAGCAAGAATCAAATTAGATCTACTACCAAATTGGCTTTTCTCTGTTTCCACTCCTTTCCTTCCTCCATCTCCTTCTACTCACTTACCTCTCCCTTTCCATCTTACCTCGGTGATGGTATAGATGACATACTTATGGGAATCAAGTAACGCATTAATCGAAATCTATAACTTTTCTGTGAGCACTGTGATAGGTTTGATGAGACGCTTGAGAACATTGGTTTAAAAGTCAGACTGCCTGGGTTTGCTCCTCACTTTCTTTTCTTACTAACTGCATAACCTTGGGCAAATCGACTTCTCAAAGCCTTAAAATTGCCGCGGTCACACAGAGCCAATACCAGCATCACTTTATTGTGAGGATCAAAAGTGATTTTACTGTTAGGTAGACGAATATAAAATATAGCCCCTGTTTATACTCTAACTGAAGAATTATAGTGACAAAATGGGAATGAAACAAAAACACAGATATTCTCCTACAGTTAAAGTCACCATAAAGCAAACTGAATACACGACCGTCCATAGTCTGGGGAACATGGTGTCCATCATGTGACACGTCACTCTGTCAGTGACGATCTGGACTTTCTTAGGAATTAGTACCGTCCCTAGAAAAATACTGCTCCAAGTGCAGCCCAGTGGCATTCTTTGTGTGGCTTTCTTTGTATGTTAGCACCACACTGTAGATTATGTTCTGACACTGGTCCCTGCATAATGGGTGGAAGGTGGAAGAAACCCTTAATATCAAGCTGCATGTTAAAAAAACACAGAAGTTCCTTAGTGATGCTTGGGGTTTTTTGGGTTTTTTTTTTTTACTTGCATCTTTTTATCTACAAAAATCTCATTGAAATTTCTGTAGGAAATAGAACTCAGTTATTTCTGGAACTCTGTTCTCTAATCCTCTCTTGTCCATTGAAAGAATGGCTTTCTATAAAGTAGTTTTTGATAGCTCAAGTGTTCTCATTGATTCAATAATGCATCAATTCATTTACCCTTCCTTCCTTCCTTCTTTCCTTCTTTCCTTCCTTCCTTCCTTCCTTCCTTCCTTCCTTCCTTCCTTCCACCCATCTACTCAACATTTAGTGCCTGATGTATTAACATGGTCCTAGATGCTGAGTACACTGATCTACACAAAGACAGAATCTCTGTCTTCATGGATCAATATAAATGTTGTGAAGTTCTGATAAAACTGCATTTGTTAACATACAGATATCCTCTGGTAGTAGACAGACTGCATTGCTAAGCTGGATTCTAAAAGCCTGGGCAAGGAAAGAACAGAGGAGTTTCTGGTAATGACCAGGAGAGAGGGCTCCCTTTTTCCATGAAATTCACCATGTCTTCCTTGGCCTCCCGTCCACATAATAATATTCTCAGTTATAGATGCTTGATTTCTCAATCTCTGTGAACTGTGAATAACAAAAAAAGATTTCATATTTAGAAACTTTGCAATTTTTTTCATTTAAAGCATATAACCTAAGTAAAATCAATGTGCTTACTCTCAAACCAGATCACCACCTCATGGCCCCTTCTATCCAGAAATTCTGGGTGAAATTTAGAGAAAGGAGAAATCAATAAAAGTGATTAAGACTCAGAAAACCTCAGGCAGGGGATGCTCTGTGAACCAAGCCTCAAAAGATGATTAACATTTTGACCCTTGAGGCCTTGGGCTCCTGTACGTGATCAGCACATGCTCGCAAGGAAAACCTCCCGCAGCCAGGTATGTCAGGCTTGATGCTGTGAGGACCTAGGAAAAGCTGTAGTGGTATGATTCCAGGCTCCAGCGTGCAAGGCTGGCTTCTTGTTTCAGGGGCTCCCCTGACACTTCAGCTGGGATGCTCTAATTTTGCTTGGTTGATTTAATTTCTCACTCTAGAGGAAGAAAGTGCAATCAATGTTTTCTAATTTGCCTCCCGACTCCTCTAACAGTTACTTTCAGCACAGCGAATCTGAGGCACTTTACTTTTCAGAGCAGTGAAGAGGTACAGAAGAGAGTACTTGGAGAGTCACTTGGGACAAAAGGATTTCTCGCATTGGGCCAGTTCTTGGGAGTTGCCTCAGTGGCTGCCATACTGGGGGTGTCATGGTGGACAGGTCTAGAGATGTGGATTCCAGCTGTGTGACCTTGGGCAGCTCACTTAACCCCTCTGGACCATACTTTTCTCATCTGAAATATGAAGAGCTTAAATGAAAGTTTCCTCAACTGTGGTTAGCTGGATAATTTTATGTGGCTAAAGGATGAACATTCTTTATTTGCCAGTCCTGTATTTTCATGGTCAATTCCGATTATGCTGATAGTAGGTTTTCATAATAATTGTTTCTTTAATTTTGCTTGAGTGACATTTCCTCATGTGGTTTCTTCCCTCCAAGCTGAGCGTGACTCCTTGGCTGCCTTGTTTTCCATGGTCCTGAATTATAAACCCTATAATCTCCTTTCCAAAGCCTCTCTGGGTCTTTCATTCCGTGATGGTCTTGAGGGGAACTCCTCACGTTGTGTGTGGGATGTGCTACCCTCCCTGGAAAACCATTGGGTGTTGTGGGATTGGTTCAACCCAGGGCTTCCCAACCATGCCACCTCCAGAGCTACTGTCTTGTCCATGTGCCGTAATCTGCTAATAAGGGTTTGACTGGGTTTCTTTTCTACTCAAATAAAATTATTTGTGAACCTCTTACAAATATTTTTCACCTTTACCTAAAATAGGAGTAAAACGAGCACATCAAATATAAAGAATTATCATGACCCTTTCTATAGTGTTTAAAGTAGTTCCCTAGGACTTCATAGGATCTTTTACCAGACTTTCAATAAGAGAACAATACTTTCATTTGCTTTGTGGTGGGTTATCTGTATACTTAGAGGCTTTAAATTTTTTTGTTTCTTAATCTGTGTCTATTCTCCTGACCAAAACTGAAAGAAAGGGAACATTTTAGGTTGGAAAGGCAATCGCTATATTACAGGTTTGTAATGGTTTACAAACATTAGCAAGCTCAGAACTTTTCTACAACCAAGTAGCAGAAAACAAACAATGCAATTAAAAAACGGGCAAAGTCCTTGAATAGACATTTTTCAAAGAAGACATACAGATTGGCCAACAGGTACATGAAAAGGTGCTCAACACCATTGGTCATCAGGGAAATGCAAATCCAAATCCCGATAAAATTTCACCTCACATTTGTTAGAAGGGCTATTATTTAAAGAGTGAGAGACAGGGAGACAAGTGTTGGCAAGCATGAGGAGTAAAGGGAGCCTTTGTGCACTGTTGGTGGGAATGTAAATTGGTAAAGCCACTATGGAAAACAGTATGAACAGTCCTCAAAAAATTAAAAGTAGAACTACTGTATTATCCAGCAGTCTCACTCTGGATATGTATCTGAAGGAACTGAAATCACTGTCTTGAAGAGATATCTGCACCCCCATGTTCATTCCAGAATTATTTACAATAACCAAGACATGGAGACAACCTAGTATTCACTGATGGATGAATGGATCAAAAAACTATATGTATAGATACAATGTATATAGGTATCATGTACACACACATACACGTACACACATGTGCAAGAATATTATTCAGCCATAAAACAGAAGGAAATCCTGCCATTTATGACAACATGGATGGACCTTGAAGACATTTTGCTAAGTGAAGTTAAGTCAGACAAAGAAAGACAAATGCTATCTCATGTCACTTCTTTGTGAGACCATTAAAAAAGCTATGCCAATATAAACAGAGTAGAATGGTGCTTGCCAGGGGCTGAGGTGTGGGACAATGGGGAGATACTGGTCAAAGGGTACAGACTTCAGTTATGAGTAAGTTCCAGGGATCCAATATCCAGCATGGGGATTGTAATTAACAGTACTGTGTTGCATACTTGTAAGTCACTAGGAGAGTAGAGTTCTGATGTTCTTACCATAATAACAACAAAAAATTGTAACTATGTGAGGCAACGGATGTGTTAACTAAGCTTATCATGGTAAACATTTCCCGATATGTGCATGTATCAATTCATCCCATTGTACACCTTAATCTTAAGTTATATGTCACTTGTATCTCAGTAAAGCTGGGTGGAGGAAATTTTTCTGGGATCTTTTAAAATATAGATCTCTGTGCCCATTCAGTAAGTAGCTATGGCCCCAGATGACCATTAAAGAGGTCCAGAGAATGAACCACATTTTGAAATTCTCTACGTGTATATAAAAGTAGGCGCCTGGGTGGCTCAGTGGGTTAAGGGTCTGACTTTTGGTTTCATCTCAGGTCACGATCTCATGGTTCACGGTTTCCGATTCTGCTTCTGGCTCCTCAATGACAATGCGAAGCCTCCCTGAGATTCCCTCTCTCTCCCTCTCTCTCTCTCTGTTCCCCTCCCCCATTCACAAAGCCTGCACACTCTCTCAAAAGAAATAAATAAACTAAAAAAAAAGATATTTGGTGAGGGGAGATTTTTGTTTTATCAATAATACATTTATGTGGAAATACATAAATATGTGTTTATGTGTATACACATATACAAAAATTGCTATTTTTTTTGTAGGAAAAAGAGTTTGAATGTCACCAACTTCACATTATATAATAAAGTTTGAAAGAATGCATTATAACTGGGGTCAGGGGAGAGAAAATCTCACTGAACACGAACGCAATGCAATGTTGTTTCTGAGCTGTTGCACTGAGTGGCAGGGACTCCAGATTCCCGGCCAGCTGTCTGGTGTCTGTGGGCCAAACGCTAAAGAACACTGGGGGTTTCTTTCCTTTCCGCTGACCTCATGGCACAGGTGGCCGCTCCAGGGGTAATGCGTGTGTCATCAGAGCCCCAGCTCAGCATGTTGGGAATCATCGGAAACACTGAGGTCCTTAGCAAGGATGCATTTTAAGGGCCAAAGTTCATCTGTGCAGTTGAGTTGATGCTCACAGACAGCAGCTGTCGGCATGTAGGACTGAGCCTGGGATGTCAAGACGTGACGGCCTCCACTTTGACAGTCAAAGTCTTCAGATGTTCCAAGTCAACAATTCTACACCTCAAACTTTATTCTTTTTTTTTTTTTAATAAGATGGATGTACTAGGATGTTCCCTGTTACTTATTTATAATACCTCCCCAACTCTCCAACTCAAGTGGGGCTGTAATAGAGAATACATAGATTATAGACCATATAACACAATAAGATACTACGTAACCACTAACATCGCATTTTTGAAGATCAGTGACATGGCAAAAGACCATTCAGGCAACCACCATCTTGAGTATCTACTGTGTTTCAAACCCTGCACTGAACGCTTAGGACTGAAATGACAGCTCTGACCTGGAGGGGCTTTCAGTCAAGTGGAAGAAAGAGAGAAATAAACTGGAAAATATAATGTCGCCAATGCTCAGATTGAGGTACTTACTATGGGCTGTGGGACTCCTTCCCAAAGAGGGGCAACTAACCCAAACAAGGAGTCCAGAGGGATCACAGGAGCATAGACACTTGACCTGGGTGGGCAGGAGTTGGCCCCAGTGAAGACACAGTGAAGGGTCTTTCTAGAATGAGCAGTATACAGAAAGGTGGTACGTGGATTCTGGGGGGAGGGAGGGTGGTATTCAGGCAACTGGAAAGGATTCATTCTAGCAGGAGCTACAGGGGGCTGGAGAAGGGGTGGGGGTAGGGAGAGATAATAACAGCCACAACCCCCATCTCCCAGTGTCCAGTGTGCCAGGGGTTCTGTACTCATTGTCCTGTCTTGTGTCATTCCGTGACATAAGGGCAGGCTTCCGACCAGAAACAGCCAACTGCAGTGCCTGGGCTCTGAGCTCTGCCCTGAGGCTGGGGCAGTAGGCAGAGGTGCAGTCATCAAAGCCTCAGTTTCCCACATTAAGCAGCTTGGATGTGGAAGCAGGCAGAAGTTTAGAGCATGAGTTACGATAGCCACAAATGAGAAAAGTCCTCCATTTCCTCACAAAAGAGAATTAAGTAAAAACATTAGGTCCATTCAATGGCATATTGTGCAAACATTAAAATGATAGTTACTGACGTTAGAAGCTGACAAAGAAATTTCCATTTATTTATTTATTTACTTATTTATTTTAGAGATGGAGAGGGAGGGGTAGAGAGAAAATCTTTTCTTCTTTTTTTTTTTCAATATTTGTTTTGAGAGAGAGAGAGAATGAGCAGGGGAAGGAGAATCCCGAGAGAGGAGAAAGAATCCCAAGCAGCTTCACACTGTCAGTCCAGAGCCCAATGTGGGGCTCGATCTTATGAGCTGTGAGATCATGGCCTGAGCTGAAATCAACACTTAGACACTCAGCCACCCTGGCACCCCATGTGGGAAATTTTTAATGTAGTATTTAGAATTTTTTCCAATGTAAATGATAAATATTCATTGTAGAAACTCTGAAAATTTAGAAAAATGATTTAAAAAAGTAGTTCTACCATCCAAAAATAGCCACCATTAATATTTTGGTATACTTCTTTCTGTGTGTGTGTGTGTGTGTGTGTGTGTGTGTACACAAAAGTTATGGTTGTAAATTACATATTTTGTATCTTGTATTTATTAATTAACATACTAGCAGCATTTTCTCTTTCATGCCATTAAGTATTCTCAGGAAATATACACTTTAATGCCAGTATAATCCATCTTATAGATAAATAATTATTTAAATGAATAAAAGGCAAGAATACAAAACTCTATGGACTTTATAACTCCATCTACGCAAAACTGGCGTAAGGAACATAACAGTAATGCCAGGGTTATGGGCGAGTTTTCTCTTAACGTGGTTATTCTCCTGACTTAGTTAAAAATTTCACCCTTGGCATTAATTCATTCAACAATGAAAATATTTTCAGCATTTTACAACTGACAGAATTACCAGCAAATAATAAAACTGTGCTCTCTTTGACATCCAGTCCTGGATTTGGGTTTGGAGAAAATGCACAGTGACCGAGAGGGAGGGAAATCCAACAACCTGTGAGGCCAGCAGATTGCCTCATAGCGCCTGCCAGCCCACTCCCACCCGAGAGCTGGAGAATTGCTTTGTCAATGTGAAAAGTAATAAAAACCAGGAGGGACTTGTTTTATTAGGCTGATATTGTTTCATGTTGATGTATGAAGTCTAATGTTTTATTTTTCCTTTAGAACATAGTCACAAACAAGCCAAGAGGGAAAACTGAGATGCTAATCAGAGGCTTTGGTGATTCATGGCTCTGAGAGTGGAATGTCATTTAATTTACAGTCTGCTCATGTCTGTACGTAGCACCTACAGCGTGATGTAGGGAGAGCAACAGAGACGCTAGCCTGTGCCAGCGACCATGTAATTTGTTAGTTGGGTGAGAGGTGATGGAGAAAGGTGAGGGGAGATTGTTCTATCAAAGCAGATCCAAAAATTCCTTGAAAGAGCTACAACACTGGTAGGAAAATAGTTTTTCTCTACTGCAAAAGAATTTACTTAGCCCCTTTTTAGACAGCCATTCTGTTACATATCTGTTTGTAAAGCTCTAGAGATCAGAAAAACAGAGATGCTTAAAGGAAACTAAAATATCTTCGGGAAGTCACTTTGAATCTAAGATAAAGGACAGATTATACTATTATACACTGTCTTAAAAGTAATCCTATATGGAGGAGCCTGGGTGGCTCAGTCAGTTAAGCCTCTGACTCTTGATTTCAGCTCAGATCATGATCTCCAGGTTCGTGAGTTCAAGCCCTGAGTCGGGTTCTGGGCTGACACCATGGAACCCTCTTGGGATTCTCTCTCTCCATCTCTCTGGCCCTCCCCAGCTTGTGCACACATGAGCATGTTCTCTCTCTCTCTCTGTCTCTCTCTCTCTGTCTCTCTCTCTCAATAAGTAAATATATAAACATTTTTAAAAGCTCCTATATGACAGGAAACTTAACTTTATACCATCAAAACCTTATTCATTTGCTAGGCACCAGCCCATATTCCCAGCACCATCCCTCAGCCTGTGTTATCTCCTCATATCTGTGCTCTCAGCTGCAGAAACCCAGTGTGTTGAGCCCCCTAAACATGCAGTGACATTTGATATCTCAGTGTCTTTTTAAAAAAAATTTTAATGTTGGGGCGCCTGGGTGGCTTAGTCGGTTAAGCGTCCGACTTTCTCTTAGGTCATGATCTCGCGGTTCGTGGGTTCGAGCCCCGCGTCGGGCCCTGTGCTGACTGCCAGCTCAGAGCCTGGAGCCTGTTTCAGAGTCTGTGTCTCCCTCTCTCTCTGACCCTCCCCTGTTCACGCTGTCTCTCTCTCTCTCTCTCCTAGAAATAAATAAAAAATATTTTAAAAAAAATTTTAATGTTTATTTATTTTTGCGGGGAGGTGAACAGGGAGGGGCAGAGAGAGGGAGACACAGAATCTGAAGCAGGCTCAGGCTCCGAGCTGTCCCACAGAGCCCAACCAGGGGCTCGAACTCACCAACTGAGATCATGACTTGAGCTGAAGTCAGACTCTTAATCAACTGAGCCACCCAGGTGCCCTGATACCTGCATGGCCACACCCTTCCTTCCACCCTGCCAAATAAACCCCGCCGAAGTTCAGGGGCTGGGTCTCCTTGTTTCCCTACCAAGTAGCACATAGTAGGCACTCAATACATTTCTGTTAAAGTAATGAAAGTTTCCATTTCATAACACATGGGACTCCTATTAGAGTGTGCTAAGGAACCTTAGCTCCTAAAGGCTGGGCAGGAGGATCCCATTGGTCTGAATGATGCCTGCACCACCCGCTTCTTGCCAGAATAAGAGGCGATGAGGTAAAGGCCTTCCCAAGCTTCTCAGAAACGCGAATAGTCCCTGATTCTCCATCTTAGAATACTTTGAAACCTCTCCCTCAGTTCTGACCTCCCCAGCAAGGGAACAGGAATTTGCAATGTTATTCACCCACGTGAAGATTGCGTGCCTGGCAGTTTGATTTAATTATTTCTGGAGCTTGATGCAGGCTGTTCTTATCTGCCTAGGAAGGAAAAAAAGACTCTAGTTGGTTTCTTGGCCACTTTAGAATCAGTGTTATCCCAGAAGAAAACAGAAAAGTTGTTGTTTGCCTCCACTTTAAGCCTGGCAGTCGCCTCTACAGCAGGGTTTTATTGTGCAAGAAGAATGTTAAGTCTTACTGAGAAAGCTTTCTGTTTCTTCATCTTAGTAGAAATTTATAATTGCATGTCCATCACCCTTAGTAGTATTAGAAGTATACATAAATACATATGATTTTTCTAGGGCTTCTCCGCCTCATCACTATTGCATTTGGGGCGGGATAAGTCATTGTGTGGGAGCTGTCCTGTGCATTGTGGGATATTTAGTAAAATCCCTGAACTCTATCCACTAGATGCCAGTAACACCCCAACACACACACTTGTGATCATCAAAAATGTCTCCAGATAGGGTGCCTGGGTGACTCAGTCAGTTAAGCATCTGACTTGGGCTCCTGATCTCATGGTTTGTAGGTTCAAGTCCTGCATCAGGTGAGCACAAGCCCCTCTCGGGTGAGCCCTGCTTCTTTCTCTCTCTCTGCCCATCATGGGATTCTCTCTCCACCCTTGCTCACTTGCACCCACTCTCTCAAAAAAAGATGTCTCCAGATATTGATAAATACTGTGGAGAGAGGGGGTGAACAAAATCATTCCCAGTTGAGAGCTAAAGATATACATGCACACACGCACGTGTACACACAAACACACACACTATGATATATAGAAATACACGTAACACTTTCTTATACTCTCTCTCATATAGCCTTGACACTTGGCATATTCCTCATGGCTTTTATTTCTTAGATGAAAATCACTTCTTTTAGAGATACTTCTCCAGTGTAGGGGTGTGGTGTGGTGGTAGTGGTGGTGGTGGCAGTGGTGGTGTTGGGTTAAGCCATACCTGAATGACAAACCGAGGCTCCAAGGAAAGGTGACCAAGCTAACTTTCCTTTCCTGGGGGAAAGTACCACAGGAGGTAAAACAAACACTACAGGAAGTTCCATAGCTAAGTGCTACTCGTAGTAAATATAATAATATAGTAAATATTATGAATAATAATAAATATAGTAAATATTTGCTCATTTCTGTTTCCGCTCTTTTGGGCTTTAAGCACCCTTTTCCATAGCTAGATTTTGGAGACGTGTCAGATTGGACATGGACTCTTCCTGGACAGTCAGGTTCCTATGCACCTATGCCTCCCACTTGCTTAGCTAGAAGTAACAGAGGTTCTGTTTTTGCATTGCTGACTGCATGCCAGCCTCTATCCTGAACCCTGAACCCACATTATTTCTGATGTCAGCCTCTGTGAGGAAGCAGGCATATAGCATTGTATGCACAGAGCAGTTAAGGGGCAGAGCTCACTGTTGACCATTACACAGTCTTACCTTCCGAAGGATTGGTGAATTTGCTTATCCTGTGACTATAGCATGAACCATTTAGATAAATGACTTTTACATTTTTTAATATGATCTCTTCCATCGTGGGTTAAAAATGAGAGGGGCTGGAGGAAAGGAGAATTCACTTAAAATTCCAGTAGAGGTGATCAGAAACATGGTCGGGGAAGGTCGATCCTCTGTCTGCCGGCTACATGCGATATACCACATGCATTCTGGCTGTGCTTTTGTATTAATTACATGGAAGATATAATTGGTTTCTTTCTATTTCACATAACACACTGAAACTCTAAAATGCAGACCGGCTAGATTGTTTCTCCCCAAATTTGCATTTTCAAATGAGAGAGCTAGTCCACCCAAAGCCTAGCACCTTCCATGAGTTTTTTCTGCCCTCTGTTGAAGTGTCCTCACAGGCTGACTCTGATTAGGAGTTTTGAGAAATGAGAACTTCCACTGAGGGCATGTGAGACATTCTCGGGAATGCCAGTGACTCCCCCCACTCTTCTGTAAGTGGAAAACATTTCCCCTTCATCTCCCACCTGAACACCTTGGTGACGACCATCACCCTTCCCCAGGGGAGTGTAGAGCAGCCCTAGAATGTGTCATTCATTGTCTTAGTGTGATGGGTAAGCATTTTTGGCAAAAGGTAAATCTTTTGGGGGGAGGAGAATGGGTTTTCTCACAAAGATGGAGTCTGGAAGGCACAGTCAGGGAAGGCCAGCCGTTCCCAGGATCCTCTGCACAAGTCCAAGAGTCTCCATTAATTCTTCTACCTCCTTCTAGCTGAGGGAGGCAGTACTTTCTCCAGGGCACAGGTTCATGGGACAGAGAAGCTAAAGGTAGAAGGTCAGCGGTGGGGAAGTCCCCCACACAGGATGCCTGGGACCCTGGTACCATTTGAAGAATTCCCGCAGCTCATTCTGACAGGCTTACCTGTTAGGAATCTCTGTGTCAGTCAACTGACCGTCCAAACCCGAGGTCCAGAGTTTGTGAGGAATGTTGAAAACTCAAAAACTCAAAGATTAACAGTTCCAATCAAGTGAATGACGACGTGTTGGGTGCCCATGGGGCTGGTGGGAATTTCCTTAGTACTGGAAGGAGCTTTCATATCCCCGCCCTTCCACTTTGCAGGTGCAACTTTTTCCCTAAAGGGAACAGCCTCCTTTATCTGGCAGATGTCTGCTCGTCTTCCAAGAGCCCACTGCAGTATAGTTTCTTCCATGTGGCATGGTTGATACCCCACTGGGCTCCCCTGCTGCATGCAGGATCCAATAAGTACTTGTGGCATGAATGGATAATTCCACCCTAGAATCTATGCTTTTCTTTGTTATTATAAATAATCATTGTAAAACAATTGACACAGTACTGAAGTCCATAAGCCATTTAATTTTGAACATTTATTCATTCATCATTCATTCAGCAGATATTCCTACTGAGTGCCAGGCATTGATCCAGCGGCTGGGAATACAGGTCAGACAACACAAAGTTGCAGCCTTCTCAAACCTGACACTCACACAGGGCAAGGCAGACAGTAAGCAAACAGCAAATACCTAACCTCAGAGGATAACACACCGAGAAGAAATAGAAAGCAGGGCAGGAGGGCTGCAAGTCGATGGGTGCGGTGAGCCTGCCGCTAGTTGAGCAGACATCTGAGCAGGGGGCAGCTGAACAGAGGCCTGAAAGGAGCTGGAGAGGCAGAGACAGGGGGTATCGGTGACGATGGCTCCAGGTGGAGCGAACAGCAGGTGCAAAGGCCCTGGTGTGAGAATGAGTGTGGGACAGTTTAGAACATGACTCAGGTAGGTTAGGCAGGGGCAAAACGATGCAAACTTTGACTGCTGGCGAAAAGGACTTTGAATTTTGTTCTAAGTGACAGGGAAAGCCATCGAGCAGGAAAGTGTCAGGATCAGATCTCTGTACGGAAGAGTCGCTTTCAGAGCATTTTTCTCACCCTTCATTCAGCGGGCATTAATCACTGCTGGGTGCTAGGCACTGCCCCGGATCCCGAGGAGTGGCAGATAAAAGGCAACGTACATGCCTTCAAGAAGCACCCAGTGTGGTAGGGAAACCACTCTGCACCCGGACAATGACAGCACACTGGGTTAGCGTCATGGTCGGCAGGATGGAAGGCTGCAGAATGTGGGACCAGGGCAGAGGAGATTTTTTTCCAGATGAGGATATTGCTAATGAACCTCCTCATCTGGGCTGTAACAGCAGGAGATTATGTTGCTATGGGGACAGGTAACAGAAAGACCAACCCCAGTCTGGGAGAGGTAAAGAACCTTTGCAGAAAGAATTTTTAGACTGAGTTCTGAAGGATGAGCAGTAGCTGGCAGGCAGAGAGGCAGGGTAGAGTCTGGGTAAGTGCCCAGCACCAGGGCGCCAGTACAATGATAGATGAAGCTGCGTGGGTAAGTGGGGTCAGAGCGTGCGGGCCTTGAGGCCATGGTCAGGGCTTGGGTCATAACCCAGGGAGCAGCAGAGGAAAATAAACATTGTAAAGAAAGGAGGGACATGATTAAAGTTGGATTTTAGGAAAGTCAGTCTGGCTGCATGGTGGAGAATATTCTGGAAGAAAGTAAGGATAGCGAGGAGCTAAGCTGTCGCCTACATGAGAATGGGTGTCGTGGGTATGGGGCAGAGTGGTGGATGTGAACCACGAGGAGATGCAGCAGGAGCCTGGGGGGCAGGGGGTGGGGTGGGGATGAACCACTTTGGAAATGACAGGTGTTGGAATTGTGTGTCAGAAAACTGATAAAATAGGGAGGAAGGACCACGATGTGCGAGAAGACCCGTCAACTGGGCAGGTGAGACAGCTGCAGCGAGGTGTCCAGGAGGCAGCGCAAGTTCTGGCGCCAAGCTCCACGGAGAAGTGTGAGCCAGGGATCCATCCTGAGGAGAGCCAGCGTGCGGGTAACGAAGGTCACGGGAGAGCTTGGGCTGCTCAGGGACAGTGCACAGAGAGAGGACTGAGGAGCGCCCATATTTAAGACCACATAAGGACTCTCATCAGAGGTGTATTTAAGCCTCAGGGCCTTCGCCTTCTTACAGAGGCATTGGTTGTGGGCACCGGGGACGCGATTCATCAGTGCGGGTTCTGAGGCACCCCTGTTAACGGGGGGATCCTTGTAATGGGGGCCTCCCGGATGATAAATGAGCTTAGGTCTGTACCTGACAAGGGCTTCAATCACCTTCACATTTCAGTTGTCGGGAGGCGTTTGTGGGTGAATAGTCAGTCTTGTTTTCCATTTCTTCCTTCAGGATTAGAAGGATTATTTTAGAATGTTTTCTTCTCTTGGCTTTATGCCCATACTGTATGAGGAGCCACAAAGGAAGAAGTGCCTTTTTTTTTCTTTCTTACAGACTTGAGCCGCAGCCTTTCCATTAAATTCATACCAGGAATATTTTAGGGGGGAGGGGACCATGGGAGGAATCTCCGGGGTTGGGGGGTGGTCAAAGGGTACCAACTTCCAGTTACAAGATGAATGAGTTCTGGAGATGTTATGTACAGCATGGTGATGATAGCTAACAATGTAGTATATTTGAAGGTTTCTAATAAAATAGATCTTAAAAGTTCTCACACATACCCCCCCACACACACACACATATACAGAAAGTATATCTTGCTGAGGTGATGAATGTGTTAACTAACCTTATGGTGATAATCATGTCACCAAAAAATACATATATTAAATCACCTTAAACTTATACAGTATTTTATGTCAGTTATAGCTCAGTCAAGCTGAGGGGAAAGAATATTTCATCCAGTTTCAAAATGGCTATTAGATGTTACAGAGAGTTGAGATTTCCTCGAACCAGAAGCATGACTATGAAAGAACAAACATCTAGTGAATCCTACTTGGCAAAGGCAGAATTGATCATTCTTGGTAACAGTTGATTACAGTATTAGCATTTATTCAGATTGCCCAGAATGAGAATTGACATCACAGGCTCTTTCTAGCCCTGCTGAAGTCTGTATGGACTTATATTATTCCCCATGCAATACCAGACACGCTGCCATACAGTAAGTCCTCATAGAATCTTACTCACCATTATTATTACTGTTGTTATTTTGTTACTATTATTTGACTGCACATACATGCTTGTGTATTGCCCCCAGACAGGGACTAAGGCAAGGATCTTGATCTTTTTATATCCTTGGGTCTAGCAGAGGGGCACCTGGGTGGCTCAGTCGGTTAATCGTCCGACTTCGTCTCATGTCATGATCTCACAGTCCATGAGTTTTGAGCCCCACGTCACACTCTATGTTGACAGCTCAGAGCCTGGAGTCTGCTTCAGATTCTGTGTCTCCTTCTCTCTCTGCCCCTCCCCTGCTCATGCTCTGTCTCTCTCTCAAAAAATAAAATAAAAACATTAAAAAAATTTATATCCTCAGGACTAGCAGAATCCTTGGCACAGGGTAGAAATAAAGTCTTTTATATTGATTTCTAATTGGTTGATTATGGTCATCATCTTTTCCCAATTAGAGTGTTAGCTCCTTAAAGACACGAGTGATATCTTCCACTTCTTTACTTCCAAAAATTCTAACCCTGTGCTGAGCACATGGTCATCAACTACCTGTATTTATTTAAACACTGACAGATTGAAATCATGAGTTCCATTTTCATCGGGTGAAGAACGTGAAAATTATAAAAACATTTTGTGAGCTCCTCCCCCAGCAGCAGAAACACTGTCAAGCCTACCTTATTGATATGCACGTCCGTAACCTGTAAAAATGATGGGCCTTTTACAACTCAGAGATGTTGCAGTCAAAAGTGAACACATAGTCTTTGTTTTTCAATATTGCTCTTTGATCAGGGTATTAATATTCATAAAGCTCTTGAAAGGAGATTGTCATTAGGTATTAAAGCCATTACAGTTGTCACTGGGCTTCAAAGAGTTGCCATGGAGACAAAATTGCCTGAGTGTTTCCACTGCTCTTCATATTAACTGTATTTGGATATGAGTTCTACTGTTTGTTTGCAGACCTAGGTTCTAAAACCAAGAGGTGGTGATTAGAAGTACAGAAGTTGAGGGGCGCCTGGGTGGCTCAGTCCGTTAAGCATCTGACTCTTGATTTCGGCTCAGGTCATGATCTCACGGTTTGAAAGTTTGGGCCCCGTGTTGGGCTTTGTGCTGACAGTTCAGAACCTGCTTGGGATTCTCTCTCTCCCTCTCTCTCTCTGCCTCTTACTTGCTTGCTTGCTCTCAAAAATAAACAGATAAACATTAAAAAAAAGAACTACAGAAGTCAAGACAGAATGCTTGAAAGGGGCGTCTGGAATTCGGAGTTTGTGAAGTTGCACTGTATGTGACATTGGGAATAGAACACCACCACCAGAAAACAGCCCCTTGCTGTCAGATGGATGCTACCCTACACACTTCATTGAGAATTGGCACTGAGGAGAGGCTATGCTGTTTGCTTTCTAAGTGAGTAATTTGTATTTCTTGACATTTACCCCAATGACTTTTACATTAACAAAAGTCAGTGGGTCCTGTGGAAAGGATCAGTCTCTGGCAAAGCTCACACCTTCCTGGTCTCTGAAGCGGCTTGGAGAAAGCTGTCCATATGAGTGTCAGGAACCACAGGATCCCAAGCGGTTCATCTAGACAGATTTGGTTTCTTCAGAGTGATCTACATCTTGATGGGTGGATAGACAGATGAGTCTAATGATTTTTTAACTCAAAACCAAGTAATCAGTAATCTTGGGATGATGTGAGCCAATTTGTCCTCTATTACTATGAGTTGATAAACTGAGCTGTTTGGGTGAGTCCTTCTTGTAGCCATACAATTCCTGTAACTCAGATAACCTTTTCTCCTTTTGAATTTAAGAATGTTTTTTATTTCAGAAAACAGAGTGTAGGCCTTAAATTGGATCTTAATGAAAACCGTATTAGTGCTGCAACGGCTTTTCACTTGTAATCACTTTAGAAGAGGCATTTTGACGGTATCTCCTTTGCTGGTGATAGCACAGGGGAAATTTACTAATAAAAGCTTTTTAATTTCAAAGTCCATTTTGAGTGGATGGGGGAAACGTCATTTTTAACTGAAAAATGACAAGCTGGATGAACTGATTAAGAATGCTGTGTAACCACACATGCAGAAAATGCAATTCAGATTTTAAGAATCGCAAAATCAGATGACTTTACATGTATAGAATAAGACAGACTTGAGACTTGTGCGTGGAAAGTGTTGTTTACAAATGGTTTGGCCCAGACTCTGGGGTCCTGCTGATGCCCAGAGCAATGATACACCAGAGGCTTTTAAGGATAGTGAGGTGACTTGATAGTGTGTGAAGCTTTAGAAAACTGTCATTTCCAGGGGAGCCTGGGTGGCTCAGTCGGTTAAGCATCTGACTTAGGCTCAGGTCATGATCTCACGGTTCTTGGGTTTGAGCCCCGCATCGGGCTCTGTGCTGACAGCCATGGCGCCTGTTTCAGATTCTGTATCTCCCTCTCTCTGGCCCTCCCCTGCTCACTCTCTCTCTCTCTTTCTCTCTCTTTCTTTCTCTCTCAGAAATAAATAAAACATTTTTAAAAATTAGAAAACTGTCATTTCCAAAATAGCCATGTAAGATTTTTTTGGTAAACCACACTTTTTGGAACTGACATCAGTAGTGATTTTACAGTAATTGTTTTGTGTGGTGTTCAAGTCTATCAGTACTATTTTATCAGTTTGTTTTTAACTTCACTATTTTTAACTCAGTGTTTTAAGAAGATCATCATTATTTTTAAGCCCAGAATTAAAATTTTCTGTTTACGCAGGTCTAGTACATTCTCTTTGCAACAGACCAAGCACACCCAATATTTCATTTGAGTTTTCTGTTTTGTTTTCTTTTTCTTCTTCTTCTATTTTTTTTTTTTTTTGTAGTCCTTACCTCTATCTTTAAAAGTTTTGGCTAACTTTTAGTTGGCAGAAATTCAAAAGAGAATCAACAAAATCTGGGATATTTTGAGAGTATCAGTAATATTTACACTATAAGGCTTAATTTTCTTGCTGTCCCATTACAACGCTTTAAAAATTGCTTCTGAATTGAATTTAATGTTTGGCTTGACCTTACAGTAGCAATCTGATTCCTTCTGAATGTACATGAGAAATATTATTAGATTTACTTTGGAAACATAAATCAGTCCAGCTGTGCTTTTTTACCTTTTGGAAAATAATGAGAAAACACTAATTGAGAAAAATTATCGCCTCCTACCCAAAGGAAAAAAAACCTGTTAGAGGAGAAATTAATAGAAATGAATTTTGTACTAAGCATAATCACTTTACAAGATCCCATAGACCCACAAATGGTAATTTGTAGGACTGGCAGATCCAACTAGATCCCAAAACCTGCTTTAGTCAAGACTACAGTGGACCTCTGGACTCTGGAACAGATGTTGATTCATTCATTAGAAACTAGTAATGAATTTTCCATGATTACATAGCATAATTAGTTCTCTACCTGAGGTTATTGCTTACTCAAGCCCTAAGCATCCTTTTCTGAGGAAAAAGGTACTCTCCATTCTGTATAACAGTTGTATCACTTTTACAATTGTGCTAAGATGTCCCCAGAGCCGTGCTATTCAAAATGTGATCCTCAGACCCAGTCAATGAACTCTTTATTCCTGGTCTGCAGTGAGTTGAAGGAGTTGGCACTACCATATAAACCAACTCCAGCCCTAAGCACACTGTTCAGCTCCTCTGTTGATCATGACACCTTCTTCAATGAAGAAAGCAAGTGCATTGATTTACATTCTAGGGGAAGCAAAGTGCCAGTGTTCTCTCTTTTAATCTTCTTTTTCTGACTTGGAAAGATTTTCTTTACACTTTGGAAAGCTCAGCTCAGAATGTATAAAATATGAGAACAGAGGATTTTTGTAGGGCACTATTTATAAAGAGCAACATGATATATTCCAGAATCACAGAGTTTATAGTATCATAATGTTCAGTTTACTTCTTTTTCATGAAAGATACCTTTTTGTTTCTACGTTGCATAAACTTGTACATGATATTGATTCATGGGTAGGCAAATTAATTAATGATATCATTATGTAGTATTTCATGATATGAATAGTTACTGATGAGTGCTTACTAAGGTACTGTGCCAAGTGCTTTATGTATATTAGCATATTTTATCCTCCCTACAATGGTTTGTGGTAAGAATTTTTATCATCTTCTTTTTGAGTTGAGGAAATTGATGCTTAGAGAGGTTAATAATCCACCCAGTACCAAACAGCTCATCAGTAGCTACAGTGGAGATTCAAAATTAGGTTGGCTTTCCTAACCTCAGCAATCAGACAACACAAGGGAATAAAAGGCATCCAAATCAGCAAGGAGGAAATCAAACTTCCACTCTTCACAGACAACACAATACTCTATGTGGAAAACCCAAAAGGCTCTACTGAAAAACTGCTAGAACTGATACATGAATTTAGCAAAGTCGAAGGATATAAAATCAATGTACAGAAATCAGTTGCATTTTATACACCAATAATGAAGTGGCAGAAAGAGAAATCAAGGAATTGATCCCATTTATAGTTGTACCCCAAACCATAAAATACGTAGGAATAAACCTGACCAAAGAGGTGAAATATCTATACACTGAAAACTAGAGAAAACTTATGAAAAAAATTGAGGAGGGCACACAAAAAATGGAAAAACATTCCATGCTCATGGATTGGAAGAACAAATATTGTTAAAATGTCAATACTACCCAAAGCAATCTACATATTCAGTGCAGTCCCTATCAAAATAAGACCAGCATTCTTCACTGAGCTAGAACAAACAATCTAAAATTTGTATAGAACCAGAAGAGATCAGAAGTAGCCAAAGAAATCCTGAAAAAGAAAAAAACAACGCTGGAGGCCTCACAATTCTGGACTTCAAGCTGTATTACAAAGCTGTAATCATCAAGATAGTATGGTATTAGCACAAGAACAGACACGTAGGTCAAGGGAACAAAATAGAGAACCCAGAAATGGACCCACAACTATATGGTCAACTAATCTCTGGTATAGCAAGAAAGAATATTCAATGGAAAAAAGATAGTCTCTTCAGCAAATGGTGTTGGGAAAACTGGACAGTGACATGCAGAAGCATGAACCTGGACCACTTTCTTACACCATACACAAAAATAAATTCAAAATGGGTGAGAGACCTAAACATAAGACAGGAAGCCCTAAACGTACGACAGGAAGCCATCAAAATCCTAGAGGAGAACACAGGCAACAACCTCTTTGACCTTGGCTGCAGCAGCTTCTTACTTGACATGTCTCTGGAGGCGAGGGAAACAAAAGCTAAAATGAACTATTGGGACCTCATCAAGATAAAAGGCTTCTGTGCAGCATGGGAAGCAATCAGCAAAACTAAAAGACAGCTGACAGAATAGGAGGAGATATTTGCAAATGACATATTAGATAAAGGGTTAATATCCAAAATCTATAAATAACTTATCAAACTCGACACCCAAGAAACAAAGAATCCAGTGAAGAAATAGGCAAAATACATGAATAGACACTTTTCCGAAGAAGACATCCAGATGGCTAAACAAACACATGAAAAAATGTTCAGCATCACTCATAATCAGGGATATACAAATCAAAACCACAATGAGATACCACCTCACATCTGTCAGAATGGCTTACATTCACAACTCAGGCAACAACAGATTTTGGTGAGGATGCAGAGAAAGAGGAACCCTTTTGCACTGCTGGTGGGAATGAAAACTGGTGCAGCCACCCTGGAAAATAGTATGGAGGTTCCTCAAAAAAATCAAAAATAGAAGTAGCTTGTGACCCATCAATTACACTACTAAGTATTTATCCAGAGGATACAGGTGTGCTGTTTCGAAGGTGCACATGTACCCCAATGTTTATAGCATGCTATTGGCATTAGGCAAAATATGGAAAGAGTCCAAATGTCCATCGACAGATGAATGGATAAAGATGTGGTACACACACATACACATACACACAATGGAACTTTACTTGGTGATCACAAAGAATGAAATCTTGCCATTTGCAATAATGTGGTTGGAACTATAGTGTATGTGCTAAACAAAATAAGTCAGAGAGATACAAATATCACTCATATGTGGAATTTAAGATAAAAAACACATGAACATAAGGGAAGGGAAGCAAAATTGATATAAAAACACAGATAACAAACTGAGGGTTGCTGGTAGGGTGTTGGGTGGGGAAATAGGCTTAAGGGGTGGGCGATGGGCATTAAGGAGGGCACTTGTTGGGATGAGCACTGGGTGAGGTACATAAGAAATGAATCACTAAATTCTCTTCCTGAAATAATTATTATACTACCTGTTAATTAACTTGAACTTAAAATTTAAAAAAATAACAAAAATAAAATAAAACAACAAGGAGACATCACTAAACACCTATTAAAATGGCTGAAATCCAGAACACTGGCAACAACAAATGCTTACATGGATATGGGGAAATAGGAACTCTTCACTCATTGCTGGTTGTTGAATATAGCCACTTTGGAAGACAGTTTGACAGTTTTCTACAAAACTAAACTTATTTTTATGATCCAGAAGTCACATTCCTTGGCATTTACCCAAAGGAGTTGAAAACTATGTCCACAGAAAAACTTGCCCTCAGATTTTTATGGCAGCCTTATTCACTTTTATCCACTTAATTCATTTGCCAAAACCTGGAAACAACCAAGATGTCTTTCAGTAGGTGAATGAATAAGTAAACTGTTTTACATAGAGTCAATGGAATATTACTGAGCACTAAAAAAGAAATGAGTTATCAAGCCATGAAAAGACATGGATGAAACTTAAATGCATATTACTAGTGAAAGATGCCCATCTGAAAAGGATATTTGCTGTATGGTTTCAACTATATGACATTCTGGGAAAGACAAAAAGAAGATCGTAAAAGGATCAGAGTTTTCCAAGGGTTGGAAAGGGACAGGGATGATAGGCAGAGCATGGAGAATGTTCAGGTCAGTAAAACTACTCTGTATGGTACCATAATGGTGGAAATGCGTCATTATGTACTTGTCAAGACGCATAGGAAATAAAACATCAAGAAGAATGGACCTTAATGTAAACTGTGGACTTTATGATGTGTCCCCATAGATTCATGCATCATAACAAATATGCTACCCTTGTGCATAAAGTTCACAGTGGAAGAGGTGTGAGCTTTTGCATCAGGGGACACATGGGAACATTCTGCAGATTCTGTTCTGTTTTTCTGGTTACCTGAAACTGATCTTAAAAAATAAAGTCTATTTAAAATGTAAAAAAAAAAAAAAAAAAAAATTAGGTTGGCTTTGCTTTAGGGCCCTTGATCTTAGCTACTCACGAGCCCCCAAGGACCAGCTGGATAACAGGTGCTGGCAACATGGTGGCCAGAGTTCATGTAGTGTCCTTTAACCACAAATAAGTAGAAAAGTTTGTTAAAATATACTTGTTTAACATGTCATAGCAATTGAGATCAAAAGAAAGAAAGAAGGGGACTTACCAGGAGCGAGAAAGGAAGCAGATGCTCAAGGGAGCCAGATAAGAAAGTTGCCGTTAGGGCCCTGGGATCTGGGTCTGGAAATAGACCCTGTGTTAACTCCCCTGCATGCAGGGACAGCAGATGTGACCACCCTGTGCATGCAGGAGCTAAAACTCACTCCCCACACAAAGCTGACTTCAAAAGTTGCCCTTTTTTCAACTCATTCCATGTCCTGGTGGGGTCCAATTCGAACTCTGGACAGACTGTCTGTATCTGAAGAGTCATAAGCCCTCACCGGGATGAAGCACTTTAGCTTCTGTCCATTCTCTCAACGTTATCCAAAACACATCCTTCTCTTGATGTAACATGTGGACATTTCAGAACACCAAAGATGAAAGGAGCATTTTTAAAAAATGTTTATTTATTTTGGAGACAGGGAGAGAGAGAGAGAGGGAGAGAACGAGTGGGGGAGGGGGAGGGAGAGACACACACACAGAATCCAAAGCAAGCTCCAGGCTTTGCGCTGCCAGCACAGAGCCTGATGCGGGGCTCAAACCCACAAACCATGAGATCATGACCTGAGCCAAAGTTGGGCGCTTAACCAACTAGGCCACCCAGGTGCCCCAAAAGGAGCATTTTAAACATAACCAGAGGGGGAAAAGGTAAATAACCCAGAAAAAGCACAAAGTGCCATTAAAGGAAAAACAATTCAATGGACGACATACTTCTTTCTGGCAACAATAAAGACTAAGACCGTTGATATAATGTCTTCAAAATGCCTGGAAAAAAATTACTATCAACTGGAAATTCTCTACCTGTAAACCATCATTTAAAAGTCATGATGACATGTAATACACAATGATAGAAAAAACAACTGATAAAAACAATCTCACTAATATTATATTCAGTGAAAAAAGCCAGACATGAAAGAGTATTACATACTCTATGATTCCATTTTTATGAAGTTCAAGAAATAGACTAAATTAACCAGTAGAGAGAAGTGGCTGAATAGCAGGGATAAGTACTGACACAGAGGAGCAGAGAGAGCCCTCTGGTGTGATGAAAATACCCTAAATCTTGATTGGGGTAGTATTGGCTTGGGTGTATATGCAAAAATTCATTGACCTAAGTTACATGAATGCACATAATATACTGCACTGTGTGTATTTTGACACCCCTCCACCAAAGAAGAATTTATTTTATTTTATTTTTATTATTTTTTAGTATAATTTATTGTCAAGTTGGCTAACATACAGGGTATACAGTGTGCTCTTGGTTTTGGGGGCAGATTCCCATGGTTCATTGCTTACATACAACACCCAGTATTCATCCCAACAAGTGCCCATCACCCATTTTGCCCTCTCTCCCACCCACCCCACCATCAACAAGTGGGAAGGCATAGTAAAGACTTTTTAAGTTTGCTTTTTATAAATGCTCACTAAAGAACTGCTAAAGATTTATTTCTGGGAGCACCTGGGTGGTTCAGTTGGTGAAGCATCTGATTCTTGATTTAGGCTCAGATCATAATATTATGGTCCTGGGATTAAGCTTCGCATCAGGTCCTGCTTGGGATGCTCTCGTGTGCGCGCGCTCTCTCTCTCTCTGTCTGCCTCCCTCCCTCCCTCTGCCCCTCCACTGCTTGTGTGTGCACATGTGCTCTCTCAGAAAGAGGGAGAGAGAGAGAGAAAGAAAGAGAGAAAGAGAGAAGAGAAAAATAAAGAAAGAAAAGAAAGATTTACCTCTGTAAGAATGAGATAAAACCCACAGGATCAGAGTGGGTTGTAATAATGAAAGGTAAGAAAGTGGTAAATAAGAGGTTTCATTTAAACAAACATTGGCTAACAACAATAATAAGGCCTTTGGGGTGTAGGGGTTAAACCCAAGACGGAATTAAAACACTAGGTAACTGGGGCGCCTGGGTGGCTTAGTCGGTTAAGCGTCCGACTTCCGCTTAGGTCATGATCTCACGGTTCGTGGGTTCGAGCCCCGCGTCGGGCTCTGTGCTGACTGCCAGCTCGGAGCCTGGAGCCTGTTTCAGAGTCTGTGACTCCCTCTCTCTCTGACCCTCCCCTGCTCACGCTCTCTCTCTCTCTGTCTCCTAGAAATAAATAAAACATTTAAAAAAAAATAAAAAAAAAATAAAACACTAGATAACAAGCAGTGTATGTGGTAGGTGGTAACTGGAAGGAATGTATTCTAAGATCCTTTCTGTTTTTCTGCAGGAGGGTAAGAATGTTAATTAACTTTGAATCAATGTTAAAAATGTAAGGTAGTCACAAAAACAATAGAAACAGGGTATCTGTCATATTAATTGATCATAAAATAAGAATTAAGACGTTATTCACTCTCGTAGTAACCAGGAAAGGAGAAAACCAGAAGCAAAGAACAAGGCTTGGTAAATAGAAAAAAAAAAAAAAAAGAAGCAATAGTAATTACAATATGGAAATAATAGTAATAGAAATAATTAGCAATTATAATATAGATGTAATTTATTAACAGGTGTAACTTTTAACATGTTAGAAGACAGAGATCCTACCATACTATTTATGTGAGTGATTCCCAAACCAAATGACATAAAACCAAAGGGATAGAAAATGATAAACCACAAAGATGTTTTTAAAAATAAGAGCCAATATAACTACATAAATGTCATGCAAAACAGACCTTAAAGCAAAAACATTGTTTTTCCCCTAATTTGTCAAGAATATATAAAAATTCTGACCCTGAACCCAAACAAAATTTGATAGAATGACAAGAAGTTCAGCTAAATTCATACTTACAATGGGGAGGGAGGGGGGTAACATACATTCCTCCGAAAATGATACCTTAGGCAGGCAAAAACTGATCAAAGATGGGGAAGAGTTGAGCAACATTAATAACGAAATTGATCCTCTAAATATAGAAAAATCCCTACCCCAACGGTTAGGCAACATACATTCAAGCACATCGTACATCATTTACAATGTTGAACATGTATCAGGCCACAAAAGAAGTATCAGTAAAGAGCAAACCAAAGTCTAAGACAACTGGGAGCGTCCAGACTCACAGCAAACAGGAGAGGATGTGCCTTCTAAAGGCAAAGCCAAGAAAATAGAACAAAACAAAAATACTCTGCAGCCTATAGCCTCCAGTATGAGACTTCTTTTTTTTTTTTAATATTTTTTATTTATTTCTAGGAGGGAGAGAGAGACAGCATGAGCAGGGGAGGGTCAGAGAGAGAGGGAGTCACAGACTGAAACAGGCTCCAGGCTCTGAGCTGGCAGTCAGCACAGAGCCCGACGCGGGGCTCGAACCCACGAACCGCGAGATCATGACCTAAGCGAAAGTCGGACGCTTAACCGACTAAGCCACCCAGGCGCCCCTCCAGTATGAGACTTCTAAGTGATTGCACTGTTGTGAAATTATCCCAGCCCACCCAGCATTGTCTGCTGCCTTCCTGTCTTGTTGCTTGCTCTCTGGTCTTGGAACAACTCAGCGGTGTTCAAAGAGGGGAAAGGTGTTATCAGTGGATGGGACTGCCTCCCATCAGCTATCTTGGGAGTTGTAAGCACTTCTGATATGAGGCAACAGGGCATCAGGAAGCAGGTGGAGGAGAGGAAAGCCACTGTCTTAAAATAGGTTTAAGGATCCCGTGATGAATTTGGAGTTATTTGTTGTCTCTGATCCTCAGACTTTGACCTCGAGGAGAGGTTCTATGAAGTCTTTCTCTGTAGGTGTGGAAGAATTGGTCAAATCCTTTCTTCCTGGATACAGTTAAGGCTTTATGTACTGAACACATTCAATAAATGCCGTTACTTTTTTATGGTGGAAAGAACTGTGTCAACCTGAGAACACTTGAACATAGATTCTCTTTGTGAGTTTGGCAAACGTGGGCTTTACCAGGTACACTGTAGGCCTTCACTTAAACATCTAGTTGTCTCACCTTCTTTTTTTAATGGGTTACAAATAACATTTTCCAGCGTCATGGGGATCATATGCAAGATTTGGTGTGCATCCTCCTAATTTGTTCATCCATAGCATTCTTAACCCTTTTGAAATGATTTGTGGCAGCCTCTCATTTTGTTAGATTTTAGTATCTCTTCTGTATCTTTTGCTGACCTGGAAATTCTACAGGCAGTTCCATTTTTAGGCTGATGAAATGCAGTGATCCCTGAAGCTAACTGTTCAGTGTCCCACGGGAAACCTCCTTCAAGCTTGAAATGATTCCATTTATTACCATGAATCCCTGCCCTTGAGAACATTTTGGCTGAATGTTTGCTAATTTCCTTCTCCACTCTGCCTTTGCACACTGGATATCAGTCTGTCTCCTAAAATCTTTCTTAACTTGTTTAAGTTAAGGAATTGATCACTAAATTATATATCCCATAGGTGTTTTGAGTTAATAAAGAGGAATAAAACTACCCATCCTGGTTAATTTTACAGTGTAGTTGGAGGCCAAAGGCAACGATGGAGGGTGGGTACCCCCCTATCTCTAAGGAATAAATATTGCTTAGATTTGTATTTTTCTGAAAGCGCTAACTCTTGGTCCCTTTGCCAAGAGTAATAAACCACAGCTGCACTTGGTCACAAAGTCATCCTGGGCATCAGAATTTTTACCACAGTGGTGGTTGCCATTGGCTGCATTTGTGTAAAATCTGGCAGGCTATCCAGCACAGTTGTGCCCACAAGCTTCCAGGGTCGGTATCCACACCCAGCATGTCCCTGGTTTCTCATATCTACCAAAGAGATTTCAGTCTTTAGTGTGTGGACTGAAAAAAGAGGTAAAATGCTTTGGCTCATTCTTGCTGAACAGAGGAAACCTGGTTTTGTGCAGATCCAGGTATATTTAAAATGATTTAGTAGTTTCTACTCAATAACAAGAGGGGGGACGTGTCAATTCAATAGTGACAAATTTCTCTGAATTATATCTATGTTGTTGCTGTGCTTTAAAGGTTCTTATGAAAGATTTCATTCACTGCATCTGAGTTTCTCCTTGGAGAATTATCTAATTGCTTTTCTGATTTAGGCTCAAGTAGCAATTCATGTTAAGCTATAAATATGAAAGCGGTTTGGTTGGGTTTTTTTTTTTCTTCTCTTTTTGCTTCTCTACTTAACTGCTTATTTTGGGTTCTTCCTTTAGGATTAGATTAAAACAAACAGGCACCTGCATCATAAAATTTGATAGTTAAATGGATAGTATCCTCATTACATAGTTTATGTAATTTTTATGAATAACACTAAGGCCACAACAGGATAAGTTAGTAGAAGGCATGAACCATTTGCTAAAGGAAAAATACAGATGGCCAGTAGGCATTTTAGTATATGTGCTGCCGAAGCGAGCACGGCCAGTAGGCATTTTAAAAACTGTTCAACTCACTAGTAATCATAGAAATGTCAAAACAGCCATGGAGCCTCATTTCTCAGTTTTGAAATTCAACTCGAGTAAGTTACTCAAGTTATTTCTAAACGTTTTTCTCATAAAAAGGCATTGAAGACTTTGATGTTATCTTGTTGAATTGATGGATTTCAATATTTATGCCAAGGTGTTTGCTAAATTGCTGAACCAACTATGCTCTCAAGTAGGCCAGTATATAGAGGAGATTTCTACCCCTTTGCACTCTTGAGTAATTTGAGACGATCCATTTTTAAAATGCTGCTGAGTGAAAAATTACTGCATAACTCTATGATATAACCCTTACATATATTAAGTGTAGGTTTCTGAAGATTTTGTATAACGCAGAACTGATGCACAGGTCAAATGGCATTTGGGGCAGCCCAGCCTCCACACCTTAAATAGTCAAAGAGGATCTACGGAAGGAGGGAAGGTATGCGGTACCCAGTGCCTGCCCAGGTCCAGGCTGGTTATCCATTCCCTTATTCCACTTCATACAGCCTAAGGAGAGTTTAAAATCCAGGCGAAACACTCTATAGTACAGCTCCTTTCCTCCCGTGCGTTGGAAAATGGTTGTGCAAATATCGAAACTTGTTTCTGTGGCTAAATCATCCACTACTGTTTTTAAGAAACCCGGATTGCCTCCAAGCAAAATGAGCTTCTGATGCTGAAATGTTCTTGTCTGCGATGCCTCATCTCACTTGGTTTCACATGCTTACGTTACCGGGATGGTGTCTTTTCAAGCAAGACACCTGCAGACGGCAGAGTCAGCCACTGTCCCCAGCCCTCTTGGCTTATTCTCTATCTTACTATGCATTACGGATTCTTAAGAAACTGTCCTGCAAAGAGAGTCCATCTTTCTGCAGGAGTCCTTGTGATTGAATCAAAATGAATAGAGAAAGCTCTCCTAGGAAGACTTATCTTTGGAATATGAGATACCTCCGTGTGTGTGTGTTTTAAACCTAGAAATATCTGCCATTCTTTGCTGTTTTTCAAGGGTGTGCTTTGTTTGAGAGGCAGTAGCAAAATCTCACAATCAAAATAATTTTATTTTTAAGGTAGAAAAATTAGAAATGATGGAATGTTTTGACTGGGGCGGCGCTGAGGCAGGAATGAAAGCTGTTTCTATGAGCACATCAGATGGGGACAGTTCCTTTTTTCAAGATTTTAGTTTTTTAAGTAATCTCTACATCCAACATGGAGCTCAAACTCACAACCCCAAGATTAAGAGTGGCATGCTTTAGTCACTAAGCTGGCCAGGCACCCGAGGGGACCAATTCTTTTGGCACAAAGATACTAGAAGTTTAAATTACTCCTCATCAAAACCATGGACCGATCACAAGTGAGCCAGTTGTATCTGTATCTAACTTGGTTAAGTACGAAGTTGATGGCACCAATTAATTTTATAAAGATGTTTTAGTGTAAAGAGGATGGGCATTGGAATATGACACTGTGGGGTCAAGTTCTGGCTCTGCTAGATACCAGCCACATGACCTTAATTTACTTAATGTCCCTCCATTTGTTTCCTCACTCAGAATGTGGGAATCACAACACTCCCTTGGTAGAGTTGTGAAAATTAAAGATAACAGATGAAATATATAAGAATGAACATATCTTTAATTTCTATTAATACTTCCTTAGCATCTTATTAACATTCTATATGTAGGTATTTAAATAAGTTGTTTTTCAAATGACTTTATGACTGACCACAGTGTACTTTGAGTTACATTTGTTGGGATGAGGAGTTTTTCCAGGTGATGTATGCAAACCCTTTCCACTAACTTTGAAATACTTCTTTAGAAAAGCAAACCAAGTGGCACAGAGGGCATAAACATAAAGGAGATAGTGAGGAGGGAGCAGAGGCACCTCATCTTCCCCGTAGATGCTTCCCCATCAACAACTAACGTGGCTCAGGCACCAACTTCCTCTGTTTGACCACATCATCCTTCATATCCATCAGTCTCCTGGAATCACATTCAGTCCCAGCTCACAAAAAAAAAAGACAGGGTTGTGTATATGGTATATGGTTTGGGTCAGATCATGAAGATTACATGGCAAAGCAAGTGAATGGGAGGTGTGGCCACACACGTCCCTGGCTGCAGACAAGAAGGTACTGTGTTGAAAGAACCTATAGAAACAGCATCACATTTGCCCCATTGTTCTCAAATAGTAGAATCATGTCATGGACGTGAACAACTTTAGTTGAAGGTTGAAAGTGATCATTCTTATTAGACGGTGGCTGCAAAAGCTTTATCTGGGAATTAAAGAAGGGAGAGATGACATCCAGTTTGGGGCAGTCATTCTCAATTGTGAGGAGAAACCCTACCATGAAGGCATGCCAGAATCATCTGGAAACAACTAGGACAGAAGCTGGCTAAACTAATTACTAAAGTGATGTCTCTATCCTTCTAAACACACGGGAGGGCTGTGTTTCCCAGCTTCTGCTTCTAATGGTGCTGTGCCACATAGCTCAGGTGCGTTAGAGGTAAAATAGATCTGAGGCCACTCAAATGAAGCATCAAGGAAGACATCATGGCGGCCATGGGGAGCATCTGACTGAATCCTGAATGATGGGTAGAATTTGGTATGGAAAACAGGAATCATGAAAACTCTTGGCAGAAGGAACAGTGTGGATAGAATCATGAAAATGAAGGGGTTGATGCACGCAGACCATTTCCACTAACTTTGAGCCCCAGAGCACATACTGGCGAGCACTTTTCTGAGACCTGGGACTGCGGCTCTTGTCTCCAGAAAAACCAACAAACTCATAGAAGATTCTGTCCACACTTTTGTATTCATTAGCACCAAATAAATTTAACTGGATGCTTAATAATTCTGATTCAGACACCTTATAGGGTGTGAGAAAGGTAGATTCTATTTCTGCCAGGAAGTTGTAATGTAAAGTATCCAGAACAATCTGTAAAAAAAAAAAAAAAAAAAAAGTCTGCACTCATAACTTAGAAGTCTCAGCTCCTTTCTTGTGCCTTTCTAGCCCAGCCTTAAACCACAGTGAAGATCTGTCAAAAACACTGTCCAGTAGAAACCACCCAAGTATCCATCAGTAAGGAAGAGATTAACAAAGTGTAGTGTGTTCATATGATGGAATACTATTCAACAGCAAAATTTTCAGAGTTAGTGGCAGATGCAACAACATACATTAATTTCAAAATCAGGTTGAGCCAAAGAAGCTAGACACCAAAGAGTGTATACTGTAAGATTCCATTTTGAAGAAGTTCAAGAAGAGGCACATCTAAACTATGATGAATAGAAGTCAAGAATAACAGTTATCTCTGGGTGTATTGACTGGAAAGGGGCAAAAAGGAATTTTCTAGGGTAATAGGAATGTCCTGTATTCTGTAGATAAAAGGTACACACACACACACACACACACACACCATCAACATCATCATCATCAAGCTGTACCCTTAAGATTTGTGCACATACAGTGTGTGAGTTACACCTCCATTAAACAAACAAACAAAAAGTGTCCAAGATAGAGCACCATTTTGTTTGGGGAAAGTGAGTGGATGCATCGATACTTCAGAGAAAAGAATATATATTATGTTGTAAATTCATCTCCCATCTTGAGTTGGTTAAACTCTGTGGGAGCATCAGGAGGATAAATTACTCCGAGTGAAATGTGAGTGTGTGTTTCAACTCAATGTAAATTGATTTTCATGCAGGACATCTTCATTTTATGCATAAAGAATGAGCCATTAGTTGATTACTGTTCATTTGCTCTGTGGTATGCTTTTTCCTAAGACTTGAAGAGCAAAACACAATAAATCAAGCAAGTGGGGAACATATGTAGGCAGAGCCTTAATATAACGGACACCCAACTTATGAAGATCAACTGGAAGGCAAATACAGACTCTCCCCCTTTACCCTTTTTCTTCAAAACCTTCACGGTGGTTGAAAAATTTGTAAACAACATCTTCTATTATAGTATTCAAAGCCTTTCGTGATAGTTTCTCTCCTTAATCTTTCTAGACGTGCTCCCCCAGTTTTCCACAGAACTCCCACCCCCAGCTTTCTATCTGCAGTGAATGATGTGATTCCTTAAAAACTCAGTGAACAATTCCATTTAAGCCTCTCTGCACAAGTCAGGTCTCCCCTGCTATGCACCTCCCCATCTGTCCCTGAATTAACCACAAACACCATGCCTCACACAGAGTAGACACGGAAAGTTTACAGAATGAAGGGCAGTGGAAAGAGCAAGGCTGCATCTGTCTGAACAGCAAAGATTAAAAGAAAGAAATGATTTTCCATTTCATGGTACACAGGTTTTCCGCTAATAAAGATTTCATGGAAACTTTCAAAAGGTTTCTCCCTGCCTTCAAAATCTCATAATAGAGAGTATTAAGATATTTGTTCCAGGGATAAAAAGAAAACTCACTTAGACCCTCATGTAGCAAAATCATATAACAGTTCCAGGGGAAAAATATTAATGTAAAGTTTAAACCCCTACAACCTGTTCAGAGTCACAGTGTGTGTCAGCATGATGAGGAGCTGTGACCTCATCCACTGATCTGTCACCAAGGCCTAATAGCTGGTCACAGATCCATGATAGCTTTTGAATTATTTTTCCAAACATTTCTCTTTTCACAATAACACATGGTTAATGAACATTAACTGAAGATAGAATGTGTCAACACTAGTTTTTCTCATGGCTAAGGATTTAACATTACTTTTAATAAGGTTTTAAGATATTCATGTATATGTTATTGTTTATATATGTAATATCAGTGATGTATATTTATACATGTATATGTATACACATTGATAGAAGATACCTACACATCTCTGAAATAGCCAAAAAATTATTTATAAGCGGTAAGGGACAGTATAATGCACTTTCTTGCTCCTGCCTCAGGACCTTTGAACATGCTGCTCACTCTGGAGTTCTTTTCCCTCAGGTAACTAACTGCATGCTCACTCTCCCATCCTGTGTATCTTCACCCTTGTTTGTTTCTTTACATCCCTTCTCAGAACTCACAGCATACATCTGATTACTTGTAAACTCCCCGATGTAAGATTAAGAACTGCAAGGGCAAGGATCTTGTCTGTTTTATTCATTTTATATTCCTAGTGCTTAGCACAGTGCCACGCAGATGACAGGACCTCATTAAATAATTTGCACAACAAACGACTTCAAGGTCATCTGACCAACCCTCTACCGTGCACATGAATTCCCAATAAGAACCTACAGTCATGAATTAATTAAAGGCCACTTATAAAACAACATGGGAACAAACTGACTATAGAAAGGTAAACATAAAATAAGGCAAATGAATAGCCCACACTGAGTTCAGAAAGAGGAGGAGGAAAATTTCAGACAGTGCTCAAAAGGAAAGGAAGAAGAAGAAATCACTCTGACTCATTTAATATTATTGACAGATGGCCGGTTGTTGTTTATTATTATTATTATTATTATTTTGAGATAGAGTGTGTGAGAGCAGGATAGAAGGGCAGAGGGAGAGAGACAGACAATCTTCAGCAGGCTCTACACTTGGAAGGGAGCCTGACACAGGGCTCCATCCCACAACTCTGGGATCATGACCTGAGCCAAAATCAAGAGCGGGACGCTCAACAGAACAAGCCACCCAGGCAGAATTTATTATTTTTATTCCTTAATCCCTGAGAAATTAAAATCTGTGTAGCGCTTGATGGTTACAAGTACAGTTTATGAACATTTCAAAATAAGTAAGTGGCTAAATAAAAGCAGACCATTTGAGGATTAATAATAAGAGCATCCCATGCACTTCTGGAGCAAACACTGCACATGCCTCACCTAATTAGGACCTCATAACGACAAAACATTACAACAGGTGCAACTATTATCCCCATCTTTCAGATATAGAGACTGAGTCTCAGAAGCTTTGAATGATAATGTCTTAAGTTCATACACCTTATGCACAGCAGATTCCAGATCTGATGCCAGATATTTATAATCTAAAGCCTAATATGTGATGGAAAAATTCAGTCCCAGTTTTTGCAGCAATCCTGGGTATAAAAAAGAAATTAGAAAATTATGTCTTCTACATCCTAATATAAGCCTCCTTTACATGTTGAAATCTGGAATACTTCCATGTATTCTTTTTGTTGTTGTTGTTACAAACTTATTTCTAAAGTCCTCTACTCTCACTCACTGGCCTTTCCACTCTTTATGGACTGAATGATATGAATGGAGTTGCTTGGATGTGAAAGGGACTTAGCTCTGCAGTTCCCGTCTTTTACCACGAGAGGTCACTTGCAGGCCAGTGAGGCCCAGAGCACTGAAGGGTTGATGAGAAGTTGTAAAAGAACTCAGGAATTAAAATGTGTAGACTATGTCATGAGTGTGGCGTCGATGACTCATTGGATCAAGGTGGCAGAGAGTAAAATAGTTGTGGGTTTTAGACATCCTGAGAGGAGACAGTGGAAGAACACAGGAAGACAAAAAGTGCACACTCATTAAGGGATCCCATCACCCTTGACATAATCATTTCCTTAAGCAAACACTATTCTAAGCACCTACTGCATGCCCAGCACCGCGCTGGGTGTTTGGACAGTGATAGTAAGGACATGGGTCTTTCTCCCGCTCAAGAAAGGGGAGACTGCCTAGTGGGGTGACTGTCAACCCGCTCCCATGAATCTTATCTGCACTTTGCTTTGAAGACGAGGTTGCAAACCTATGGTGGCCCAGGGCCGCCGGCTTTGCTTGGGGTTGGCGCTTGCTCTGCCCTGGAACGGATACAGTTTGCTTTCCGCCCACCCGCTGACTTCTGTAGACGTGTGGGTTTTGTCCCTGGGTTTTCTCTGGCTGCTCTTTCCCCTTGCCCACCGCGCAGACATGCCCTGGCCACTTCCGTGCTCGTCTGGCCAGAGGTCTGGTTGCCAGTGCCCGGGGCAGTTCAGCGCCTCCGCTGTCTTGCTGCTTCAGCAGTTGCTGTGAAAAAGGACATGTCAGCTCCTCCTCTGGATGAGATCTGAAGGCAAATGACCTTGTTTGCCTCAGAGAGAACCACATGGCTTTTGGGGGGGGGGGGGGGAGAATGTTCTACCTGGATCACCTTGAGCATGGCTGACCCTGAGGGCCCGGATGGTGCCGCCACAAACCTGCAACAGCCTTTGACCTTGTCCTTTCTCTTCAGGGTTTCATTTCTCCCCCCAACCCCTTCCTTCTCCCGATTTCTTACCTCATTTCACCGACTTATTCGTTTTACCCCTTTCTTCCCACGCATTCTCATTGCTTTCCGTGCCATTTGGCGGCTCTAGCAGAACCTGATGGTGACTCAGGGGCTGAAGGAGGCCCTTAAGCGGGTATCGTTCAGCTGGTGCTGTGCTTTAACCCCAACGGCGTTTGAAGGCCTTTGGAACGGTATGTGCCGTCCAGTGCATGCCACGGTCCCCACCACTCACACGCCTGCAGTTTATTCATTGAGTTTGCCAGCCAGGCCCCAGCCCACATCCCACCCAGTACTTCAGGGTTTATGCAAAGGAAAGAATGCATGTTCTGTCCTTATTATTGTTAAGACATGGCTTTTCTGATGCGTGGGATCTCAGGCATCCTGGCCACTTTCCACCCTTTAATAGCTTCCACCTGTTAACTTTCCAGATGTTGTTCCCATGCAGGTAAGGAGACACTGCGTTTTTGAGCTCGCTTAAAAATATGGAAAACTGGGGCACCCGGGTGGCTCAGTCGATTAAGCATCCGGCCCTTGATTTCGGCTCAGGTCATGATCTCACAGCTCCTGAGCTCAGCCCCACATCAGGCTCTGCACTGACAGTGTGGAGTCTGCTTGGTGTTCTCTCTCTCCCTCTCTCTCTACCCCTACCCCACTTGCTCTCTCTTGCCTTCTCTCAAAATAAATAAATAAACATTAAAAAAAATGTGGAAAATAGTATAAAAGAGCATCCTGCATCCATCAACACTTGTATTCGTTTCCTGTCATGACTATAAAATTATCACAAGTTTAGTGACTTAAAATAACACAGTTCATTACCTTACAGTTCCATAAATGAGAAGCAGAAATCAGGATGTCTACAGGGCTCCGTCCCTTTCTGGAGGCTCTAAAGGGGGATTCCTTTCTTTGCTTATCCAGGTTGTGGCAGAATTCAGTTATCAGGGTTGTTGAACTGAGGTCCCCACTTCCGTGCTGGCCATTCTGGCTTCTAGGGGCCACTTGCATTCCTTGGCTCGTACCTCCCTTCACCAGCTTCAAAGTCAGCAACAAGGAGGAGGGTCAAGTCCCTCTCATGCTCCAAATCTCTCCTTCTTCAGTCTCATCTCTGTGACACAGATGGGAAAGATTCTCTGCATTTAAGAACTCATGTGATTAGGTTGAGCCCAGGATAATCGTCCCATCTCAGTTTCCATCCTCTTCCTCACATCGGCAGAGTCCCTTTATCACATAAGGCAGCATCAGTAAGTTCTGGATTAGGCCCTGGACATCTATGGAGGCCATTATTCTGCCAGACATACCACTGATCCCAGCCCTTGGGTTGGTAGGAACCTCACGTGGTGGTTTCATTTGAAACCACACCAAGGGGCAGCCTGCTGAGTAAAGCACTTAACCAGGATGGGGAAGGCTTGGCTCTCACTCCAGCCCTGCAGTCATGACCCTGGCCAAGGCTGTGGGGCTTTGTTTCTTTTAGGATATTGCTAAGATGTCCAGCTTAAACTTACCTTAGAAATGGAAAATGAGGGGCGCCTGGGTGGCTCAGTCGGTTAAGCGTCCGACTTTCACTTGGGTCACGATCTCGCGGTTCGTGGGTTCAAGCCCCGCGTCGGGCTCTGTGCTGACTGCCAGCTCAGAGCCTGGAGCCTGTTTCAGTCTGTGACTCCCTCTCTCTCTGACCCTCCCCTGCTCATGCTGTCTCTCTCTCTCCTAGAAATAAATAAAACATTAAAAAAAAATTAAAAAAAAAAAGAAATGGAAAATGAATAAAATTAATTAACATTCTAGAGTTCACATTTTCAGTTCCTGGTACAACAGAAACCTATTCAATATTCTTCCCTTCTTTTTTTTTTAATTTTTAAAATTAATTTTGAGAGAAAGAGAGAGAGGGAGACAGAGAGAATCCCAAGCATGCTACATGCTGTCAGCATAAAGCCTGATGCAGGGCTCAGACTCACAAACCATGAGATCATGACCTGAGCCGAAATCAAGAGTCAGACACTCAACTGACTGAACCACCCAGGCGCCCCATCTTCCCTTCTTAATGACTAAGAGAACCCATGTTTTGCTTGGTGTCCAGCTAAGTACAAAAACAAAACAAAAACCCAAACAGACAACAACAACAACAAAAATAAGCAACAGCAACAGAATCGATGGTTCTGAGCCTTCCTTGCAGCTAGAAGTGGTGATTGTGAGGCATTTTTGGTTGAGGGACTATAAATGGAAATTACTGGATGGGAATTTCAGGAAAACACTTTCAAAGGAGCTGACTCTGCTGATACATACCCCTCCTTGTGCTATGCTCTGCCCCATCTGCCTGCCCGAATTACACACTTGGTGGCAGACACCTGGCTGCCATCTTGAAAGTGTGAGGGTGAGGATCAAGGCCTAGAGATGGCCGACTAAGAAACTGGAAAGAGCCAAGTCCCCAACAATGTAGATATTGTAGACCCCCACCCCCATACTGGCCCTGGACTGCCCACTGGAGGATTTCTTTTATACGAGAGAAAAATATGCCAATGCTGGGGCTGGAGAGAGGGAGAAAGCAGGGGTGCTCTGCTCCAAAGCAGCTAAATTTAATTCCTCCCTGGTTTCTGTGCTCTAACAGTTGATTCTTACCCTAAAGATTATTGCTAGATTCCAAAGTGTCTTCTAGCAATGGGAAATAAGCTGTGAAAAATAACTTTTGTTAAATAACAGATGGAACTACCAAATGAATTCAAAACAGAAGTAGTTATAAATGTATGTCTCAAACTTTTAAATCGCAATCGCTTTTTTGCATACATTATCTCCCTTTATTATCAGAATAACGCTATGAGGCGGGTGGGTTGGACATTGGATTGTTTCCATTTGTAGTTCAGGAAACCAAGGCACAGAGAGCTTTAGCAACCTCCTGACAGGTCCTAAGTCCTGATTTCTATTGTTTTGACTTGAAACCATTTGCTTTCCCTGCTCTTCAAGATTTATTCCTTAATCTCATATTCTATAAGAACTACTGAGTTATGATGTGAAAAAAGTACAGATTTTTTTTTCTTTGCCTATGATGTGTATTTAACATGGAAAAGCTGTAAGATTATCCTTCGAAAAGCTTTCCTCCCACTCCCCCTCCAACCCACCCAAGCTAGTCTAATTAAGAAGGAGTTGCTCGTACCCATAGAAGGACCTCTCAGAATGAGGAAAAACGGGCCCTGGGAATGGGTCTGTGACTGGGAGCCAGTACGAACCATTGGCCTCTGGGTTCGCAGACTGATGCCCTTCCTCCTGGTCTCGCCTAATTAAGTCATGGCAGCCTGGGCAGTCCCTTCAGCAGAGTCCCTGGGTGGGAACAATTCCTAGAGAAACAGAATTGTTGACAGGAAAGGCCATTCACCACCTGTCTTTGGTAGTTACTTCACAGCCCTCGAGTCGAATGAGCAAGAAGAACTCACTCTACTGCTGCAGTGAACTCTCTGTCAGAGCGAGTTTAGATTTCCTAAGTCTCATGAGTTAACCTGAAAGGCAAAATGCTGATTTTTATGATAATGCGTGGAATCCAGGCCATAAAGTACAAATGAGAGCTCCACACACAAATGGCACCTTTGCTTCCGACTGAAGGGCTGAACAATTCTCAGTCGAAATTGTGAACTTTTAGGAGTAAACTTTTCTTGTATAATTTCCAAGATTACAATGGTTATGAGGAAATGTCCTTCACCGAAGAGAAATAAAAAGAATAGGCTCCCACTAGCCAGAGCAGAAGTAGCTTTTCTTTTCCCTTAAGCATCTCTTAAAATGTTTTTTATTTATTTTGAGACTGAGAGAGAGAGAGGGAGAGACCGAACCCCAAGCAGGCTTCGTGCTATGAGTGCAGAGCCCTCTGGGGGGCTCAAACCCACAAACTGAGATCAGCACCTGACCCTAAACCAAAAGTCAGACGCTTAACCAACTGAGCCACCCAAGTGCCCCTGGTAGCTTTTTCAATACCTTCCTTTTCCTTGAAGAGGTAGTGACTTTGACCTTGATCTTCTTTGACTTTTAAAAGCCCCTATATCAAACGTCATTTATTGGTAAATTGATTGACTTAAACATCTTGTTTTCAAATTCTGTTTCTCTTAGCACTGAAAATAATTTCACACTTGAGTCAAAATGATAAGATTTGGGACATTGAAAAGGCATCATCATGAATGCAAATTTACAGAGAACTCCCTACAGGTGTACATTTTGAAAGGTGCCCTGAGACTAATTATAGTGGATGCTGGGAGTGTTGGCTAGTATTTTCAACAGGAAGCGCTATACATGAATTTAATTGTAGTAGTCTCTTTCTTTTTAAATTTGTCCATAGACACCTTACTGCAGGAAGTACGTTATATGCATACATATAATAAATTGTTAAAAGCCTTTTCTGAAGGAGAAGTATTTAACTGACTTTGTATCCTTTCCAATGCTGTGCAGTAACAGGAACTTGGCCAACAAAGAGTTGGTAGGAAAAGAGCCTTTGTTAAATGTGCCATAAGGAATATTTAAGCATGACTTGCAATTTGCATGGTGATTGTTGACATGCCAGCAAATGCTTTTACGGTGTTTTAAAATATCCCTTTAAGTTACCTTCAATACTCAAACTGCTGTTTGCACCATTTTACGAATTCTCCTCATAGATACTGGAAAGGGAAAGTTCCATTTCAGCCTTAAAATAACAGTAACAATAAAATAATAGTAGTAGAAGCTAGTATTACTGTGGCAGCTTCTTAATACGGGGACTCTACATTTTATAAACATCTGTTGGTATTATTCTTGCAACAAATATCATATTGTATCCCTTGTTTTGTAGAGAAGGAAATTCAGTTTGAGAGGCCTGCAATTTATGTCAAATTATTTGGACCCAAATTAATGTGTTTTTACTGTTTGTAAAATACTGCCTTGAAGAAATGATGACAGAGAGATTCAATTAACCCATTAGATTAGCGGAGGGGAATTCAGAACATGCTGGCAGATGGTAGAGACGTCATAGCTTCGCGGTTAAGACCAGATCCTGGAAAAAACCAGACGCTGCACATTTAAATCCCAGCCCTTCCGCTTACTTGCTTTGTAACCCAACTCTTCCTTGGTGCCACCTCTTTATTTGTTTATTTTTTAATTATTTATCTTTGAGAGAGAGAGAGAGAGAACAGGGGAGGAGCAGAGAGAGGGGGAGACACAGAATTCGAAGCAGGCTCCAGGCTCTGAGCTGTCAGCACAGAGCCTGATGTGGGACTCAAACTCATGGACTGTGAGATCATGACCTGAACCGAAGACAGATGCTCAACTGACTGAGCCTCCAAAGCGCCCCGGTTTCCACCTCTTTAAAATGAAGATGAATCACAACTATTTTATAGAGTTAGCATGAGGACTAAGTAATACTGAAGAGCATAGGAGAGTCCCTGAAACATAGGAAATGCCATCCAAGTGCTTTTGTTGGGAGCCAGTGTTTGTAGCACGGGGGGTGGGGAGGGGAGGTTGCCACATCCGTGGGGCGATCTGGAAAGGCAGCAGGGCATGTCAAGTACTTCCTCAGCCCCATAATGCTCCACTTTCTTATGGTTTCCAGACCCCTTTGCTCTGCCCGTGAGTGGGGAACCAACACAGCGGTCAGGACCCCAGGCACAGTGCCGGTGATGGAAGACTGGCCGGGGAGGGAAATCCCAGCACCCGCACGGCCCAGGTTGGAGAACCGAAGGGGCCTCCCTCCCATTGCGGCCCAGGCCCCTCCCAGGACTGACACTGACAAGCTTCCATTTTAAGTCCACCAAGTGCCATTCTTAGCGACCAAGGAACCCTAACTAATTGGACAGTAAAAGAGTGTGGTCTAGAGAACACCGCATTTAATGGAGTTGGCAGAGATTTCCACTGCACTCCCCGCTCTGCAGCCGCCGGCTGTGACCTGCACAAGTCTCCTCACCCCATTGTGCTGGATCCCCCTTGCGAGGAAAACAAGAGCCGCTTCCCTCACCCTCTCTCTCCTCCCTGGGTATCCTCAGAAGACTAATTGCTTTTTGTGATCCCTTTAGATTTGGCTCAAAGAAATGCAACTGCAGAAAGGCCGGAGTGCAACCCTGTGTTTCTGTAATTCAGCAGAGATTATCTGTCTGAAGTAGAGTGACCAGTTTGTCACCCAAACATAGACACTTCTGAGAATAAAAGGAGGCACTAAGCATCATTAAAATTATGTAAATTTTCTTGGAAGGCAGGTTAGCAGTTTCTTAGCAGAACTAAACACATTCTTACCCATACATATGATCCAGCCATCATGGGCTTGGAGGATTTACCAAAAGAGGTTAAGAGCTTAGGGCCATAGAAAAGCGTGAGCATTGGGGCACCTGGGTGGCTTAGTCGGTTGGGCGTCCGACTTTCGCTTAGGTCATGATCTCGCGGTTCGTGGGTTCAAGCCCTGGGTCGGGCTCTGTGCTGACTGCCACCTCAGAGCCTGGAGCCTCTTTCAGTCTGTGACTCCCTCTCTCTCCGACCCTCCCCTGTTCACGCTGTCTCTCTCTCTGTCCTAGAAATAAATAAAACATTTAAAAAAAAAAAAAAGAAAAGAAAAGCGTGAGCGTGGATGTTTGCAGCTGCTTTATTTATAATTGACAAAGCTTGGAAGCTATCAAGATACCCGTCAGGTGAGATTAGGCGCGTTCAGGGTGGTATGGCCATTATCAAGACATCCTTCAATAGGTGAGTGAATAAATAAACCGGTCCCTCCAGACAAGGGAATATGATTCAGCACTGGAAAAGAAAGTAAAGAGCTATCAAGCCATGCAAAGCTATGGAGGAACCTTCAGGGTCTATTATTAGGTTGAAGAGCCAAATGGAGGAAAGGGAGGAAGAAGTACTTGGTTGGTTCCTGATGTGTTTTGAAGGTAGAAAGGAGAAGCAAGGACCGCTGACACCTTTGATATCAGATAGGAGAGAAGGATGACCCCAGGCTTTGTCTGAGCGGCTGAACGCCAGGCAATGAGGAAGACTGGAAGAACAGGTTTAGAAGGAGAAATCAGAACTCTGTTTTCAGAGCTGCCTGGGTGGCTCACTTGGTTGAGTGTCTGACTTTGGCTCAGGTCATGATCTCGTGATTTGGGAGTTCAAGCCCCCTGTCAGTCTCTGTGCTGACAGCTCAGAGCCTGGAGCCCGCTTCAGTTTCTGTGTGTCTCTCTCTGCCCCTTTCCTGCTCATGTACTGTCTCTCAAAAATAAATAAACATTATAAGATTTTTTAATCTGTTTTCAGACATAATTTCAAGGTGCCTGCCTTGGGGGCGGGTGTGAAGGAGGCAGAATGTCAGGAAGGGTTCAGGGGAGTGGTCTGAGCTGGAAACATGAATTTGAGAACTGCCCTAGTGTAGATGGTTTAGAAGCTGTGAGTCTGAGGTCACCTGAGGGGATAGTCTGTGGACAGTGACAACAGGGGTCAGAGGACTGAGCTCCCCGTGTAGAGAGAGCTCTGGGGATACAGGGGAACCAGCCAAGGGGGGGGCGCGGGGAACAGCCAGGGAGGGACCAGGAGAAAGTAGTGTCCTGAAGCCAGGAGAGAAAAGCACTTAAAGAAGGAGGGTGTGCGGGTGTGCGGGTGGTTCAGTCAGTTAAACTCTTGATTTTGGCTCAGGTCATGATCTCACAGTTTGTGGGATCAAGCCCCATGTCGGGCTCTGTGCTGATGGCATGAGCCTGCGTGGGATTCCCTCCTTTCCCTCTCTCTGCCCCTCCCCCAGTAACACACACGCTGTCTCTCTCTCAAAATAAACTTTATTAAAAAAAAAAGAAAGGAGGGAATGATGAGCTGTACCAAGTGAAGGCTGAATTTTGTTGCAGCACCAGACAAAAACTGACCGAGTGGAGTGCCAGGGAGGAGAGTCCAACGGGAGTGGGCTTAAGACAGAAGAAGAGAAAGGAGAAGCCGAGGGCAGGCTCACAAGGCTTAACCACCCTGCTCATGGGAACTCGTCTTGCGAGTAGCAGAGCCAGGGTTCTAACTCAGAGCTTTCTTACTCTGAAGTCTGGACAGGATACAGCAGGGGAAGGAGCCTGACTTAGGACACCTACCAGCTCTGGCACCTTGAGAAACTCGTCATTGAACAGACACCTTTGAGGTCCTACTGGGTGGCAGGGATGGTACTAGCGGTGAGGACTCCAGAGATGAATAACAGACCCCTGACCCAGACTAGCAGGTGGGACAGGAAGTTAGGGGTGGCCTCCACCGAACGCTGAGGCAGCCATTTTGGTTTGTCTCCTCTCTTGAACGATTGGGGAGGTTGGATCAGGGAAGCTCTAAGCTCCGTCCTTATCCTTAAATGCCATGGAATGGGGTATGAGCAACTCCTTTCGCCTATTGAGAAAGGGAAAATCAGCACAGATGCCCCCACCTCCTCCAGGGTGTATCACCAAGGTATTTTAAAGACGTCAACCCCTAATTAGAATTTTAAATTGGGAGAAAATGTGTGCAGCCACTTCAGGTGCAATTAGTGCAGTAGATTAAAATCATTTTGAAGTGACCTCTTTTCCTTCCCCAACTGTTTAAATTGATTTTTCCATTTTCTGCCCCTGTAAGGAGCCAGAAGACATACACATAGCTAGGGAACTATCAGTAGATTTTAATGAAAGTACCCTTGTCAGCTGAGGAAAAAAAGGCAAAAAGTATTACAGCATGCCTTTTTACTGCATTAATAATAATAATAAAAGGCTTCATCCCTATTCATTGGGTGTTTACGGTCTTTCCAGCAGACCAAGAGCCCAAGGTTCTGTTGTATTTCATATCACAACAATTCCGGCCTCGTCTGTGCCAGGTGGCGCTCCTAAATAAAAATTTGAAGTTTCTTTATGGAAAGAGCAGCCATAATCCAGTGGAAAGACAGATGATACATAGGGTGAAAATATTTGCAACAGTGTGACAGTCAAAATATTAATATTTTAAAATCCTCCTTACAAGTAAGAAAAAGACTTAATGGAAAGACAGGCAGCTCACTGAAAAGGAAACCCAGTGGCCAATAAGCTCATGAAAAAGAGGGCGCCTTCTTAGTTGTCAGGGAAACGCCAATGAAAGCATCACCTATGAGATTGGGAAAGATGGGATATATTTAGCAACATCTGTTGGGGGAACTCCATTTCCCCGTGTCATGCTATTACGCTATTCCCATGTTCATGTTATTATGAAATAAAACCTGTGGACGCTCTTCTTGCCCCTCATTCCCTCCTCTCCAGAAGAGGAGGGCTCTTGCATGGATTTGGGAGAGAGCCTGTGTGTGTTGGATTGGTGCCATCTTAGCCCTCTTCTCCAGCTCTGCCTGCCTGCAGTGAGGATGCATTCGGTCATGCTCCCAGCCATAGGGTGGGCTTCCCAGGTCAGCTTGATTCCTGAGGGACGCCTGTAGTTTACCAGTGTGCTAGTGACTAGGTGGGGTTCATACAGCCAATGCAGAGGCAAAGCAGTAGTAAGACAACTCGGCTAAAAATGTAAAGACAGATCATCCAATCCAGTTCTCCATATGATATTTAAAGACTCTCCATTTGTGTGGCTTCTATCTGTATCTCTGTTGGTTCAGAACTTGGGAAAGGAGAGGAATGTTGATTAAGTCCTGCCTGCCCTCATCCTCTGAAGAAAGAAGAAAGAGAAACATACCCATGGCTACATGGGAAAAAATAGACATCCCTTGGAGTTAGTTGAAAGGGAATTACTAAAATGTGGAGGGAGATAACCAGCAGCATCTATTGAAATTTGAGCATGTATCAGTTTGGATGATTTGGTGTCTGGCATTTGCTTCAACATAATCCCAGAAGGCACAGGGGGGTAGGGATGTGGATGCATCAAGACTGGCCTTTGTCATGCCTGCAAGTTTTTGCATCCTCTCAAATTAAGAGAATACTAATATTTTCTCTAGCTTTCCGTATGTTTGAAATTTTCCATAGCAAAAAAAATGTTTTATAATGTGTATTACTTTCAACCAGCAATCTTACTTTCAGAAATTTATTCCATAGAAATAGCTGTATCAGCCCATAAATATATATATTTCTGAAGATGTTTATTAAAACACTATACAGGAGGGGCACCTGCGTGGCTCAGTAGGTTGAGCATCTGACTCTTGAGTTTGGTTTAGGTCATGATCCCACAGCTTAAATTTGTCTCTCTCTCTCTGTCCCTGTTCCCTGCTTGTGCCCTCTCTCTCTCTCTCTCTCCCCCTCTCTCCCTCTCTCTCTCTCTCTAAGATAACTTTTAAAAAACTGTATAGGAAAAAATATGGAAATAGCCTAATCATTAATAAGAAAATAAGCAGCTTTCTTATCCTTAAATTCCATGGTTTGGGATATGAGCAAATAAATCCTTTCGCCTACTGACCAAATAATGTTACATTATTAAACAGAGTAAATTAGAGGAAATAGTCTTATACAACATCAAGGAAAACTCACACCATCTACCTAATCCTTACATATGAACAGATAGGAATCACCAACACTTGGGGGTGGGGGAGGGAATAGCGGCACAAAGAAGCCCAAAACAAACAGAAAAACTGCCTACAGAGGAAGCAAAGACAACCCAGGAAGCTTCAAACACAGAACAACTCTCATTAGTATGATGCTATTCATTTTTAAATGACATGAAATCAGCTAATATAAAAAGAGAGAGCTCTCAGAGATTAAAGACAGGCTGTCCTAAAGTTCAGCAGATGGTCTCGGGGGGGGGGGGGTAATAAGATGAGGATGCAAAGAGAGGGATGGAACAGTAGAGAAAAGATGGGAAGTGGAGGGCCAACCCAAAAGCGCTAATAGAGCCACTCTAGAAAATACTGTGGAGCTTCCTCAAAAAATTACACATAGAAATACCATATGATTCCAAAATTCCACTTCTTGGTGTGTATCCAAAGGAAATGAAAACAAGACTCTCATAGAGATACCTGAACCTTCCTGTTCATTGCAGCATTATCCACACTAGGCTAGACATGGAAACCACCTAAGTGTCTGTCAGTGGATGAATGGATCAAATGTGGAGTATTCAGCCATGAGAAAGAAGGAAATCTTTGTGACAACGTGGCTGGACCTTGAGGACATGACACTAAGTGAAATAAGTCCGAGAAAGACAAGTGCTGTATGGTCTCACTTATACGTGGAATCTAAAACATAAAATAAAATAAAAAACTGAACTCCTAGAAACAGACCAGAAAGGTGATTACCAGATGCTAGGGAGTGGGGGGAATGGGGAGAAGTTGTTCAAAGAGAGCAAACCTCCAGTTATAAAATGAGTAAGTTCTGAGAACCTAATGTATAGCACATGGTTATATTATATTACAACACCATATTATACACTTGAAAGTTATCAAATGATCTCACCACAAAAAAAAAGTGATTATATCATGTAATGGAGGCATTACCTACTACTATGGTCAGAATCATTTTGTCGTATGTAAATGTAACAAATCAACACATCCTGTACCTTAAGCTTGCGCATTGTTACGTATCGATTATATCTCAATAAAGCTGGAAAAATAAAAAAAAAAAAACCTCCAACATCTGACAAATAGGAGTCTCAGAAAGTAAAACTAGAGAAAATGGTGGGCGAAAAGAGAAGAAATGATCAAGGAAATAAGAGAACATTCCCCAAAGCTTAAGAAAGACCCAGATCTTCAGATTAAAATGGTCTATTAAGTGCAGAGGACAATGATTAAGAAAAAACCTAAAGCCGCATTCTCCTGAATTTCCCAACACTAAGAATAGGCACAATACGTTGAAAGGTATCAGAGAGGAAAAACTACAGAAGGGCACCAGCTAAGCTAACCGGACGGCTCGTCAGCACCGTCGAGTGCTGGAAATACACTCCTCCAGCGCTGTCTTCAGACCCGCACCAGCAGGATCATCATCTGATGGCTTATTAGAAGTGCAGAATCTCAGACCCCACCGAGACCCATGCCTCAGAATCTGCATTTTAACAAGGTCCCGGGTGATGCGTACGCACATGAACAGGCTAGAATACAAAGGACAATGATCTCATGATATGAGGAAAAAAATGTTATGAGCTTAGAATTCTATGCCCAATGATCAGTGGAGTGTAAGAGCAGAATGAAAGTGCTTCAAGGCAAAGTACAAAATAGAAAAATTTTACCATTTTGGTGAGTGATGTGGATAATGAGGGAGTCCATGCATGTGTGTAGGCAGGGGGTTTGGGGGAAATCTCAGTACATCCTTCTCAATTTTCTTGTAGAGCTAAAACTACTCTTAGCAAATCTTTTCTTAAGAGGCTAATATTTAAATTACAGACATAGGGGTGCCTGGGTGCCTCAGTCAGTTAAGCATCCAACTCTTGATCACAGCTCAGGTCTTGATCTTGGGGTTCTGAGTTCAAGCGCCGTGTTGGGCTCCATGCTGGGAGTGAACCTTACTTAAAAAAAATTTTAATATAAATCACAAATATAAATAAAAATGTAATTATTAGACATTGGGAAATGGAAGGAAAGAGATTAAGTGAGCTAAAGTCTCACCTTTCATTAACTTCCCTGGCAGGATGTCAATAGATCTCGACTAAATTAAGTCAGTGAAGGGGTGCTTGGGTGGCTCAGTCGGTTAAGCATCCAACTTTGTCCTAGGTCACGATCTCACTGTTCCTGAGTTTCAAGCTCCACATTGGGCTCTGTGCTGACAGCTCAGAGTCTGGAGCCTGTTTCAGATTCTGTGTCTCCCCCTCTCTCTCTGCCCTTCCCCCACTCGCTTTCTGTTTCTCTCTCAAAAATAAACAAACATTAAAAATTTTTTAAAAAATTAAGTCAGTGAGGGGCCCCTGGGTGGCTTAGTCGGTTAAGCGTCCAACTTTCACTTAGGTCATGATCTCGCGGTTCGTGGGTTCGAGCCCTGCGTCGGGCTCTGTGCTGACTGCCAGCTCAGAGCCTGGAGCCTGTTTCAGACTGTGACTCCCTCTCTCTCTGACCCTCCCCTGCTCACTCTGTCTCTCTCTCTCTCCTAGAAATAAATAAAACATTTAAAAAAAAATTTTAAGTCAGTGAATTGTGATATATTATGTAGAGTTATGGAGGTAACCCATAGAACTGAAAACAGAAAAAGGGTGTTTTTTTCCCATTATCCAGTGATTCTTTTTTAAAATTGAGAGTTAGTGATTTGTTTTGGGGCCCCAGTGAAATACCCCATGCACTGATCGATTCGAATAACAAAAGCAAGCTCCAAAATGTTATTGTAGTAACACATTGAAGGTTAATTTACCAACAGTGGTACTCCAATGTAGATGATTTCTGGGTAGTAGGCAATTTCCCTCCGTGTGCTCGATTCAAGGATCCAGGCCACCTCCTCCTTGTGATTCTATTATCTGGTGGGTCTCGAACCCTTCTGCATTTAACCAGTGGATGAAGAAGAGAGCATGAACAAGGCAATCTCTCTCCTTCAATGAGCTGGCCCAGAAAAGTCTTCCTTCCCTTGGAGAGAACTAGTCACAGCCCCATCTAGATGCACAGTGGGCTTATCAATCTAGTTCTTGGCAACATTTCTACATGATGGCAAGTGAACTTCAAGGTTTGATGGGCAACAAACCATTTCTGACATGCTCTGTATTCAAATAGCCACGTAAATCTGGCGGGTACCCCTGGCTCTCTCAGCAAGGACGTGTGGATTCTGGACACTGGAAGGCCAAGCGTCCTGTAGGTAGAAAGAATGGCATGGCGAGCAGATTTGCTTTGGGTTGTTGGAATATCTGTAAGTCTTTTCCCTTGTTCTGGTATCATTTAGCCAAGCAATTTTTTGTAATTATTTTCTTTCATTCCGTACATGTGTCTCTTGTAACTGGATAGCATGTGAAGAATAACCAGACAATGTGCTTCTCTCCAGTGCTAAGTTAACACAGGTGACTTTGAAGGAGCCATATAACCTCTCTAATCCTTGGTGTCCCCAACTGTAAAATAAGGGACTTGGGCTTTGCTATGTCTTTCAGTTCTCAGTCTTTGCTCCTTTGTAATTGTGTTCATCAGTGAACTGATAATGTGGGGTTTCTGCAAATGCAGACTTCAGTGACCTGCACTAGAAGTTTCCATGTAAGTGTAGCACCTCTGAAAATGCTCTTTACCATCCCCACCCCACAAGCCACCCACAGAGACATCACTCGCCAGTAATGAGGCTCCGAGAAAAATAGAGGTTGAATGCCAGCATGGCGGCGAGGGACCTGACACGTGGTGAGAAATTTCCATCAGCAACAGAAGAGGAAGGTTTTACAGGGACTCAGTTCATGAGACCTACCACAAAGGCCTCCCCGGCAAAGAAGGCTGATCCGTTTTCCCAGGTCCTTACAGTTCAGCAAGCAGTCCCCATAAGGGAGGCAGAACAGGTCAATTTCATTACACATGTAGCGTCTTTTCAAAATACGTTCACGGTGTTTACATCAAAAAGGACAAAGAGGCATATGCTGAGAAGCCTCCATTCCCTCCTAGTTCCCATCTGCCTAGTTTTCGTTCCTCACCCCTGCCCTGTCCAAAAGAAATAACTACTAGTACTAGTTTTTTGTTATTTCAGAGATTTTTATCTATATGCATTCTTTTCCCTCCTTGTCTACATATATGACAATATTCATCATACACTGTTGTGCTTTAATTTAACATATCGGGGAGTTCTTTCTGTTGTTTGTACATAAAGATCACTTTCTTCATGTTTTATAGAACTCTGTCTATAACTGCTTTCGCCAACTTTCTAATAATGGACATTTTAGCTGTTTATGGTCCTCTGTGAACACAAACTTTTGTGATTTAAATGGGGTCCTATGGGGGTGCCTGGGTGGCTAGTAGGTTAAGTGTCTGATTTCAGCTCAGGTCATGATCTCTTGGCTGGTGGGTTCAAGCCCCACGTTGAGTGTCAGGCTCTATTCTGGCAGCTCAGAGCCTAGAGCCTGCTTTGGATTGTGTCTCCCTCTTTCTCTGCCCCTCCCCCACATGCTCTCTCTCAAAACTGAATAAATGTTAAAAAATAAAAATAAATAAAGTCGTACATAAGTCATTCCACATGCTTGTGTGTGAGTGCAATATGTAAATTTCTCAGTGGGGGAGTTTTCATACATGCTTTTTCAAACTACCCTTCATTGACCCACTTTATAGATGAGGCAAGGAGGTAGGAATTTATGATTACAAATCCAGGGCTGTAAACAGCCTGCCTGCCCGCAGGTGTGTTCTCCCTGAGCTGGAGCCAGATGGCTGTAGGGGGCACAAGGTCAGAGAGATTTCGTGTTGTAAGCTGACGCAGGAGGCTGTGGGGTAGATGAGCAGAACGACTCAATGGCCCCCTGGAGTGCAAGCCCAAAGCACGGGGCTCAGTTGTGGAGCGCTGGGAAGTCACAGCGGCAGATGCGAGCAGAGGGCTCTGAGGTCTGAGCAGGCACTTTGTGAGCCAGGAGCCCGGCGTGCAGCACCCGCCTCACTGGAGGCTCCAGAAATAACCTGTACGTACACATTGCAGTGTGGACTTTGAGCCAAGTGGCCAGGAGGTGACACCTTGTGCCAGTCAGGTTCCTGCCACCCATATCTGGACTCACCATGTCTTAGAATCAGGACAGTGGCAGAGATGTGGCCAACCCACATGCCGCTTAAGCTTAAGAGGGGTAGTGGACTAGTTTTGTTAAGGTGGAATAGCCCTGCTTGAATATTTTAAGTCATTAGATATATATTTATATTTTTATATTCAAATATAATGTGGATTACACTTATTTATATTATGTATTTATATACTTTATATAATATATATTATATTTATATGTTTGTATATCTATACTATTTTTGAGAGAGAGACAGAGCATGAGCGGGAGAGGGGCAGAGAGAGAGGGAGACACAGAATCCGAAGCAGGCTCCAAGCTCTGAGCTGTCAGCACAGAGCCGAACATTGGGCTCAATCTCACAAACTATGAGATCATGACCTGAAGTTGGATGCTTAACTGACTGAGCCACCCAGGTGCCCCTATATATATCTATATTTTTTACATATATGACACATATAACACATAAAATAAAGTATATATTTATAGATAATGACATTTTTTCATGTACATTTTAGAGCAGTTTTAGGTTCACAGCAAAATTTAGTGGCAAGTACAGACATTTCCCTCATAGCCCCTGAACTATACATGCATAGTCTTCTCAACTATCACTACTCCATTCCAGAAGCTTCATTTATTACAGCTGATGAACCCCCATCAAAACACCATTGTCACCCACGGTCCATAGTCCATATTAGGGTTCATTCTTGGTGGTGTACATTCTATGAGTTGACAAGCATCTTATATTCTTTTCTTTGTGCTACATTAACTCATTTAATTCTCCATAACTCCATGAGGTGGGTGCTACTATCACCCCCATTTCGAGAACAGGAAACTGAGGCACAGTAAGGTTAAGTGGCTTGCCCAAGATCACCTGGCCAGTGAGTGCTGGAATTGAATTTGAATAATTGAACCTCAATGTTATGGTCTTAACCAGTATGCCTGGCTGCCTCTGACTCGATTCCCTAACCCCTGGGACTCTCTTTCCCCTTGCCACCCCTTCTCCAGGTGAGAGAAAAGGGTTCTCTGTGTTCTTACTCTGCCTGGCTTCTCCAGAGCCTCATTGCCTGTTTGAGGAATCTTTGAGCAACTTCTGCTCTTCTCTCCGAGCAGGGGCCGCAGGTGCTGAAAGGCGGGGCTGTGGGTTAGTATGGTCTTGAGCCTGAAGGTTATCTTCTGGGGGGACAGAGGGGAAAGGGAGTGATGGAGAGGGGAGAGGAGCAGGTATAGCGGCCCTGGACTTGGGGCCAGAGAGAGCTCAGATTAAAGGACAGTGGTGAAGATGAGAGGAGAGGAATATGAGACCGGACCCCTTGGGAGACTGATGACAGTGCCCAGGCGGTATAGGACTTGGTTCGGGTCACAGCAACAACCAGGCTTTGCACTCATTCATTTACTTATTCATAATCTCCTGTTATTTGAAGGGAAAATTCTCATAATTTTCATAATTCTCATAATTCGAGGGTCTTTTGTTTGTTGAACAGGGTGATGGAGGAGGGTGACGGTTTACACTTCTGGAAGAGTTTGAATACAACTAAATTGTTCTGCAAAAGAAAAGGAGAGAGTTGGGAAACGTAGAAGGAAGAAGTAGAACTGCACTATCCAATATGGTAGCCACCAGCCACATGTGGTTATTGAGCACTTGAGATGTGGCTAGTCCTAATTGAGATATGCTGTAAGTGCAAAATTCACATTGGATGTTAATGACTTAGTAGGAAAAAAAGAATGTAAATTGTCTCAGTAATAATTGTTTATATTGATCATGTGCCAAATGATAATATTTTGGATATGTGAGGTGTATAAAATATTAAAGTTAATTTTACTTCCTTTATGTTTTTCAATGTGACTGTAGACATTTTAAAATTACATTAAAATATAATGTGGTTCACATTATATTCCTCTTGGGCTGTGATGATCCAGAAGGAAGGGACAAGATCCGTGAAGACTCAGGTCTATAGAGGAAGGTTTGTGACAGGGAATCCTTGAAGCCAGAAATCCAGAAAGCCATTTTCTTCTTTCCCCACATTATGTTTCTTTCCCTATTAACTTTTTGCTAACATGACTGATTAAGAGAGTTGATTGTCATATGAGGCTTTGAATCAATATGGGATTTCTGGTTCATCAAATTCAAGTCACTACCAATGTTGCTACTTAATTGTTGCTTAATGGATTTTGTTCTTTGGGAGTTGTGAAGCTGAAGAATGAAGAGCAAACCTTTCTGAATTTACTCTTTTTAATCATCTCATATAGTCCTTGCATATCAGATTTGAGGTATAAGTGAAAAAATGTTTGAGGACGATGGCCAGCAGACCCCAGACTACTTTCTTGATCTGCGAATTAAAAAAAAGGAAGCTTGGAAACAAGAATTTAATCCAAAGCCTCATAATTAGGATCGTGGCTGCTATTCTGGTGTGAATCTAGGAAAGGAAAATGCTAGAGGAAGCTACAGAAAACTTGAGCCAGCAAGTTACCTGGCTTTCTAATGAGCCAAATAATTTGTAAAAGTAACAGTAGCAGTAAATTTGAGGTGATGTGGTCTCAAAGGAAAGACTCCATTTTAATGAATTACTGTTCAGTTCATCCTCAGCCTGATATTTCCCTGTTTCCCTGTCCTTTTGCAGTATGAAGTAATGAGCCTCTGAAAACTAACATAGCTGAACTGATTTTAGAGATTTACTATCTTTAACACTATAGTGCTGAGTATGCATGGTTTTCCGTGTAATAACAGAAATATCAGGACAATGAGCCCAATTGTTTACAACTGGTGATTTAAGACTCCTGAACTCAGTGTAATGTAGCAACAGAGATAATAAATGTAGTGGGGGGTAAGGAAAAGAAGTTGTAGGGGTGCCTGGGTGGCTCAGTCAGTTAAGCGTCTGACTTCGGCTCAGGTCATGATCTCATGGTTCAGAGGTTTGAGCCTCACATCGGGCTCTGTGCTGACAGCTAAGAGCCTGGATCCTGCTTTGGATTTGATGTCTCCCCCTCTCTCTGTCCCTCCCCTGCTCATGCTCTGTCTCTGTCTCTCAGAAATAAATAAATGTTTAAAAAAATTTTAAAAAGAAGTTGTATAGGGGCATAATAAAGGAGATTGTAACAGAAAAAAATGCTAAGTCTGTTAAACCCTCAATACATATGGATTATGTAGATATGTTTGATTTTATACCAGGTGAATTTCACAAAAATTGAGATAGACTTTTAATCGGCTTTGATTTCCAGAGAATGTTCCTTGAGTTTTCTAGAAAATTTGCAAGATTTCCCCTCTGAGTTTCCATGATTGCCTTAAGCTTATTTCCTGTGTTTTATTGAAATAAGAATGATAAATGAGTGATTCGATTGTTAAAATGCTAGATGAAGAGCCAAACAATAAGGAAGTCTGCAGAAATTCTGAATTTTCTCTTTAATCAAAGGCTGGGTTGCGATCAGGGCTTTGGGGTTGGCATGACTGAATTAATTCAAGTAGATGAATTAATTTCCCCGCCCAGTTAGTGTTAGCCACAATTATACAGATTTCAAGGTGCATGAAAATAATGAACCTGATTTTGCAGCAGTCACACAAGAATGCGTTCATTCGGATGGCCTCTGCCCCTCTGCTTACCTGCAAAGATAAAATGCTTATGGTAAAGATGTGGCCATTGGCCAAACAATTTTTAAAGCCTTCTTTTGGAATTGAATTCAGAGCTTGAAGACTTTTTAATAATCTTGGCTGGTGCACACCTTCATCCTTTAGGGATGGATTTGATAATTTGGAGAACATCAAATAGCATTCACAGCCCAGTCTTATAAATAAGGTGGATAATAAATCTGGATGATACCCTTTGAGGTCAGAAATCAAATATAACTAAACATGAGTATAGAATATTGAAAACGATTTGCTGGTCGCTTCAAAACCTTTAAATTAACTTTGAAATCAATTCCAATAGAGGAGTGGCCAAAGTGTTTTGGGCAAAGGCAGTGAGTGCCCTTGGAACATGCAAGTATAGAGTCTGCCAAGGTGACTATTCTAAACAGGATTACCCCAATTTAGATGTTTGTTTAAAAAAATCAATCACATCACTTTATAGGCTCGATGAAATGTAATAAGAAAAACATGAACAGAGAAATCCAGATGAACCTACATCCAACCCTTTCAGCACTGAATGACATTGGTCATGTTATTTAACCCTTCTGAGCTTCTGTTTCAAAATTAGCAGTTGGAGATAATAATTCCCACTGGGACTGTTGTGAGGGTAAGAAACACAGAATGGAGAGCACCACACATATTGGCGTACATACATAGTAGGGTTTGTGATTATTATTTGGTGGATTTGTTTATGCCCAGCCTTATTTCAAGATGATTAGAAGCAACTTAAATGCTTATTTTCCATCCCTACATAGACTTCTTGGGAAAGAATAATAATAAGTATACCACATGCTCAAGGCATTTATATTAGCATTAGTGGTTTAAAAAAAATTTTTTTTGCTTTCTAAAAACTATGTATTGATCTGTTAAATACTAATTATGGTGTGCGCAGAAAATGCACTAAGGAATCTCAAGTAGCACTTACAATGTATCAGAAGCCATTGTGTGTTATATATATTAACATATCATCCAATAACCCTATGATGTAAGTACTATCCTCATTTTAGCAATGATAAAATTGGATCATTTGCTCTAAGTTATCTAAAGTCAGAGAAAGTGGTGATGCATCACTAGTACGTGATGAAACCACGATACAGATGGAGGCAGTCTGCCACCCACACCTGTCCCCTTAACTACTACAATATCTCATTCAGTGTGTAGATGATGACATCTTTTAGACATAGCTTTGATATTTGAAGAATATCAAGCACCATTCCTAGCCAACTCTTGTAAATAAGGTAAGGGATAATCCTTTGATGGCAAAAATCAAATGACTTAACACTAGAATAGAATATTGAGAACAATTTGAAATTTTGAAAGCCATTTAAACACATAAAGGAGTAGCCAAAGCATTCTGGGCAAAGGCAATGGCCTTGAAACATGAAAGTATACAGTCTACCAAGGACGGGGACCCACCCACCTATGTTGGGCAGGTGCTGAAAGGCAAGTTCAGCTGCAAGTGTGGATGAAAGTATAGTCCAGCAGGCATTCCATCATCTCTAAAGGATATGGCATCCATCAATGAGTGGCCATCCAAGAAAGCCATTAGCATTCTTGACCCAGAAAATGGGGTATCTATGGTGTTGAAGCAGCCAACTATGGGGCAGTCTGTGTACAGGGAAAGAAATCAAATCACTGGATGGAATTAGGATCAGAGGCCAGATCCTAATTCTGGAGGTAGGGGGAAAGCTAGGTCTAAAATTAGGATTGAATAGGGACTGGGAGCTGCCTGAGCTTGCAGTTGATAGACTAGGGCAATACGAGGTCAAGTGGCTTCTGTCCTTGGAAGAGGAGAGATATAGAGGCAGAGGTCCAGACAAGACAGACAGACAGGTAGGTAAGTCTTTTATGCCCATTATGCTTCCTGCGTGGATTTTCCATGTAAATTCCCTGATCCCATGTAGCTTCTGGAGAAGAAGTACAGTGATGCTGAGAAGACACAGCAGAGCCTGATATAGAATTTCCCATTAGGGTGCCACCTTCATTATGTTTACTATAGCTCTAGTATTTATTGTTTTATGTCTGTCTTTAAATGATTTATTTTTTTGGTCATCTGCCAACATGGGTATCACACATTTGGTATCAGGCTTCCAGCAGTAAGTAGATGGGACCTCAAATTAGATAATATGCAGATAGGCAGAGAGTTGAATAGAGGGAATCCCCACCACCATTACCACCCATAAGCCTGTAGAGAAGGGAAGGGAGCCATCATGAGAAGCCATTTGGAGTGGGCCACCTTCAAGGGAAACTGAAGATGTCCATCCCACATGTTCTCTGCAAAGCAGAACAGGGTCAAGGGCACAGCTCTGAGTTCCAAACACAGAAACCTCACCCTGGTTGACATCTGGCCATTCAGCAATACTCCTTGGGTTCAAGTGCTCAGCTCACTCTGAAATCATTACCAGTACTATCTATCAAGCTAAGCTTCACAATTTCAGGCACAGGAATATCAAGGGAAGCAAAATAATATTTCACCGGGGTAAGATGTGCCAAGTAAGGAGGCTTTTCCTGACCATGTGAACCTATTTAAACTGGAAATGATTTTAGGATGGAGAAATGTGTATCCTATATCTTTCTTTGCTTCCAGTATCATTACACTTAATTTCCAAATGAATCAAAGGAGATTAAGCTTTAATGAATGCTATTTTTTAAATTTCTGTCTTCTATCTGTCACCCTTGTAAATAGATGCATTGAGTTTAGAAAGTTGATGATTTGCATGGGGTTCTTGTTGTCCTTTGGATTCACAGTTGGTCTAACTTCCAGAAGAAAAACATATTTATAGAGTAGGGATGATGGGTAGGAAAGAACACCTGGGTATTCTTATTCTGTCACCTTTTTTTTAAAATGAGAACCATTAATCTCCCAGCCTGTGTGGATGGTGTGTGTGTGTGCGAGTGCATGTGTACACGTATGCACAAATGCGTATGCATACGGCATTGAGGGCACAATGCTGTTCAGCAACCAGAACTGTTTATTGCTTTGGAGATGAATATATTACCACAGCCTCAGGGTCATCAGCAGCCTCTGCAATGGCTTGGTGACGGACATCATGTTGACAGGAAATGTATGTGTGCAGGTGGATTAGGACAGGCTACAGTCCAAAGAAATAGGACTTTCCTTCCAACGCTGGCAGGAGACAATGAACAACATTCCTTAAGTCCATGGGAGCTAACTGTACTCCTTAAATATACACAAAAACATAAAAACATATATATGGAATCGTATTGTTCTTTCTAGTTCTTTTCTCCGGGAGAGAGAATGGGTAGTACCATCCGTCCTGTTCTTTTCCTGCATCTCTGTCTCCCACCTCTACGTGTTTTCCCCGCACCTACATCACTGCCTTCCCCAGACCTTCCGTGTTAACCACCTGTTATGACTCCTTTTGTTCTTCTTCACCGTGCATTTTGTCTTCAGTCAGACCTGTTTTCTAAAACTACTTCTGAAAATGTTAAAAGGGACAGTCTATTGGAAATTCTTGGCAATGACTCCTTAAGGACAGATCAGCCAAAGTCATTTACAGCCTTCCCTTCCATTCATCCCAAACCAACATGAGTCTCAGCTAACATTCTGAGATACTTGGATTAGCTGCTGACTTGAGAAGTGTTCTATTTATAAATCGTGCACTGCAGCAGAATTCCTTTCCTTTGTTAACCTTTTCTAGCTGGCAGTAGAACATTCCAGAACTAGGGGCTAGAAAGGCACCTGTGCTTCACTACTGGCAGCCTGGAATCCTTCATTCCTACAGCGAGGACACCACAGCACCCCCTCTTCATGTTGTGTCGGAGCTCCTGCAGCGGGACTGTTTTGCCTCTTGTCTTCTAGATCACACAACATTTTTGTAGAGGGAGGCTGATTTTCTTCAACCAGCCGCTCCTCCTCCCTTTGCCCTAGTATCCAGAGGCAATGGGCCCTAATCAAGGCCATTGATTGGATGAAGGCAGTCTTCTCCCAGGCCCCAGTTCTCAGGATGCTTATGGGCTCATGAAATTAGACCCTATAAGAACAGCAGCACTCATATGACTCACTAAGGGGATACAGTTGTGGTAGTTGTTTTAACCATACCTCCTTTGGTAGCTTGAACCTATTTCCTTTTGTACGTATCAGCAGGTATTATCATTATTAGAGCTGTCTGCCTTGAAGGCTGGGACCATGCTTTAGAAACTCTCGTATGCCCTTTACCTTTGCATGGTACCTGACACGTATCTAATAAATGCCAAGTGGATCAATACATTCAAATGTAGGGAAACACTGGATCACTAGAATTCTTCAGGAACTTAAAGAATCAGAAGAAGGTAGAGGAGGGGCACCTGGGTGGTTCAGTTGGTTGAGCATCTGACTCTTGGTTTCAGCTCGGGTCATGATCCCAGGGTTGTGGGATTGAGCCCTGTGTCAGGCTCCATGCTGAGGAGCAGGCTCTCTCTGTTTCTGCCCCTCTACCAGACCTACTCTCTTTTTTTTTTTCTCTCTCTCTCTCTCTCAAATAAAAATAATTGTTTAATAAAAAAAAAAAAAGGTGGAGGAGGTGCATGGGTGGATGAGGGCAGCAAAGATTCAAGTGAGAAAGAAGAAAGGAGTTCTCCAAAGGATGAGCATGCCATGGCTAGAAGACTCCAAATATTGAGGGCAAATGGATTTTTTTCTTTTAATCACTAAAACTTCATTGACTACCAACTGTGCACTCTCTGTGCTTGACACTGGGACATCAAAGACAAGTGACAAGCTGTCTTTTCCTGAGGACTTCATATTTATAAAGGATTGTTGCTTAGTGTGACAGGTGCTGTGCTATAATTTATATATATATGTATATATATATAAAATATCACATATATATGTGATATATATTCTATATACAAGATATGTATTATACATATATATACAAGATGTGTCGTATATATGTATATACATATATATACGACACTAGACAAAGTAAAGTGGGGACAAAGTGAGGAGTTCATGAAGCCTCCTCACTCCCCTGAATGAAACCAGTCAGTGGCATGCCAGTTTACTTGAGATAAAATTCCAACTCTTTACCAAGATGTACGAGGCCCAGCCTTGCCAGTGCTTTCCATCTCCCCATCCTCATTTCCATCCACACCACCCCCTTTTCACTCACAAACATTGCTTCTGCCCTTGAACATAGCAAGTGCCTTCTTGCCTCATGGCCCTGCCCTCAGATTTTTTCATGGCCACCCCTTCCTGATCATTCCGGCCCCAGCTCGAACATCGCCTCCTCTGGCCACTATCTACATAACCTCCTCTTCTTGGTCACCTGCGATGTCTTTACCATTTTATTTTCTTCATAAGACATTTCACTATTTGGAGCTAGCCTGTTTATTTATTTACATAAGCACAGTCTGTTCCCCTCTCCTTTCTCTTCACCTCCCTCCCCTACACCCCCCCCAACCCCATGCAGTAAAGTGGAGGCTTCAAGAATCAGAGAAGGGTGTCTGCCTTGGTCACCACGCTGCCCCAGTGCCTAGAACATTGCCTAGAGGCTGGCACATCATAGACAGTCCTCGGGTGTGAACTTGCTCTGGGGAAGACAAGAAAGATCCATGAAAGATGAGAAAGATTCACCAAGCATAGGTGAAAAATATGCTGAGATTAGGGAAGGCAGGGAGGGTCCACATTGGCAGTGTCAGAACATGGGGTGCTGGTGCGGTGTGGCAGTGAGGCTGGAGGAGTGACTTGGCTCTTGGCTTTGTTTGCCTGGAGTAGGACTCAAGAACCCAGACCTAAAGCTGGATAGCGGGGTCAGGTGCCATTTCCAGCAGCTCGGTGGCTTATGTGACCCGGGGCAATTACCTAGCCCCACCATGCCTCCATTTCCTCAGTTTTAAAGTTTTTATTTACTTATTTTGACAAAGAGAGAGAGAGCACAAGCAGGTGAAGAGCAGAAAGAAGGAGAAACAAAATCCCAAGCAGGCTCCACGCCATCAGTACAGAGCCTGACGCAGGGCTTGAACTCATGAACCATGAGATCATGACCTGAGCTGAGATCAAGAGCCAGACGCTAAACTGCCTGAGCCACCCAGACACCCCCATTTCTACAGTTTTAAAAGAGTCAATCATTCTCTCTAGGGAGAGAGTAGAAGGGGACTCTCTTCATATGCTAGAGTGAGGATTAGCAAGCAAGTCATCGAGTAGAAAATGCCTACCAGTGCCTGGTATAGTTAACTAAGCATTTGTACTGTGCACGAAAGGGGAATCATTAAAGAGTTTGAAAAACAGGGTTATGGGCTTCAGATTTGTATTTTGGAAAGATCATCCAGCTAGGCACAGGGTTAGCCCCCTGGAGAGGGCTGAGACATTAGTCAAGGAAACAATTATGTAAATGAGAAAGACCAAGGCAAGGCAGTTGGAGTGGGGGGTGATGCAGGAGGTATGAAGACAATGGACTTGGTCATCAGTTTGGGGAAGGAGGCGAGGGGATGAGATGAGGCAGTAACGATTCCCGGATTTGAGGGGGGCAACTAGGGGTGCTGGTATGCCATTCACCCACACAAGGGATATAGGAGAGGGCCAGGTTTAGGATCCCGGTGGGCAGGGAGGGTGGGGAGGCGTGGTTTGTTCTGCGGTGTGAACTCTGGGTGCAGCGACCCAACAAGGAACCCCCCTCATCTTCCTGGATAGGAATCCGATGCTAAGACGCTTAGCACTGTACATACTGGTACTTAATAAATATTAGCACTTAATATTTAATGTTTATCTTTGCTTTTTAAGCAAATACTGTGAGAAAAGTCTAGGTCCACACTTGAGTTTTTCCCTTTAGAGTTCTCTAAGTAGAACTACTGAGGTGAAGGTATGTTACCTTTTAAAGACTTTAATTCACCTTGCAAGTCACTTTCAAAAAAATAAAAGAAAGGATTTCCACCATAACCTAGCCTCATTATTTTTTTTATCAACACCACTGCCAAAATCCCAGGGTATGGGGAGGAGTCCTCTCATGTGCTACCAATGGAACTGGCCAAGACCATCAGGTCCGTCCTTTGGAGCTGCTAATTGCCTTAGTCTCTTTGTCTTGGGGAAATCCCTCAAATCAATGTCTGCTATTAATTAGCACGTTGCCAATACCACAACCCAAACTATATTCTTGAAACTGTGACAGTGAGTGAAATATAAATACTCCCCTAAGGCTTGGGGATGGGGGATGAAGATAGTGCACTTAGAAATCTCCACGGTACTGGGATACCTGGCTGGCTCTATCAGTTAAGTGTTCGACTTTAGCTCAGGTCATGATCTTGCAGTTTGTGGGTTCAAGCCCTGCATCAAGCTCTGTGCTGACAGCTCAGAGCCTGGAGCCTCCTTCAGATTCTGTGTCTCCCTCTCTCTCTCTGCCCCTCCCCAACTCCTGCTCTCTGTGTCTCAAAATTAAATAAACATTAAAAAAATTTTTTTAAAGAAATCTCCACAGTACTATACATTATTTTAACAATATTTTCCTCCAGAGAATGGGCTTCTTGTAACTTTCTTCGCCATGATTTTGTGTACATAAGTGCATGGAAATCCCATTTCCTTTGAATCCATAAGTGCTCTATGAGAGGGTACCGTTTGCCATTTTAACCCAGAAAAAACTGAGACTTCATATATATGTATATGTATATATATATATATATATATATATATATATATATATCAATAGATGTTCATCAGTAAAATCTATTTTCACTGGAGACAGGGTTTAGGCCAGTTCTGCATGTGATTATCATGAATTGCTCCACTGGCCATTCATACGCTTTGGATGCTTATTACTCTATTTCTTTTTTTATTTTTGTTTATTTTTTTAAATTTATTTCTAGGAGAGAGAGAGACAGTGTGAGCATGGGAGGGTCAGAGAGAGAGGGAGACACAGACTCCGAAACAGGCTCCAGGCTCTGAGCTGGCAGTCAGCACAGAGCCCAACTGTATTTCTAACACTGGCTACACACAGCTGACATATGTCAGGAAAACGGTACCCAGGGAAGTGTTCGATAGGCTCGATATCAAGAACACTTGATTTGTGTCCATCAGACTGAGATTTGTACATTAGTTTTTAATTTGTTGTCTTTTCCAGAGAGTCCTCATAGAGGAAATGTGGGTACACTGTTCTTCTCCATGTGCTGTATTGAACTGGATATCTGTTCTGTATTTTCCATGATCCACACAAGGCCACTGAACCAGGGGGCCCTCCGCACCAATACCTGCCTCTTCGGTTCAAAGCATTAACCACCCATCGACGTCTGAACAGAGCCTCATACTTGCTTTTGGAAAATTTTCTCATGCCTAGTCCTAATCCCTGTTCTCAGGCGTCAGTGAGGAGATGCCACGATATTTATGAGGAGACTGGGTCTCATTTGTATGAAATGGGACTCCTGTCAAGGAAAGCAAGCAATAAGGATTGATCATCTCTAGTAAACCATAATTGTTTTCTTCCCGTGTGTCAGTCGGCCGAGGGGAGGAAAGGGGGTGGATCCACCGAAGAATGGGGAAAGAGAATATTTCTGCTTAAAAGTGAACTTGGTAGCTCCAAGATGCCCTCCTTTACTGCTGAGGTTGTCAGAGTGCTGGAAGGAAATTCCGTGGTTGGAGTGGGGAGCTGAGTAGAATAGAGTCCATTGCAATATTAGAGAGTCAATCAAATGTCCCTAGTCCTCCCTGAGCTTTCCGCTAGCTCCATCAAAGAGTTCATGTCCCAGGGCGCCTGGGTGGCTCATTCAGTTAAGTGTCCGACTTGGGCTCAGGTCATGATCTCATGGTTCATGAGTTCGAGCCCTGCGTCAGGCTCTGTGCCGTCACCTTAGAGCCTGGAGCCTGCTACAGACTCTCTGTCTTACTCTCTTTCTGCCCCTCCCCTGCTCATGGTCTCTCTCTCTCTCTCTCTCTCAAAAATGAATAAATATTTAAAAAACTAATAAAAAAAAGAGTTCACGTTCCATCCATTTTGTCCAGTTGTAACGTGGGAGAGTTCTCCAAAAGAACACTGTAAGAAAGCCTACTTACTGTTGAACCCATTTACTGCAGGTATCTTGAAAGCATAGGGATCCTACCTGTTTTTGTTGTTCTTTCATCCTTTATCTTTATTTCCAAACACTGGACACATTATGCTATAAATAAGCATAATAATATAGGATAAGACTAATTGTGAGGTTGAAACCACGTGTCTCTAACTATAGGTTTCTTTAAAAATAGGTAAAGAGACATACCCATATATATATATATATATATATATTTTTTTTTTTAATGTTTACTTATTTAGGGGAGGAAGGGGACAGAGAGAGAGGGAAAGACAAAGCAGATCCCATGCTCAGCATGGACTCTGATGCAGGGCTCGATCCCATGACCATGATATCATGACCTGAGCCACAGAAATCAAGAGCCGGGCACTTAACCAGCTGAGCCACCAGGCAGCCCGAGACATACCCATATTTAATTTTTTTTTTGTTTTTTAATGTTTTTTAAAATTTATTTCTGAGAGAGAGACCACATGAGCAAGGGAGGGTCAGAGAGAGAGGGAGACACAGAATCTGAAACAGGCTCCAGTCTCTGAGCTGTCAGCACAGAACCTGACGCGGGGCTCGAACCCACGAACCATGAGATCATGACCTGAGCTGAAGTCAGATGCTTAACCGACTGAGCCACCCAGGCGCCCTGAGACATACCCATATTTTAAAGAAATCCGCCATAATTTCCACATAGCCAGCCAGCTATCATGGTAATTAATAGAGTCAGAGAATTTTTAAATCCAGGGTGTATGCAGAAGGACACTAGTTAGTGTTTCTTTAAGTGTATTTGTCAGAACACTGGCCTCTAGGGGAAAGGGGGGGGGGAATCCTGGTCACACAAATTTGGGAAACCCCCCATCTTGTGTCTTCCTCCTGGATCATTCACAATGAAAAGTCAACTCTAAGTCAGCATTTCCCAAACGTGCTTGACCAGTCTTTTGCCCTGTGGAACAGCTGTAGGAAATAAGTGGGATCTCACAGTGCAGGCTCAGAAAATGAAGCCACTTGTCCCAGGTAACAAGAGCCAGAAAGGACAGAAAGGACAAGAACCCTCTGGTGGTAGCTAGCCTGCCTCCGAATGTCTGTATCCTTGTATTGACAGCAGTAGCTCAAAACATTTCGAGATAATTTTTTTTCCCTTGCAATCTATTTAAAGAACCGTTTCTAAAGTATCTAGCATCCTAGTTTAATTTGGAGAGATTTATCCCGTAGCAGATGGAAAATGTGTCAATTGGCCCATTCAATTTAGTAGTACTCTTTATTCATATGCATCAGAAATGAACCTGAATAGTAAGCCTCGTCGTCGGAGGGAAAACAAAACGCTCACGAGGCTCTCCGTCTGAGGGGTGGGGAAGGGAGAAAGCCAGTTAGCAATCAGGCAAGTAGCTGTGTAATTACAAGTCACGATACATGCAATGCAGAAAATGAACTATGCGCTGTCAGATTGGGTTTAAATTTGCAATCTTTTTTTTTTTTTTAATTGACCCGGATTCAGAAAGGGTCAACAGCGGCTGTTTTTTTTTTTTTTCATATCAAGGGATAACTTTATTTATTTACTTACTTATTTATTTATTTATTTATTTTTACCAATAGTTTATTGTCAAGTTGGTTTCCATATGACACCCCGTTTTTCTGGGAGCTCAGCCCAGAACGAGGGTGAAGCCCGTTAACAGCCCGTCCCCTTCTTGTCTTCCCAGCCGAGTGGAGCAAAATGAGAGCGCAGTGAGCCGGCCCAGCCTCTCCCGCGGCCGTCCCGACGCCCACCATGAACCACTCGGAGGGCTCCGCGGAGGCGGAGGTGACCGACGAGGCGGCAGGCGGGGAGGTGAACGAGTCGGTGGAGGCTGACCTGGAGCGCCCCGAGGCGGAGGAGCAGCGGCGGCGGCGCCATGCCCGCCGCCCCGGGCGCGCCGTCGAGGACCCGCGCGCGCCGCCGGGGGCGCAGGACGAGGAGGAGCGCGGCGACTGCCTGGCGCGCTCGGCCAGCACGGAGAGCGGCTTCCACAACCACACGGACACGGCCGAGGGCGACGTGATCGCCGCCGCCCGCGACGGCTACGACGCGGAGCGCGCGCAGGACGCCGAGGACGAGAGCGCCTACGCCGTGCAGTACCGGCCCGAGGCCGAGGAGTACACGGAGCAGGCGGAGGCCGAGCACGCCGAGGCCGCGCAGCGCCGCGCGCTGCCCAACCACCTGCACTTCCACTCGCTCGAGCACGAGGAGGCCATGAACGCGGCCTACTCGGGCTACGTGTACACGCACCGGCTGTTCCACCGCGGCGACGACGAGCCGTACGCCGAGCCCTACGCCGACTACGGGGGCCTCCAGGAGCACGTGTACGAGGAGATCGGGGACGCGCCCGAGCTGGAGGCGCGCGACGGGCTGCGGCTGTACGAGCGGGAGCGCGCCGCCGCCGCCGCCGCCGCCGCCGCCTACCGCCAGGAGGCGCTGGGCGCGCGGCTGCACCACTACGACGAGCGCTCCGACGGCGAGTCCGACAGCCCCGAGAAGGAGGCCGAGTTCGCGCCCTACCCGCGCATGGACAGCTACGAGCAAGAGGAGGACATCGACCAGATCGTGGCCGAGGTCAAGCAGAGCATGAGCTCGCAGAGCCTCGACAAGGCGGCCGAGGACATGCCCGAGGCCGAGCAGGACCTGGAGCGCGCGCCCACCCCGGGCGGCGGCCGCCCCGACAGCCCCGCGCCGCGGGCGCCGGCGGGCGGCGAGGCGGCGCCGCGCTACAGCCAGGAGAAAAGGGACGCCATCTCGCTGGCCATCAAGGACATCAGAGAGGCCATCGAGGAGGTGAAGACCAGGACCGTGCGTTCGCCCTACACCCCCGACGAGCCCAGAGAGCCCATCTGGGTCATGCGCCAGGACATCAGCCCCACCAGGGACTGCGACGGCCAGAGGCCGGGGGACGGAGGCGTAAGTACGCGCGGTTCGCTGCGCGCGGGGCCGTGCTTGCCCGCGGGAGAGGACTTCACGAGAAAAGGGGTCCTGGGGTGGGGGGGGGGCCCAAACCGTGCCCACCTGGAGCCGCGGAAGCGGCTTGCGCTAGGCGCGCCTGAGTGCGACAGGTGGAACCGAGTGGGAGTGTTGAGGGCACCTCGAGGGCTGGCTGTGAATCAGCGCTTCGCAGACTGTGCCTTCTGGAGGCGCTTGTTCAGAAATCGATTTCTAGGCGCGTCACACTCCTCCCACCCCTCATTTCTCACTTAGGAGGCCCCGGGTGGGACATGAGAATTTGCGATTTTATTCTAAAAAAAATTAACGTTGATTTATTTTTGAGAGACAGAGAGAGACAAAGCACGCGAGCAGGGGAGGCAGAGAGAGAGGGAGACCCAGAATCTGAAGCAGGCTCCAGGCTCTGAGCTGTCGGCACAGAACCTGACGCGGGGCTCGAACCCACGGACCGTGAGATCACGACCCGAGCCAGAGTCGGCGCTTAACTGACTGAGCCACCCAGGTGCCCCGAGAATTTGTAATTTTAATGTCAAGTAAAAACCGTGGCTGGGTTGAGCAAGGAGAGGCTTGATCGGAAATGCTTTTTGCAAAGGGGAGACAGGTTCTTTTGTATCAGGGGATGGGGCAGGCCTATAGCAATAGAAGAACATCTGACTAGAGGATCCGCAAGGGTCTCTGGGGCTGGGCAAAGACGGTCTCTCTTTTTTTAAAAAAGTTTTTTAATGTTTTATTTATTTCTGAGAGAGAGAGAGAGACAGCATGAGCAGGGGAGGGTCAGAGAGAGAGGGAGTCACAGACTCTGAAACAGGCTCCAGGCTCTGAGCTGGCAGTCAGCACAGAGCCCGACGCGCGACTCGAACCCATGAAGCGTGAGAGCATGACCTGAGCCGAACCGACTGAGCCACCCAGGCGCCCCAAGAGAGGGTCTCTTTTATAGAGAGGAGTAAAGTGGGCTGGAAAGAAGGAGGCGTAGGGAACAGGGATGAAAGCCTGGCTTGAATGCCTTGCAGAAGACAGTATGTTTTAACTGGAGGCCAGCCTGTTCCCACAGGGGCCCTTGAGGAAGGGTGGTAGGCTGGCTAAGAAGTTCAAGGACCTGGAGGAAGGAAAAAGGTTCAGCCAAAGATTAATTAACGGACATTGTATTCTGACTAATGGACAGTGAGCTAATCATTTGTCAGGCAAAGAAAGTGACCTTGGAGGGTCTGTGTCTGACCTTGTCACAGGTAAACAAGGGGACACCTGTGAGTCTTAAGTAAGTCATAGGGGGAGGGGGCTGGACTTTGCAGTAAGCTATTTCCGGAACGCAAAAGGATAGGGGGAGGTTTCCTTAACCTTCGCTGTTGTCCGGAATCCTAGGGCTCAGGTGAAGTTCAACAATGTCAAGTAGGAGGGCCCCAGGTGGTGCTGATGCTGCTGGCCACAGGACCACAACTTGAGAGCCACTTTCTTAAAGTCATCCCGCAGTAGTTTGGAACCGCCATTGTGGCATCTTTGGAGGATATCAGGGGAATCTTGCTGAGTTTTTTCCTGCTAGGAGTTTCTGCCCTTTTTCACCCACTGTACCTCACACTGTGGCTCTCAGTAAGGGAGCCAGAGCACCCTTCTCCCCAAAAGTCCTTTTTGGGGTTTTAAACCAAACTGTGCTTCCTTGGGAAGATGTACAGAAAGCTCTTGCTGCCCCTGCTAATATTTTATTTTCCAGTTATGAAATATCTAAGAAATTTGATGACACGGCGAGCTTGGATGTCACAGTCCATTCAAAATAAATCAAGAAGACTAACCTTTGTCTCCACAACCTGGCGCTTTAGCTTCTCTATCTTCTCTTTCACTTTTCCATTCGCTTGAATAATTTTTAAGCACTTTCATTTAAAGTGTGAGCTTGGAACGAAGGAAGGGTTAGGAGGTTAAATTCGGTTTCATTTAATTCTGCATTCTGTGATTGCACCAGGTTACTTCTCAGTCCATCTTTTGGAGTGAGAAGCCATTATTGGAAACTGTTCATTCTACTTACGCGCGAAGGGCTATGGAGGTCAGAGGGATCTTCCACCTCCTCTTTAGGTAACAGTCAACATTTGCTGGTAGGTAATTAAATCGCCGGCACCTTTCAGGAAAGGTGGGAAACTGGTTGGGAATGGATCCGCGTCATCCGCAGCAAGGGGGCAGCATTGGGTCAGTTAGTGCAGCGATGCTCTGGGTCTCCCCTCCGTTCCAGGTTTCACATGCCAACAGTTAAAGACAGGTGCTTTCACGTGTAGACTTCCCCTTGACCTCCAGCTGCTGCCAGGTTCCTCCTGGCAAGAAGGGAAATCCTGCAGCATTTTGCAAATGTAGTGGAAATGGAGCGGGTTTTCAAAAGTAAGGAGGTGGTGGGGGCATCTGGGTGGCTCAGTCTGTTAAGTGTCTGACTTCAGCTTAGGTCATGGTTTCGCGGGTCGTGAGTTCGAGCCCCACGTCGGGCTCTGTGCTGACAGCTCATAGCCTGGAGCCTGCTTCGGATTCTGTGTCTCCATCTCTTTCAGTCCCTCCCCCCACTCACCCCTGCCGGTCAGTCTCTGTCTCCCTCTCTCTCTCTCTCAAAAAATTAATAAACATTTAAAAAAATTTAAAGTAAGGAGGTGGCAAGAGACTGGGCCCTATATCCTTTTAGAAACTCGGAAAGCCATCAGAGAAGTTGCAAGACCATTAGGTCCAGGTGCTCTTCTTTCTCACATACACCAGCTGCTTGTTGTAACCGACTTCACCCCATGGTCCCGGCAGCCTCACCACGAACCCACAACACAGCCCACTTTAGGGCTGGGGCTTGCTTTGATTCATTTGAATGAGGAACAACTTAAGCCTCTTACACGATGCTTCATTCAAAACCTAGAATTAATGACAGGATATCGGATGATGCCTTAGGAATTCACACTGTCCGAAATTCAGCCTGATGGTCAGAGATTGGCGAGTAGGGCTTACGAGGTTATGAAGAGATAATACAAAGCAAAAGCCAAAACGTGTGCTTTATTTAAAATATTCTGCCTGTCATTTTTAAGCTCTTTGAATTTGTGGGTTTTATTCCGTCTGTCCTGCCACATTCATAGGAAGGACCTTCAGGGCGCCTGGGTGGTTCAGTTTGTTGAGCGTTCGACTTCGGCTCAATCATGACCCCACGGTTCATGAGTTCAAGCCCCACAGTGGGCTCTTTGCTGTTAGTGCAGAGCCCGCTCCGGACCCTCTGCCCTCTTCCGTCTCTGCCCCTCTCTCGCTTGTGCATGTTTGCTCTCCCTCCCCACCTGGAAAATAAAACATTAAAAAAGTATTTTTTTTAAAAAGGAAAGACTGATTTCCTACCTCTTTGATGGGATCATGAGGAGAAAAATGGAAGTATATGCGTTCTGTTGATTTCCGTCTTCACATCAAAAAACATTTACGGAACGCGCGGTCTGTGTTTGCTACTGTAGAAGATGAAAAAGCACTGTTAAAAAAGTGTGGTCCGAGGTCTGCCTGGAAGGTGCTTGTTAAGAATACAAATTACTGGGGGCGCCTGGGTGGCTCAGTTGATAAGTGTCTGACTCTGGCTTAGGTCATGATCTCGCGGTTTATGAGTTCGAGCCCCACATCAGGCTCAGCACTGATGACTGAGAGCCTGGAGCCTGCTTCGGATTCTGTCTCCCCTCTGTCTGCCCCTACCCTGTTCACACTGTCTCTCTCTCTCTCAAATATAAATAAATATTAAAAAATTATTAGGGGAAAAGAAAGAATACAAATTACTGGGGCGGGGGCTGGGGATCTGCTGTCATTTTGTTGGCTTTGTTGTATTTCATTTTGTAAATCCTCCCTGTGATTCTAAAGCATATAAAAGACTGAGAACCTCTGATTCGCAGGAAACCATTGTATCATCTGGGTAGTTTCCCCATGTGAGATCTGTGGTTTTGAGACGTGACTAAGTCGTTGATTAGCCCAGAATGGTGTTAACAAAGGGGACTGTCCCCTTGTGGTTGTGGTCAGCAGGCCTACACAAGGGGCCTTGGGCTTCTTGCTGTAGTAGCAGTGCATTGCCAAACGGCATGGTCAGAAACTACGGCGAGCAAATAGAAGGAAATAAAAACCTCTTGCGTTACAGACTTTCCGGAGATAACCGCTGATAGCTACCTCTGTTTTTAATACCCCTTCTCATTCCCTTAGACTTCAGCGTCTTGTTCTTTACTGGAACAAAGTGGCATTTGTTTTTGTTTTTTTAAATTTTTTCCCAATGTTTATTTTTGAGAGACAGAGCATGAATGGGGGAGGGGCAGAGAGGGAGACACAGAATCCCAAGCAGGTTCCAGGCTCTGAGGTGTCAGCACAGAGCCAGACAGGCAGGGAGGCGGGGCTCGAACTCACAGACTGTGAGATTATGACCTGAGCTGAAGTAGTCTTTAACCAACTGAAGCACTCAGGTGCCCCAAAGTGGCATTTGTTTGTGAGCGAGTTGTGTGGAATGTAAAGATGGGCTTGCTCATTAGCTAGAACTTGAACATATATTAGAGGCTCAGCACTGATGGGAAATAATTGTTTTCAGGGGTGCCTGGGTGGCTCAGTTGGTTAAGCATTGAATTTAGGCTTGGGGCATGATCTGATGGTTCATGAGTTCAAGCCCCATGTCGGGCTCTGTGCTGACAGCTCAGAGCCAGGAGCCTGCTTCGGATTCTGTGTCTCCCTCTCTCTCTGCCCCTCCCCTGCTTGCACTTTGTCTCTCTTTCTCAAAAATAAACACTAAAAAAAATTTTTTTAAATCATTGCTTTTGGAAAATTGTAACAGTACATAAGTGCTTTGCTTCTAGTAATGATTCCTCAATTCCACGTATATTTGAAAACTACCTCCCCCAAACGCCTTCTGGAAAAATACTGTTAAGGAATGAATGACCAGTTCTGCAAAGTTTCACAGCCGACCAGTCTCTGTGTAAGCAACAGAAATCATTGTGGGGACACCTGCGTGGCTCAGTTGGTTACGGGTCCAAATCTTGATTTTCGGATCAGGTCATGATCTCACGGTTCATGAGTTGGAGCCCCGCATCGGGCTCTGTGCTGACAGTGCGGAGCCTGCTTGGGGTTCTCTCTCTCCCTTCCTCTCTCTGCCCCTCGCCTGCAGTCAGTCTGTCTGTCTCTCTTTCTCTCCAAAATAAATTTTTAAAAATCATCCTGAGTGGAGGGGTTCATGAGTGGCTCAGTTGGTTAAGCATCTGTCTTTGATCTCACAGCTCACAGGTTCGTGCCCCACATCAGGCTCTGTGATGACAGCTCAGAGTCTGGAGCCTGCTTCGGATTCTCTCTCTCTCTCTTTCTCTCTCTCTCAAAAATAAATGAACGTTAAAAAATTATTTTAAAAAAATCGTCCTGAGTGGAGAACAGAGGCACGGTGGCATCAGGGAGATGGGTAGGAGCAGCCATACAGTGTCATTCGGAGGGTTTTGGCCATTTTGAGTCGTGTTGTGCTGCTTGAAATGGTGTTTATCTCTACTCTGAAGGCTACACTTAAAAGACAGTAAAATCGTAACAGTGAAGCCACAAGCACCAGGAGACAGCAGGAGAGGAGGACGCGATCCCAGGTCACCGGAGTGGTGACGCTAGTGGTGCTCCCGGGGCGCCCGGTTGTCCTCTTCCTTCAGGCGTGGGGAGGACGGCCCGCACCCCCCGCACCCCACAAGGCCCGCACGGCCACTGAAAGGGAGCAGTGCTGTGCGATGCTCCCCCTGAGCCGGAGCAGCTGCAGCCTCGTGTGACGATGACGGCGTCAGGGGTCATAAGATGGCAGAGCCTCTGTCAGCACAGGTCCCAGGGGGCCGCCATGAGCAGGGCTCCCCGATGACCCTGGGGACGTGTGCCGGGAGAGCGCAGCCGCTGGTGTTGCTTGCAGCTTGGGGATTTGGGGTGGTTGTGACCGCAGCCTGGCCTGATCAGCACCAGCGAACACACTGATAGGTTTCTGTTGACTCTGCTCAGTGCCTGTGAGGACCCGTGCTGTGGGTCCCCAAGGAAGGCTGGGAATTAGAGACCCCCCACCCCTCAGGTGGCTGGCGTGGGGCTGCAAAAAAAAAAAAAAAAAAAAAAAAGATTGTTTGGAAAGTCTGTCACTGGGGACCTTAGATTCCTTCTCCAGCCCAGGCGCCGGTTACCACTCCCCTGGCTCCACAGAGGGTGGGGGCTTTACTGTAAAGGAAAGGGTGAGTCAGAGAAGCCCTGGGTGTAGGGACACTCGTCACAGCTGAGAACGGGAATGAGGCACTTAGAGCACACAGCGCCCGCTAAGCGGTGAGAGATGCTGAGAATGCCTTCGATTCTTAGCTGTCAGGCTTAGGACCCACCCGCCCCCTGGCCCCTTGCAGGAGGTTAGGCTGTTCCTCCCCGAGGAGACGGGGCCCTGGGCAGATACATACAGATGCTCAGGCTTGGGGGGTTCCCGACAGAACACCTGGGTCCCCCCTGATCGCACCGCAGGGAAGCTTCCTGCCTCTCGTGAATCTTCCAGTGGGCTTTTTTGGGGACCCATTGTTGTTAAATATGGGTGGACACCCAACGATCACCAAATATCCGAAGAACATCTATAACCTGAAAGGCAAAGACAAGAAAAACAAATGGAGAAAGGAACTTGAAGAAATAAAAGCAGTGCAGGGAGCAGGAGGAAACTAAAAAACTTATCAGTATCCTCAGAAAGGAGAAAATAAGAGAGCCACCGAATTAAAATAGGACCCCATTGGGGCGCCTTAGTGGCTCAGTCGGTTAAGGGACTGACTTCAGCTCAGGTCATGGTCTTGTGGTCTGTGGGTTCGGGCCCCGCGTCGGGCTGTGTGCTGACAGCTCAGAGCCCTGAACCTGCTTCGCATTCTGTGCCTCCCTCTCTCTCTTTGCTCCTCCCCTGCTCACACTCTGTGTCTCTCTGTGTCTTTCAAAAATAAACATTAAAAAAAAAAAAGAATAGGATGTCATCTTTAAAAAAAAAATCCCTGCCTCCAGTTTTTTGACTAGAAAATATGACAGCAGAAATTTAAACTTTTTTTAATTTTAAAAATCTTTTAGTAGGAAGAAGACAAAGTTGAGGGAATCTTCCAGAAAGTAGAACAATGAAGGCAAAAAGGAATGTTTATCTAGGAACATAGATAAAATGGAGAAATCATGAAACAAAAGACATGAGAACTGTCTGGCAAAAAGATTCCCCTGGGTACCTCGAACAGTGACGTTAAAGAGGGGGTTGGGGCACAGAAATTTCAGAACAGACGGGAGGAAGAGAGGATCCTGCAGACTTTTCAAGAAATTAGAACAGGTCACAAATGGTCAGGAATCACAATGGTATTGATTTTCTCAAAAGAAATGCTAGAAACTGGCAGACCTACACAGCCCTAATTTCCAGTTGAGTGTGAAGGTGGAATCAACATGTTTTCAGACACGTGGGGTCCCAGAAAATTTACATCCCTTGTACCTTTCCTCAGGAGGCTATTAGAGGATTGCTCCCTGAGAATGGGAGCATAAATCAAGAAAGAAGATGAGGGCCGCTGGGTTGCTCAGTAGGTTAAGCGTCTGACTTCAGCTCAGGTCATGATCTCATGGTTTGTGAGTTCAAGCCCCCTAACAGTACAGAGCCTGCTTAGGATTCTCTCTCTCTGTCTCTCTCTCTCTGCCCCTCTCCCACTTACACTTGTGCTCTCCTTCCTCTCTCAAAATAAACTTAAAAAAAAGAGAGCTTGGAGGAACGGGGTCCCACACAGGAAAGAGACAGGGACTCCCCGGGGTGATGGAGAAGGAGACTCCAGACGGCAGCTATATAGAGGGACAGGCCATCAGCCAATGCACTGTGGACAGGAAGCTGCAGGGTGTCCAGAAAGTCTGGAAGTGAGAGATTTCCTAATATATTTGTACCGAGAGGAATTTTCGATTGTTTTAGCAGAGTTTGGCATAAATTATCAATCGGTGGACAGAAAACGAAGCAAATGGAAAAACAGTGCAGTTATTGGCACTAAAAACTATTGTTACCTAGACATGAAATGCATTCATGTACCGCGTATGTGTCAGCAGGGAAGAGCATATGCATAGACTTCAGAGTATAAACCGTGATCATTGATGAACAGAAATCAGGAAACCGAGAGGATGAGGGAAGGTATAGTGTAAACGAGGTAAATCCTGTTCTTTTATCGAAGCCAAGAAATATGGCTAAAGTTGAAAAGTCAAGGTGAGGCAGTGTGAGTGTGGAAGATCCCAGAAGGAATGCTGAAAGACTTGGTGATGAGGCCATAGAAGGAGGAGGAACGGGGAAATGGATGATGGTTTTTGCCAAAAGCCTGACTTTTCAAACTATAGTCATGCATTTCTTTGTCTTAAATTAAAAATACAAAAGAATAGAATCCCCCGAGATTATTCACTGTACAGAGGGATCCTCTCAGTGTTACTGTTTTCTTGAAAAAAGAAAAGCCAATGGGGCGCCTGGGTGGCTTAGTCGGTTAAGCGTCCGACTTTCGCTTAGGTCATGATCTCGCGGTTCGTGGGTTCGAGCCCCGCGTCGGGCTCTGTGCTGACTGCCAGCTCAGAGCCTGGAGCCTGTTTCGGTCTGTGACTCCCTCTCTCTGACCCTCCCCTGCTCACGCTGTCTCTCTCTCTCTCTCTCTCTCCTAGAAATAAATAAAACATTTAAAAAAAAAAAAAAGAAAAGCCAACACCTCTATATATTTGCACGATTTATAGACAGTGTGTCGTATGGTCACTGTGTCATATGGTGAGACACGTGTAAGGTTTTGTGTGTGTGTTAAGCACACACACTTCCACTTGGCTCACATCCACACACAGAAGAGCAAAGAAGGGAAAAGTAGGTCACAGCAGAGGCTGTACTACTTAAGGTTGAAGAACGCCATTTAGGAAGTGGATTTGCACCTCGACAACGAAAAGTTTGGAGAGTTTAGGCGCTGTGGGCTGGATAAGGGGCGTGGAGTCTGGAAACCACTGAGCATGTATGGGAGGCAGCGCAGTGGAGATCATCACCGCCGTGGGAGCAGCGCTGGCCAAGGTCAGGTGTGGATGCACTGATCGCTCCTCACGGCTGTATACTTATTTAGGTTAATGGTTTTTTTGTTTTTGTTTTGGAGAGCACAAGCAGGGGAGGGGCAGAAAGAGAGGGAGAGAGAATCCCAAGCAGGGTCCACACTGTCAGCACAGAGCCCGACGCGGGGCTCAATCCCAGGAACCATGAGATCATGACCTGAGCCGAAATCCAGAGTCAGAGGCTTAACCAACCGACTGATCTACCCAGGCGCCTGTAGGTTAATGGTTTTTACCTAAGAGTGAAATGTGTTCAAGATGCCTTCCTTTACCAGTGTACGTTCTGTGGCCCATTCTGCAAGGACGTGGCTTAGGACCAGCAGCAGATTCCTCTCCCTCCCAGTGGGGAATAATGCTCTAAGTAACGGCACTTAGTTGTCAGTAACAAAAAAGTGAGTCATTTTTCCTTGGATTGTGAGGACCTGAACGGACGAGGGTCATTTATTTTTTTGAGAGAGGTAAAGATCTTACTGTTACAGACTTCAGAATGAAAAGGCTTGACCTTGAAATCCCTTTGGGAGCACAAATAATTCAATCGTGAAAAAACAAAAGGGAGCAGGAGAGTACGTGCTTTTGCTCTCTCCCCCTGGATTTGAAGCGTTGTCTCTGATTATTTAACTCACCTTTAGAGTTGCACCTGCCCCGGGGAGGCCTCGTCTACAAGGCTGAGCAAGCGTCTCCCCACTGACCGCAGACCATTGCCGCATTGGAATCACAGGGGCAAACACCTTGCCTGGTGATCCGAGCAGCAGAAGGCACGGTCCCCAATCGGACTTTGTGCTCTGAGGAACGAAATTAAGTGATGGGAAGATGGATTTTTTTTAACCCCCAGCCTCTAATCTTTCCTCTTCGCTCGACCCTACTCCCAGGAGGAATCCTTCTCGGCTTCTTCACGGCTCGTCTCACTAGCCAGTGCATATGTGACCCCGTGCTGGGGAATACGGGGAACGTACCCAGGAAGGAAATGGATGATTTAGCCAGTGAGAAATCTCTTCTCACCTTCCAGAGCGAAACTTGGTGCACAGGTGTGCCTGATCTGATCATTTAATAAAGTGATTACTTAATAAATTGGGGCAGGAATCTTTAGAAAAGTTGTTAGCTCCCCAAACTGTGCTCTCTCGATGTTTTCTGATAAGCGGATTGGGGCTGTAGAGGGGAGGAAGGGAAGGTGCAGGGAGAGGAACAGACAGATCATGGATAATTGAATTCTGTGGTAACCCAATTAAACCCATGCAGTCCTGGGGAATTATGAAATGGGGTTCATCTATAGACATGATCCTCTTCCAAATGAGATCCACTCCCATTACAGGGCTGTCAGCGTGTTCTTAATACAGAATGCAGTCTCTCAACCTGCTTGCTTTGAAACACAGTTTTCAGTGACCACTGTCTTGAGAATAGCCATAGAGAGGATGTTGGGATGACAGGCACTGAACTGTGTGCCTAGGCAGTTTCTTTAGTTGGTCAGGCTCTGCCAACAGGACACCAAAAACTTAGTAAGAATAGTAGTGGATCAGAGGCACTCAGTAGGCTAAGCGTCCAACTTCGGCTCAGGTTGTGATCTCATAGTCTGTGGATTCAAGCCCCGTGTCGGGCTCTGCGCTGACAGCTCAGAGCCTGGAGCCTGCTTCAGATTCTGTGTCTCCTCTCTCTGCCCCCTCTCTGTTCATGGTCTGTTTTTCAAAAATAAACATTAAAAACATTTTTTTTAAAGAATAGTGATGGGTAGAAGAAGATTCAGAGCAGGGCTGGACATGTTGACCTCAGTTTTCTAGACAGAGTAGCTGAATATCTCTGGGTTATGTGACCCAGGGGCCTCAGCCTATCAGTGGGTCAATTTGACACATTGCACAGAACTTTAGAAGGCAAATCCGCCTGGATATCTCATTCCCTTTGTCTTGGGCAAAGACAAAGAGATTCCCCCAGGAGGTAATTTCTTAGGGTAAATTCCAGGCATGACCAGACAGATGCCACGGGACCGAGACCACAGGGCACCTTCGGCATGTGAGGGTCCCTGTTCCCCGTCACCAGGGCTCATCTCACTGGTTGGCCTTGTACTTACAAATTGCAGATCTACTTCCGTGGACCCACACTTGCTCCCATGCCACACATCTCACCACACAGGCTCTCCCTCCCGGCCAGACACAGTCCCATTCATTCAGTGGCCAAGGCCCCACTCTCTAAATAGATGATTCCCAAGCTTCCAAGCTTCCTGATTAGAACCTCCAGATGTTGGGTGTTGGGATCAGTATTTCTGAGGCCTAGAATTGGTAACCGCCAACTTAAACTGTGGACTATAGTCTAACACTTAGTTCTTTATGATCTTATTTTCTCCTGTCTCACATGCATGAGCTTCTTGCCTCTCTAACTCGCTCTCAGTCAGCCGAAGGCACTGTGTCAGATCGTGGCTTATATCAGAGCACGTCCGCAAAGTGGATGCCCACTAAGTGTTCGTTATGTGTAAACCTTGGCCCTGCCATTTTTGGTCTGGTGAGGTTATCTTCATCTGCTTTCTTCCTCAAACTACAGTTTCCTCCTCAGGAAAATGGGAATTATTTGCCAGGGTGACCCGTGAGAAAATGTGATTGGCCAGACATGGAGTCCCCTGCAGAAATGTGACTTGAGAATCACAAGTGTGGTGCGTTAATTGGCCTTAGGAGGTCAGAGCTCACTAAACATTCATATAGCACCCCTTCTCCACCTCCTCTGTGCCCGTGTTTCCCTTTGCTTCCCCGCGGCGCTCGGAGCCTGCATGAGACCTCGCTGTGCAGCCCACCCTGGTCAGCACCACAGTGGCCTGAGGACCCCCCTGCACCTGCGGTGGCGTGTATGGTCAGCCTCGTTTTCCAGAGCTGTCCGATTAAGTCACACTGAACTGCTAATTAGTGACAGTGGCAACATGCACCACCCCGTTCAGAGAACATTTGCCTTTTATGGGCCTCCTCCACTCCAGAGGCTGATTGGAGAAAGTATGTTGAGGCAGGAAGGCATTTGAGCACTAACACTGCTTAGTCAGAAACCAGCCACTCTCCTGCCAAGAAGGAAATAATGCCCAGATCCTGAGAAGGAAGAGCTCGATGTTAACACCTGCCCTGGTCGTGTGCACTTTTGCACCCACTTTATTTTTTTTCTTTAATGCTGAGAAAGATGATGGAGTGAGGGTGGAGAGGTGTCCGGGCTTCCTCTCGGCCTTGATTGCCCAAGTCACCTCCTCCTGTCTTCTCTCCCTCTCCCCCTGCCTTGAAATCAGCATCAGCTTTGTGGATTTTTTTTTTTTTTGGCTGTTGCTAGGAAACCATTGACCAAGGTCAAGTGCACATGCTAATTCATTAAGACTTGTTAGCAGCATCTTATCCTATTGACCTTGCGGTTGTATTCTCAGGCATACAAGGGCAGGTGAAGTAATTGTTCTGCTGCTGCAGGAGTCCGTTTTTGTGAAGGGTTCCTGTTAAGGTATTTTGAACTGAGAGATCGCCTCTCGCCAGTCCACACCTCCTCAGGGAGTTCGGGCCAGCCATAGTTTTTCCAGGATCTGAGTAGCAAGTGATGGAGTTGAGGTGGGATCTGAAGTAAAGTAGACAGGCTTTAGGGTAGATAGATGTTCGCTGAGGGCCTGATTTCCCCCAAGTGGATCAGTCCCTGGCTGGAAGAGGTGTATTCTTGGCATGTGAGGAAGGGAGCGGTGATGGGGAGGGTAGGGGAGTGTTGTCCTGGAGTAGTTAGCTCTGTTCTGTTCCCATTTGTGTCCTAGACTCTAAGCCTCCTCCTCTCAGCATCCCGGCCCGCCACGGAAGAGCATACACCCCAGTGCTGACTGTGAAAACCAACTTTGTTCTTTTTTTAATGTCCAAAAAAAAGCAGGGAGGGCTGGCAGACCCTCTAGCTCAACATCCCAGAAGATTATCCAGAAGTGTAACCTTAGAACAAAGGATCTGCTACCAGGAGAGCAAAGATGGGCCCCAGTATCTTCCACTGAGCAGACCTTCCCGAAAGGAAGCTTTCCTGAAGCGGGTGATGGCAAAGGAACACATGTTCCCAGCCATCTGCCGTGCAGAGTACCATAGAGTGATTGCGTTGAGTTGCTAACACTTTCGGGTTTAATTAAGCACCAGCTACACACAGGGCATCGTCTGTGAATAGGAAACAGAGCCTGGCCGCAAACCTACACTATTCTTCATTTTGTTGGCGAACCAGAATGGGTTGTATCTACTAGCCCTGGTCACCGACTGAAAGTCTGCCTCACAATTTCCCATCGACTCATTGAGTAAATATCTTCAAGTTCCTCCTGCGGGTCAGGCACTGTGCAAGACACCAGAGATATAGCAGCAACTGAGAGACAGGCTCTGCCTGGAATAGACACAGACCCTGCCTATGCAGAGGTTATGAGACACTCTAGGCTAGTCCTTCTGTGCGCCCCCAGCCAGCCTCTCCAAGCCTCCTGTGCTCCTGATGTGTTCATCTGAAGGCTTATGTAGTGTCTCAGCTATCTCCTGCTCAGTAACAAATTGCCCCAAAACACTGACTTAAAACAAGTCCCAGTGATCATCTCAGCATCTGCGGTCAGGAATCTGGCCTGGCTTAGCTGGTCCTCTGCTTTAGGGTCTCTCAGAGGCTGCAGTCGAGTGTCACTGGCCTGCAGTAGCCTTCAGGCTGTACTGGGGAGAGATCTGTTTGCAAGGTCACTTGTTCCTCGAGGGGCTGGTGGACTCCAGGCCTCAGTCCCCACTGACTGCCCGCCAGAGGCATCCTCGGTGCCCCTCAGGCGCTCTCCTGCTTGGCAACCTAATCAAGCAAGCAAGATAAGAAGGACATAGAGGCTGAGAGCAAGGTAGATGTCACAGTCTGTCGAAATGCACCCAGAGTGACAGCCCATCACCTATGCTGTATTTGTTTGCTTAGACTAAGTCACTAGCCCACACTCCCTCCTTAGGGAGGGGCTTACACAGGGTCTGCCCACTGGGCGATGGGGCTCACGGGGCCATCTGAGAAGTCTGTCTACCACATTCTGTGTCTGTCATGTGCCACCAAAGGAACGGTGGACTTAAAACCGAAAGACGCAGCAGTGCCCGCCCCCAGCTGACCCTGTCGGCCATTCCCCTCCTCGGAGGCTATAACTGTTGTGTTGTCTGGCTGAGAGTAGGCAGATCTACTGATTCTGAAGTGACCCACAGAGCATGAAGCCCAGGTGGTGTGAAGGGGCATGGGTGTGTGGGCCAACACGCAGGTGAGCGAGGCAGCCACATCAGGGGAGCTGGGCCGCAGGGGAGCCTGTGGAAGTGCGGCACAGGAGGGATTGTCCTGAAGGATTTTTCACAAGCAGAGGATTTTAACTTTAGTCTCAAGGGTCAGCCAGGGTCAAAGGAATTTGCTGTAAAGACTCCTTCATAAGTTAGACCAGAGCTTTTTTAAAAAAATTTTTTCAGTGTTTATTTTTGAGAGAGAGAGAGACAGAGACAGAGAGTGAACAGGGGAGGGGCAGAGAGAAAGACACACACAGAATCCGAAGCAGGCTCCAGGCTCCAAGCTGTCAGCACAGAGCCTGACACGGGGCTCGAACCCACAAACTGAGATCATGACCTGAGCTGAAGTCAGATGCTCAGCCAACTGAGCCACCCAGGTGCCCCAGGGCAGAACATTTCCATCGCTATCCTCATGATCCCACTAAACTTTGCGGTTCGGGGTGACCTGGGCCGTCTGGCATGTTGCCTTCCACTCTGGAAGCCTGATCCGGTCTCTGGGCCCCAGGTGACCCAGTGGATTGTATGGATTTATCACTTCTGTCTTCCATGATGCAGAAGAGCACATGATGCCATGTGCTCTTTGTCTTTCTTGTACTCACATCTTCCCCCATTGCCATGGCTTGTTATGAGGTGATTGGCGCTGGGAGGTCTGTGTCCTGTCTTCAGCCTTCAGAACCACCCTCCCCCCCCACCCCCTGAGGCCTGAGAGGCCCAGAGTCGCAGATGTCCTTGGGCTAAGAGACCCATGCAGGAGGGAACAGACCTTGAGGCCGGCTCTCATCTTGTGGCTGGACTTCTCCCTCAGGTGTGGAGTGTGGAGCGATTCATTATGCCCCCCTCCACACCAGCACCTTGCAGCGGGTCGTTTTCCATCATAGGTGTTATCCATTATTGATGAGGTCTGGAGAAGGCAGTGGTGAATAATTAAGTAGGTTTCAGGTGCCGATTGAAGGATTAAAGGAAGGAAAGAATGAAAATAAGAGAGCCAGGGCAAGAATTCTGAATTCTGTTGTGCCAACAGGACACTAGATAATAGACATTTTCTGTAACTTTCCAGAAGACCTAGCGGTTTTCTTCGTAGTTTGTCTGACTTGGGGTCTCATGTGTGCTGCTGGTTCCCTGGTTAGTAACTGAACATATTGTAAGCTTTCCACAGCAGCGGCGAAGATCGTAATGGCTTCAGTGTGCCCTCAGGGGTTCACAAATCCAAACCAAAGCACTGTTGAAGGGTGAGCCTGGGGGAAATGGCCTCTCCCATGAGTTGGGGAGAGTCCACAGGTAGAGAGTCTTCCATCTGGACACTTGAAAATCAACACCCAGAGATTTTCTATCTTTTAAATAGTTAATGGAAAGGAGAAAGCATTTGAGAGAGACCCAGTGCTATACATGGGCTCCTGACCTGCCTGCCATTTTGAAAGGGGCTTTCATGAATGGGGACGGACAGCTATAGGAATTGCATCACACCTGCCTGGATTATAGTAGGTGCAGTACAACTGCCAGCAGGCATGGGCAGAAACATGGCGAGAGGGGGAGAGAAGGGCACCTTGTTTCCCACTCTGGCCTGGAAAGTTGTCCACAGCCCAGGAAACCACAGCATGGGTGGATTTTTCAGCTGTGAATTGTTCAGGTCCTTGGCTTCTCTCTTTTCTACCTTTTGACCCTATCACAACTCCCTAACTAATCAGGTAAACTCAGAGAAAGAACTGTCAGCACGTGTGATAAAGGGTTTGGTGAGAAGGAAGGCTGAAGCCATCCTTTAGGCCGAGTCTCTTGAATGTTCTGTACTCTTCGTCTTTCTTGTACTCACATCCTCCCCCATTGCCATGGCTTGTTATGAGGTGATTGGCGCTGGGAGGTGTGTCCTGTCTTCAGCCTTCAGAACCACCCTGCCCCCCCTGTTTCCACGAGCTTCCTCCAGGTCATCTCTGCCTGCATGTGTCTTGACCGTCTTCTCTTCTGCCAAGGGTCCGTGGACATGGCCCAGCTCTTGAGCCTGATTTGGGATTACCTGTTAGTTTGGGTCAAACCATGCTGGCCCTGAGGACAGCTTTCTGTGTGGTGTTTGTCTGGTTAGCCGGCCGCATCTCCCTTACCCTGAATTCAGCGCAAGGATGTTGGAGGCCCGCGGCGAACGTCCGGAGCAGCGGGGTCTGCTTCCAGCGTCCTGGCCCCCAGAGACACAGGCCCCGTGTGGCACCACGCGGTGCATTCTGATGCAGGCCCAAGACAGCCGCGTTTTCCCACCTTCCACTCCTCCTTTGCACATGAGCTGTGTGCTTTTTCGCAGGTTCTATAAACGTAGCAGAGTCTAGAGTGTGTGAAAGTTTCTGGCTGCACCTCAGAACCGAGTTTATTTTCCCCAGAAATAGTAGGCATCGCTGCCAGCAGGGGTAGCCAGCCATCTTCTCACAAACATCAGGTGACGGCGCTCCGCCAGTGACGCAGGGCCTCCGCGGGGGGCCTTTGGGCACCCAGGGGTTAATGCGGGTGAGTCGGACACCCCGGGAGGCGGTCACATCTCCTGTTACAAGTTGCATTATCGACCTGGGCATCTAACACCGCTGGAACTGATCCACCAGACGGGCACTGGGGCTGGGAGGTAGCCCCAGCTCACAAGTGGAGGCATCAGGGCTGGCCCGGCTGCCCAAGTAGCACCGGAGAGATGGAGAATTTTTGGATGTACCAGTTGGAGTGTCACGAAGAAGAGGTAGGTGGATCGCAGGGCTCCAGGGTCATGTTTGCCTCTTCGCTCTCGGTGTTGTGTCCCTGGTGACGTGAGATTGTAAATTCTCCGCACTTCCCTCCATACTCAGGGTGTAGGAGCAGAGCAGCAGAGTGGGCATTCCCCAGGGTGCGGGGGACATGCAGCCAGGCGCCCCCCCTTGCTGGCGAGTTCTGGATGACCTGTAGAGCGAGCAGCCCATCTGATCACGTAGAAGGATGCTGGGCTCTTTGCTTTCTCTCCATCAGCGTCGTGTGCTCATAAACGAGTTAGTCTGGCTACTGTGCACCCCCCCTTCTGTTCTCAGTGCTGTGTCTTTTGCTTCACAATGCTAATGACAACGAGTGAGCTTAGTGCCTTGCACATTTGGAACTAGACGAGGTAATGGGCCTAATGTGCCCCTAACAGGGCCTGGCACATAGTAAGCCTTCCGAAAAGGGCTTCCAAAAACAGCTGCTACTGTTCTCAGTAGGTAATGTGTTATTACAGCAAACTGTGCACTTGCTGCATCGCTTCATATAAACCACAAGTGACTTTGGTTTTTCCTCTTACGGAGCTCAGGTCCAGAGGTCTGGGAAGGAGAGTGCAGGCCCCTGATGGGGAAATGAGAGGCTGCCTCCCTCATTTGTCCATCACAAGTTGTAAGGCATTTCAAACTGTAGAGCAAGGCCCTTTCAAAGGGTAATAGCTGACCTGTCTTTCCAGGTGGGCTTTTTCAGCTGGTAAGTTACCTCAACTTACAATAATGACACTGGTTAATAGTTCAGCTTTTTGTTTTCATTTGGCTTTTGTTTTGTTTGTTTGTTTGTTTTGCCTTTGAGTCCGTGGCTTCAGAAGCTTAAGGCCCTTTGGATGGTAATAAAATGAATTACTTATTGACAGTGAGAGGCCTCTCTTTGAGGAGACAGCTGCGAAGCAAGGCTGTCTCTGAGCTCCAAGGTGGCCCAGGTCTTCACCTTCCAGCCATAACGTGGTGGCTTGGGAGCACGTAGGGCTGGGAGCACCCACCCTCCTCCTCCCCCCCATGGGAAAAGAATAAAAATGGTTAGAATATTTTAACCGACAGTTATCTCAAAATGTTCCATTGGTATTAACTGATTCCATTATAAATGTGTATATAAAACACTTCATTAGGCCCGGGCTATTATCATTTTAATGACATAATTATGCCCCTACAATGCCTGTGCTAACTTTCCTACTTCACCACATTAAGGAAACAGAAATGTGCATTGATAATGTAGTTTGAATTGAGAGCGAATAATTACGGATCTCTTAACCAGTTTCAATTTTCAAAACCACAAACATGTCTTGGAGCAAGAAAACCTAATCATATATTTGTTTCTTTTTTTATAACTCTGACGCGGAGCAGGGTTCATTTAAAACAACTTAAATCAGTGAGGAAAACAATGTATGTTTATTTGAGAAAGGGGATGAAGCTGGGTAAACCAAGATGCATAGCGAGAAAACTATTCAGGGATGCCGGGTCTGGAGAAACCCCACACAGTCCCTGAAGCAGAAGTTTGCCAGAAGAAGTCGAGTACGTGCCGTCACCTGCCACAGGCAGCCACACCTTTGAAATTCCAGATAGGTCCAGAGTGGTCAGGCCGGTAAGGAATTGAACGACCAAGTGCTTGATCACGGTCCGTATGAGATGCTGCCTTTGAGAGTTTTGTGTCCACAATACCATTCACACGAAGATGTGTGATTTGCACACAGCATCTGACAAGCAAGCCAACTGTGATCAGGAGTCAGTGAACAGAACCCTGATCTGCACTTGGGCACCAATATTGTGGGAGCACAGAAGTGCATGCTACGTGGGCTCAGGACTGACTCCGTGTATCAGTGTATTTTGTGTTTTCTTTCTCCTCTGGCATAAAAGGATTGACATCCGTGCATGCTTCCCTGTGTTCGACATACTTATTGAACTCCTGTTGTATATTTTATGGAGAACCTTGTATTAAACGCTTGGAAAAGAAAACTTAAATAATCACATGCTGGGTGCCTCAGTTGGTTAAGCGTCCAGCTCATAATTTTGGCTCACGATTGTGGGATTGACCTCCAAGTGGGGCTCTGTGCTGGCGTGAAGCCTGCTGGTGATTCTGTCTTCCTTGCTATACGTTCCTCCCCTGCTCACATGCATGGTCATGTTCTCTCTCTCTCTCTCTCTCTCTCAAAATAATCACATTCTGCCTTCGTAGTGCGTATTAAAATACTGTAATTAAACCATCCGATGGCGTTTCAATAAACCATAAAGGAGAAAGTGACATATGTAAGAATGGCATCAGTAAAACACCAGCAATTCTCATAGGAGAGGGCTTGCACTCGCCGAAGAGAATAAGAAAGATCTCACTCAAGAAGTAACATTGGAAATGAGCTTTTGGAGGCTCATGGACATGTGCAGTTGGACAAGAGTGTGAACAAGGGCACTGCGCAAAAACACGCAGGTTATATGGGAAGCAGAAAACAGCTCAGTTGACTTGATGGTAGACATAATAACTGGAAGGGGGAAAAGTGGTGAAATTAAGGCCAAACCTTGGAGGGCCTTAAGTACCAAGGTAGAGTCCACAATTTATTCTATACACAAGCAGGAACCACCGACGTTTTTTAATTGAGGCATGATTGCTCAGAGCTTGTTAAAATTGTATTTTAAAAAAATTTTAATGTTTGTTTTTGAGAGAGAGAGACAGAACGTGAGTGGGGGAGGGGCAGAGTGAGGGAGACACAGAATCTGAAGCAGGATCCAGGCTCCGAGCTGTCAGCACAGAGCCTGACGCAGGGCATGAACCCGCGAACCACGAGATCGTGACCTGAGCTAAAGTTAGACACTTAACCGACTGAGCCACCCAGGTGCACTAAAGTTGTATTTTATTTTATTTTTTTTAATGTTTTATTTATTTCTGAGAGAGAGAGAGAGAGAGAGAGAGCAGGGGAGGATCTGAGAGAGGGAGACACAGAATCTGAAGCAGGCTCCAGGCTCTGAGCTGTCAGCACAGAGCCCGATGTGGGGCTTGAACCCACGAACCGCGAGATCATGACCTGAGCCGAAGTCGGACGCTTAACCGACTGAGCCACCCGGGTGCCCCAGGTTATATTTTAAAGTGAGAGTCAATAGATACTTAGTGAAAGGTGTCTTCTTGTCTTAGTTTGGGCTGCTGTGTAAGAAAAACACCACATGCCGGGTGCCTTCAACAACAGAAATTGGGATGCCTGGGTGGTTCAGTCAGTTAGGTATCAGACTCTTGATTTCAGCTCAGGTCATGATCTCACTGTTCTCGTGATATCGAGCCCCCCGTTGGGCTCTGCGCTGACAGCACAGAGCCTGCTTGGGATTCCCTCTCTCTCCCTCTTTTTCTGCCCCTCCCCTGCCTCGTGCATGCGCATTCTCTCTCTCTCAAAATAAACATTTTTTAAAAAACCAAACATATTTACTTCTCACAGTTCTGGAACCTGGGAAGTCTGAGATCAGGGTGCCTGCATGAGCAGCTGCTGGCGTAGACCCCCTTCCTGATTTGCAGGTGGCCGCGTTCTTGGTGTGTTCTCACGCTGTGGAGAGCAGAGAGAGGAAGCAGGCTCTTCTGTGTCTCTTCTAGTAAAGGCACTAATCCCATTAGAGGAGCTCCATCCTTGTGACCGAATTACCTCACAAAGGCCCCATCTCCTCATACTGTCCCACCGGGTGCTAGGGTGCTAGGGTGGATGAATTTGAGGGAGACAGAGTTCCTAGCCCTGGTGAGGAAGGCCCATGAGTACTTGGTGCTTGGGCCTCTTGTGGTATGGTGGCTGCTTGGGGACTTTGAAAAACAAAAACAGCTTTATTCTCCAGGTCTGTGAGTTGCTCCACAGAGGTGACCTTACTGAATAATCCAGTCACCGATTTGGGAAACCTGTATCATTTTTTTTTAATATTTTTATTTATTTCTAGGAGACAGACAGCGTGAGCAGGGGAGGGTCAGAGAGAGGGAGTCACAGACTGAAACAGGCTCCAGGCTCTGAGCTGGCAGTCAGCACAGAGCCCGACGCGGGGCTCGAACCCACGAACCGCGAGATCATGAGCTAAGCGAAAGTCGGACACTTAACCGACTAAGCCACCCAGGCACCCCAAAACCTGTGTCATTTTTAAGGGATTATTTTCTCCTACCCTTCTTCATGGTGAAAATGTTGTCACCGAGCTTCCTTGAGGAAAGGACCAACATGTACTTGGACTTGTCAAGGTCGGCGAGAGTCAGGCAGAGTCTCTCACCAAGGTCCTCACAGTAGATAGATAGACCTCTCACCAAGGTCCATACGTTGTGTGTCGTGGTGACACATGAGCTGTGTTGTAAACGAACACTTGCATCTGCACCTGATTCTCTTTTGTAACTCCATCCCCATGGCAATGTCACCCTCACCCCTCATACTGCAAAATGCTGCCTCGAGTGGGAGACCCCGCGCATGCCAGAAATCGCACACAGTTGTGTAGATCCCCAGGCTTAGCCCGGAAGGCGCTGTTCTTACCAATATACCAGTAAGAGTCTTGGGGCTTATAAATTAATTTAGAGTCTTTGTAGTATGATTTTAGAGAGGCTTCTGTGTGCTTTTTAATTTTATCCAAGAGTAAAATTTTAATAAGGAAGGAGACAAGAAGAGCTAGATGCAGAAAGCATCTCCATGTGCACGTGTTGTCTTTGTGAATGCCCACCCACCACGGGAGGAAGTAATGGTTACTGTTGGAATCTTACAAGACTTGGTGGAATGTTGGTTGAATGCTTTGTGCGTCCGCAGGTGCTGAGCTGGTGCCCTGTGTACATGGTCACCGATTAATCCTCATGTCAGCCCCAGGAGGTGGGTAGTAACTGTTTTCCCCAGTTCTCAGGAGGATCCGAGAAGATGAGTAACTGCTCCAAGTCAGAGCAGTGAATGGGAGGCAAGATTCAGACGCTGGTCTGCCCGATGCCCAGGCTGGACCACTCAGCCCTCTCACTGTCCTGAAACCTTGACAGCTTTACTAGTTCTGCCACATTATAAAATTAAAACACCCCAGCCCTTTTCTTTCTCTTTATCCCAGCCTCTTTCATGGTTTTTTTTGTTTGTTTGTTTGCTTTATTGCTAGGAGAGAGAGATAGAGAGACAGCGTGAGCAGGGGAGGGTCAGAGAGAGAGGGAGACACAGACTCTGAAATAGGCTCCAGGCTCTGAGCTGGCAGTCAGCACAGAGCCCGACGCGGGGCTCGAACCCGCGAACCGCGAGATCATGACCTAAGCGAAAGTCGGACGCTTAACCGACTAAGCCACCCAGGCGCCCTTATCCCAGGCTCTTTCAAAGGAGAAGTGTACCTTACGTTCCCTAGAATCAACGTTGTGCTTTGGGAAATAGACCCTAATGTTGGAAAGCCGGGTTGGGTTGGATGTGAAGCCCAGATCCTGTATCTTAGGAATTGATCGAGTTTTTATTTCCACCAAACAAGAGGTGTCCCGAGTCTCCAGCACTGAGGTGGGAAAGGCCTCCCTGACCAGCCTCTGCAGGTCACCTCTCCCTGATGCCCCTAGCCTCCTGTTCACACCTGTGAGGGCAGCTCTCACACCCCCTTTTAAACACCATGCGGGCAGGCTGTCCTGAGGAATCTTGCAGAAGTACACTTTCAAAAGGCCGCTTAAAATTAATCCACTTAAAATGAGGAAGGGGCGCCTGGGTGGCTCAGTCGGCTTAGCGTCAGACTTCTGCTCAGATCATGATCTCATGGTCCCTAGGTTCGAACCTCCCATCGGGTTCTGCCCTGATAGCGCAGAGCCTGCTTGGGGATTCTCTCTCTCCCCTCTCTCTGCCCCTCCCCTGCCCATGCTCTCTCTCAAAATAAATAAATAAACCTTTTTTTTAAAATGGGGATGTGCACTTGGGTGGCTCAGTCATTAAGCATCCGTCTTCGGCTCGCGTCATGATCTCACAGTCCATGGGTTCAAGCCCCACATCGGGCTCTGTGCTGACAGCCCAGAGCCTGGAGCTGCTTCAGATCCTGTGTCTCCCTCTCTCTCTGCCCCTCCCCCACTCATGTTCCATCTCTCTTTCAAAATAATAAACATAAAGGAGTACCAAAATTTCAAAGTATGAGGAGGCAAGAGGGGATTTGGCTAGAACCTGACCTGGAGAAACAATACTAAAAATTATAAACCTGTTTTAACTAATGTGTTGTCTTGTGACTAATAACATGGAGGTTATAATTTCACCTACCGCTGAAGTCTTAAAACGGAAGAGAAGTATTGATTTTTGAGGAGTGGCACACGGTGACGTCTGCAGCATGATTGGAAGGGATCCTTCCAGATCTTAAAGAGGATTGTTTCAGCAAGGATGTGTGAGGGCTGCTACAAATGTCACAAAGGCCTCCCGTACTGGGTTTGATCCTCCAATCATGCGTTTTCAAAGCACCCCCAGTACCATCCTTCTTTCCAGGCTATCGTCTACTTCACCGTGAGCCGGTATAGCCCTCCCCGGCTCTCCCAATTATCCGTGGCTGCCTGGAGCCGTCCTCCAACTGCGCCCATTTCAATGCTCTAAAAACCTGCTTTTTATTTATTGTTGAAGTGTTCGCACTTCTGTGCAGCGTGCTTGTAGGCAACTGGCTTTCCGTTTCATTTTGTTTGTGGTCTTGAAGCACCAGATGGTTCCAAAAGTCAGCCGATAGCAGCTGCCAGAGACATGGGCCGGAGAGAGGGGTCGAGGTGGACAGTGACGTCGTGAGTGGTCAGCTCAGTGGCAACTGCTTCTGTGTTACTGCGACTTCTGTTTTCCTCGAGGACCCAGTGGCCACTGCTTTCAGAGACACCCTGTGTTTGTGTGTGCGTCTGTCTCCCCTGCTAAGCAAGGAGCTCCCTGGGGACAGGCGGGGGTCGGGGCCTCCGCAGATGCTGTCAGAATTTCCTTGTTTAAAAAATGAGTGAACGGGGCGCCTGGGTGGCTCAGTCGGTTCAGCGTCGGATTTCAGCTCAGGTCATGATCTCACAGTTTGTGAGTTCAAGCCTCGCATTGGGCTCTATGCTGACAGCTCAGAGCCTGGAGCCTGCTTCGGATCTGTGTCTCCCTCTCTCTCTGACCCTTCCCCGTTCACCGTCTGTCTCTCTCATAAATAAATATTTTTTTAAAAAATGAAAGAACAGTCCCAGTGGAACTCACCTGATCGCGAATCTTGTGAAGAACCTCTCCAGAAGTCAACATGTTTAGATGTCTTTACATCTTTAGATTGCTGCTTAGCGCTTAGTCCTTAGGCTTTTCTGAAAAGAATACTGTCTACTTTGAAAGAGCCTGCGGGCCCTTTAGTTTGGGGGTGTTATCATCATCATCCAGTCAGCTTTTCCAGGTTGTAGTCTTCTCTTCATGCAGAGGTCAAGGGAGAAAGGATTAAGGAAAGGAAAGAGCAGAAAGTGATAACTCAGTCCCTCCGTCCTTTGGATTTTCAGTCCAGTGGAGGAGATAGTCACTAAGTGCTAGATTCCAGCAGAGGAAATAGTGACTAAGTGCCTAGATTGACCTTCTCCCCTGAGGACAACAGGCCAGCGACTCATAAAGAAAACCTCAGCCTCTGAGCAGAGAGTAGGTGCTGGCTGCTTGTCATCAGTGAGGCTCCGGGGACTTGCTTGCTTTCCTGCAGAGCTGCTCGACCTCCCTGCCTCTCTCAGTTTCCAAAACAACCCCCACCCCCCACTCCCCATCTCATCCTGCTCCATGAATACTGCACACTTTTTGGATTCAGCTGAAGTATCCCCTTCCCCGTAAAGAGTTGCACGTATACCCTCCCTTCCTGCAGAATTGCACCCTCTCAGCCCTGTGTCCCATGTACGGATGAGTATCTCTGCCATGTGCCACACGTCTGCCTCCGCCCCTCATCTGGAAGGGGATATAGGAGAGGACCGCAACATCTCTTTCCTCTTTGTTTCTCGACCCAGAATTAAGGACAGAGGTAGGCACAGAATAAATGAGTACTAGTTCTCTGTGCACGCTTTGCTTCCCTGCAAATACCACGTCGACCACCAGCAGTGCGGCGTTTGCCCCCAGGAGATGTTCGATTGGAAATGAAACGAGTGACTAGCTTTCCCTCTGGATGTTCCTGCGTCCTGAGGCTGCCGCCAGCCTAACAAAGGGACTGCCCGTCTCTTGCCCTGGCACCGAGGAACCAGGATCATATGGCTGAGAGCTCGGCTCCATGGCCCCCCAGAGCCAGGGTAATAAAATTCAGACCGTGGTTGTGGAGACTGCTAGGATACAATCCGCAGAGGGAAAGCAGCTTACGAAGACCTCCTACAATTAAGCAGAACGGGGAGTTCCCAGGTTTCGGACATCATAGATGCCTCCTTATAAATGCCCCGTGTGGCACTTTGTGAATTTCCAAGCCCACATTTGCTTCCCATCCTCGGTCTCATTGACTTAAAATAGAATGTCTAGTCAGTGACCCAGAAGGCATGAGACTTCAGACAGAGAAATACATAATAATAACTCGCTTTTTGTGTCATATTTCATTGGTTAAACTTTGCCTCCAGTACATTCTTTGAAAGTAATAGGTATTACCTAGTTTCTGGTTTCCTCTCTACTTTTGAGAGAACAGCAAGGCAGAAGCCGGCAGTGAAGGGCAAAGGGCTTTTAAAGCAGGCATTGGAGATGCGTCCATACGAACACCTTTGTTCAGGCTCCATGGGGGCCGTGCCTGCTCTGAAAGCATTTGCCCAACTTGACTTTGTTAGCAGTGGTTTGGGGAGTCCTAGGCTTCTCCCGGGTGGGGGCCTTTCATTTGGGGACGGCTTTCAACTTCAGAAGAGCTTTGCTGGAGCTCGGGTCACGGTCCTCACAGGCAAAGACCTGTTTTCTAATTCAAAATGCAGATTTAACATTCCACACGGAAGATCATTGGAGTGCTGTCAGAAAAGGCTTCTGGGGCGCCTGGGTGGCTCAGCCGGTTAAGCAGCTGTCTTAGGCTCAGGTCATGATCTCACAGTTTTTGAGTTTGAGCCCTGCACTAGGCTCAAAAATTTAAAAAAGGAAAAAATTAAAAAATTTTTTAGATTAAGGAAAGGGCGTTCGAGGGGCGCCTGGGTGGCTTAGTCGGTTAAGCGTCCAACTTTCGCTTAGGTCATGATCTCGCGGTTCGTGGGTTCGAGCCCCGCGTCGGGCTCTATGCTGACCGCCAGCTCAGAGCCTGGAGCCTGTTTCAGTCTGTGACTCCCACTCTCTCTGACCCTCCCCTGCTCGCTCGCTCTCTCTCTCTCTCTCTCTCCTAGAAATAAATAAAATATTAAAAAAAAAAAGAAAAGGGCGTTCGATCAGCCACAGCGTTCAATCTGCTGTTGAGGAAGCGGGGCCTCACTGTGGGATCTGACCTGCCTCTTCCACATCCCAGCCTACTGTCCGGATAACCCGCCTTCTCACATCATCCTGAGATGATACCGTGTTCCCAGTGTTGGAGTGAATTCGTTTTTTAGCAGATTTTCAACAGAAAATGGTTAGATAAGGAAATAGAAACTGAGGGACTCTTTGGAAGATTTTTTTTAAACGGAAGTGTTACACAGCCCTCAAACCCAGCAATTAAAGAAAAACCAGCTGTACTAGCTTCCCAGGGACCAGACCCTTAAAATCTTTGCAACAGAGAAAATTACTTGGGGGGGAAATAGATGTAAATATCTAAGGAAGCTCTTCAAATCTGAAAAACTGGGAAGATTGAAAGGCACTACAATCTCATGAGGACTTTACTACATTAATTTTGAGTAGTCCAAACAAAGCTAACCTCAGCCAGTACCCCTCAACTCTCTTGGGTGCCAAATAAATAATTCTGTGGATGATTTTTGTTTGTTTTTTATTTAACATTTATTTATTTATTTTAATGTTTTATTTATTTCTAGGAGAGAGAGAGAGAGAGACAGCGTGAGCAGGGGAGGGTCAGAGAGAGAGGGAGATACAGACTCCGAAACAGGCTCCAGGCTCTGAGCTGGCGGTCAGCACAGAGCCCGACGCAGGGCTCGAACCCACGAACCACGAGATCATGACCTAAGCGAAAGTCGGACGCTTAACCGACTAAGCCACCCAGGCACCCCTACATTTATTTATTTTTAAGAGACAGAGCATGAACAGAGGAGGGGCAGAGAGAGGGAGACACAGAATCCGAAGGAGGCTCCAGTCTCTGAGCTGCCATGGGGCTTGAACTCACAAACCGCAAGATCATGACCTGAGCCAAAGTCGATGCTAAACCGACTGAGCCACCCAGGTGCCCCTGTGGATGATTTTTTTAAGGCACATAGGGCTGGTTTCTTGCCTCCGGGGCTGTGTGGTTAGGGGGTCCTTTACGTGAGCCCTCAGCCTGCACCCACCCTCTTGGCTTCCCTGTACAGTGGCTGATGCTTCCTGGTCCTCACTTCCCTGCCCAGAATTAGGAATGTGGGCATGGAAATCAACTCCAGGCCTCACAAGAATAGCCTCAGCGTAATTAAAACCGCATTTTGCCACATCGTCGTCCAGATCATTTGGCACTCCCCTCCCCCCTCCCCCATGTTTTCCTATAATTGAGACTTTCTGGAAAAGATTTATTTAGTTTTATGATTTCACAGAATGCTCATTGAAGTCCTGTTGTACGTGAACATGCCCCCGCCCCTACTCAGCATGACCGGTTTTGTGGAACATTCTCCCCTTCCATGCAGAGGTACTGCGCTGATGTTTCTATCTCAGTTTCCCCACGGGGGCCAGTTGGAAGAGATCAGAAGCAGATTGAGCTATCACTGATGCCACTCTGCTTCCTTTGCCGGGGACGTGCCTCCCCTCACACGGCCACACTTCCTCAGAGGACAGATCATCACGTGGGTTCTGTCGTAGGCTTCCTGTCAGGCTTTGCCAGCAAACGATGACGCGATGTATCTTGCTCTCAGAGGAACTGTCGCTACAGGTCTCTTCAGCGTCCCTGTGGCTTGCCTGAAGGTGCCCTTCATCTGTCAGGATTTCAGGAGCACACAGAGACGTCTGGGTACCGGCTTGGGGGGGGGGGTGGTGTTCCAGCACCCGTTTGAGTCCCATCCTTGCCTGCTGGCTTGATTTTTTTGGCCAGCCAATCGGCCAGTGTTGGCGGAGCACATGCTGTGTCCGGCCGTCACCTGGGGCTCCCTGTTCCCGTCCAGCAAGACCTACCTGTGCCACCACTGGAGGCAGTAACACCTGATGGGGACCATATGTCCCAAAGCTATGTTTCTAACCCTTATTTTCAAACCTATCATTCAATAAAGGATTTTTGAACTGTTTCAAGAGCAGCCACGGTCATATTATTCAGAGGCTGAAATTTCTCTGAATTTTCAGTGGCCTGTGGATTAAATCAGAAAAACATACTTGAAATCTGGACTAGAGAAATACAGGTGGTGTGGCTTTTGGTCTTCAGTCCCAACTGCCACTTTAAAAATACCTCTTTTCAGGGTGCCTGGGTGGCTTACTCGCTAAGCATCTGACTTTAGCTCAGGTCATGAGCTCAAGGTACATGAGTTCAAGTACCACGTGGGGTGAGTTCAGACCCCACTTGGGATGAGCACAAGGCCCGCTTTGGGTAAAACATGAGCCCTGCTTTGGGTGAGCCCTGCTTCTCTCTCTCTCTCTCACTCCCTCCCTCCCCATCCTCACCCCCCTCTGCCTCTAGCTCACTTGCACTCTCTCTCTCTCTCTCTCTCTCTCTCTCTCAAGTGAAAAAAAATGAAAAAGAAGTAAAAACAAAAATACCAGTCAGTTAAACATCCAGCTTCAGCTCAGGTCATGATCTCACGGTTCATGGGTTTGAGCCCCATATTAGGCTCTGTGCTGACAGCTCAGAGCCTGGAGCCTGCTTTGGATTCTGTGTCTCCCTCTCTCTCTGCCCATCCTCCCTGCAAAAAGTAAACATTTAAAATCTTTTAATAAAAAAATACCTGTTTTCATTTTTCCTTTTCCATTCAAGTCATCTTGGGCAGGTGGTTTTATAAGATAATTAGTACCCAAAGTCTTTGCCAGTAAAAATTTTAAAGCCACAGACTTGGGTGTGTATCTCCATTAGCTTTATTCATTTAGGGCTCGAGGATTGCTATTCATCCGTTGCTGTGTTGAGACACTGGCCTAAGGAGGGACAAAATGGCAGAGCTATAAAAGGTTCCTTTGAAAACATGGTGGGAGGAGGGCTTGGGTGGCTCAGTCACTTAATCATCTGGTCATAATGTCACAGTTCATGAGTTCAAGCCCTGTGTCAGGCTGTGTGCTGACAGCTCAGAGCCTGGAGCCTGCTTTGGATTCTGTGTCTCCCTCTCTCTCTGCTCCTGCCCCACTCATGCTCTGTCTCTCTCCCTCCCTCTCAAAAATAAATAAATACAAACCAACCAAGAAAACATGGTGGGAATTTAAAAGGGCTCAAGGGGCACCTGGGTACCTCAGGCAGTTGAGTGTCTGACTCTTGATTTGGGCTCAGTTCATGATCCCAGGGTCATGGGATCAAACCCCGCATCAGGCTCTGTGTAAGATTCTCTCTGTCTCTCTCTGCCCCTCCCCCCTTTCTAAAATTAAAAAAATAAATAAAAATAAAAAGCTCAAAAATGCAGGCCTTTTATGGACCATTGGCAACTTCTCTGCGAGGAAGTTTTGTCACTGTGGAGGTGTGTGTGCAGTTGTGTGGGGCTTTCTCCTCTGGCCCCCACCCCACCAGGTGTTCACGAGCCCCCGATTCTCACTGTGTCTTTCCCTTGCTGTGTTCCAGTCCCCGTCTCCTGGCAGCTCCTCTCCCCTGGGCGCAGAGTCTTCGAGCACACCCCTTCACCCCAGCGACCCAGCGGAGGCCTCCTCAAATAAAGAGGTAGGGTGCTGTTTTGTTCCAGAAGCCACCGGCCCATGTGTTGTTTGATTCTTCTTCTCTTGTGAGCTTTCTTCAGCTCCCTGCACAAATCCCCCAAGTCCCCCTCGAGGGAGAGAAGTGCTGATTCCTCCTCTCCAGGAGTTCAGTGATTGAAGCCACGCCCTCCAGCCCAAGAGCCACAGGCCAAGAGTGTCTGTTTTGATTGATAAATAAAATGGAAGTGCACCTTCTCAGGCATGCCAGCCACAGTTCAGGTGCTCAGTGGCCACATCTAAGTTGTAGCTGTTGCGTTGGACAGGGAAGATGACAGAGCATTTCCAACATTCCAGAAAGTTCCCCGGGACAGTGCCAGAAACTGGATATCAAGAACTCTGTGTAGCAGCAGCCTTCCTCAGGGTATTACGAACCACAGTTTGGGAAATGGGCCAGTTTTGTAAATACCCATTTGTTACAGGCCACGTGAGATATTTTTCATGACAGCAGGGTGACTGCTCATCCTGGTTTACCTGGGGTGGTTTGCAGTTCACACCTGCTTTCCAGTTCACACCTGCTTTCCAGTTCACACCTGCTTTCCAGTTCACACCTGCTTTCCAGTTCACACCTGTTGTGCAAGCAGTGCAGCTAGTGAGCGTCATTCTCCCTTTTTTATATATATTTTTTAACGTTTATTCATTTTTGAGAAAGAGTGTGAGTGGGGAAGAGCCAGAGAGAGAGAGGGAGACACAGAATCTGAAGCAGGCTCCAGGCTCCAAGCTGTCAGCACAGAACTGACATGGCGCTCGAACTCACAAACCACAAGATCATGACCTGAACCGAAATCAGAGGCTTAACCAACCGAGCCACCCAGGCGCCCCTCCACTCTCCCTTTCTGAAGCAGTGCTATCCAAGAGAACTTTCTGTAATGATGGAAATAGTCTGCTTCTCTGCTGTCTTACACGGTGGTCCCTAGTCATGTGAAATGTGGCTCTTGGGACTGAGGAACTGAATTTTGCATTTTATTCCATTTAATTATAGTCATGTGTGGCTCAGGACTCCTAGAGAGCACAGGCTGGAAGTGCCCCTCTCACACAGTAAGTCATATGGCTGCCTTACTAATGGAGCCCAGACAGAGCCCCAGCAGAGGCTATTTAAGTGAGAAAATGCTGCTCACTCCCAAGCAGGGTGTCAAGGGGCAGGTTTTCCTCCTGGAGGGAGCCCCTGCCTTTTCGTTTTCCCACACTGTTGTCCTTTCACCCCCAGCCAAAGGCCACCCCAGCTGTTTATGAAGCGGGCCCGTGCCGTGGGCTACAGGTGGGTTCAGCTCACTCCAGCCCAGCCAGTGCTGAGGCTGTGCACGAGACAGGTAAACCATATAATGAATGGTTGTGTCACTTTCCTTCCTTTTGTTAAGAATATGACATTACGTGGAACAGAAGAAAGCAGTTTCCAGGGCGCCTCGGTGGCTCAGGAGGTTAAGCATCTGACTCAGTTTCAGCTCAGGTCATGATCTCGCAGTTCATGAGTTCGAGCCCCGCATCGGGCTCCACACTGACAGTGTGGACCCTGCCTTGGATTCTCTGCCCCTCCTCTGCTCTCTCTGTCTCTGAAAATAAATCAACTTTTAAAAAGTTAAAAAAAAAAAAAAGAAGAAAAAGAAGAAGAAGTTTCCCTTTTGCTGTGAGTGGCGGATCACTTCTAAAGGGAGTCTTCATTAAAATTTGCCCTTGAAGCATCACTGAATATACATACATTTGCCATTAACTATTCACGCAGAGAAAGGTAGACTTTTGAATCACCTGTGTATATTAACCCAAACGAATGTAAGGAGACCTTCTCTGAAATGACACCAGCGTTAGAAATTAAATTTCAACTATGCTTTGTCCTTGTCCTCAGACCCTAGGTCACGGGACCAGGGGGAACAAGCTGTTTGTGCGGACGCTGGGTCCCACTGCTCTGCCTTATCATTTGTTCATAATACAGGGATAGGCGAGAACAAGCAGTAAGAAGAAGAGAATCAAGGCCACAGTGATAATAACTAAGCAAGAGTGAGTGTTTCTCAAGCATTTACAGTGTTCAGGCATCGGGCCAAGCACATCATAGTCTCCCTTCCTCCTTACAGTAATTCTGTGGGTGTAGGAAGCACTGTCCTCACGTTTTGATGGAAGCAACAGAGAAGTGCAGTAACTTACCTGAGGTCCAGGGCCCAGGGCAGGGCAGGATTTGAATCCAGAACTCAGGGATTCATGTAGGGTCTTCATGCCAGGGTCTGCTGCCCTCGGGTGAAAAGTGCCTACAGGCCTCACACTGCGTGGACAAGGTAACGTGTATGTCATTGTTCCAAGTGTCAGGCCCCCTGGCTTTGCACATAGTTTAGTGTGTTGTCGTAGAAAATCCCAAGGATTTTGGCCTTTCATCTTCTTGAATGTGGCGTTATTAATTCTTGGATGTTAAGGATCAACTCATGTTGATCTCTGTCCACATGTGAGAAGACAAAGGGCTAATCAGGCATCTGAATATTCAGCTTTTGATCATTCATCAGATATAATAAGCAAGGCAAACGTGTTAGTTTCTCGATTCCTACAGGACTTGGCACGTGTTTCTGCAGATCCTTAGAAATAATGATGAAAATCCTCTTTGTGTGCAAAAATTAGAGATTCTTTCATTTCTCAAAACATTTTTTTTTAAATCTTACTGCCCCAGAGACTAAAGAAAGCCAGTCGTGAGCTTATGAATACAGCATAAGTAAATGTACCAAACGCCCTCCGTTGTGGCTCTAAATAAAAACCGCAGCTTTTAGAACTATTGACTAAAGTAATTCTTTCGTAGCTTCTGCTAAAACCCAGGGACTGTCCTTGAGATGAACATTCAGAAAAGTATCCTAATAGCCCAAGAAAATCTGAACTGGTTTCTTGGATGTACATGGAGGTACATTTTGATGAAACAAAGTAAACCCTCTCTACCCCAGGCCCCTTGCTGCTAAGGGCAAGGACATGGACGGCAGTTGGAAAATACTAATTTTAAGATCTTTAGTCTTTATGAGGAAACTGGCTTCCACCTGCAACCATGAAGTTACTTTTTTATTTTTTAACCGGAGTTAGACCTGGCTATTGACACTCGACTGGGCCTTTCTTCCCACTTGGATCAATGGAAAAGTAAACCCAATGTAAATCACTGTTGAAGTTGACGTTGGAGCTCTCTTTCCTCCTGTCCACATATCTTAGCTTTCCTTGGGGTGCAGTTTTCCATAAATGCACTAGGAGCCAATGACCTTTCCTTCCCAGTGGACTTGTATCTTTAGTTTCCTTCGGGGTAATCCCTTCTGAAATAAGAAACCCACCATTTCGGTGTGATGAACCATTTCATCCCAGCGGGCACATTCCGGAAGGTTTACTGACACGTTGCCTTGTGTGGTTTGTTGTGTGATTTCGTGTTGAATTCTTGTCATTGTCCCAAATTGAGGTAGTCTTAAATCTGGGGGTCTTTGCCTCCAGTTTTTCTTCTAGAACAGTTAACACTGCTATTTTTAGAATGTTGTACAGATGGTAATTAGTTAGTCATCCCTTTGCTGTCCTCCTCTTCCAAGCGAAGAGCACGGTACAAAGTACTACAAGATGGAGCCGTACCCCCAATGTCCCGTCTTTTGGGCCCTAACTCTCCCACCTGCCAGGCACCCCCCAGAGTTTACCATCCACCTCGGTCAACCTGTTGAGCAGCTGTGCTATCCTAGGTACCCTTTTCCTAAAACATACATATTGAAATGACATACCTGCTAGATTCTTAGCAATGAAAAACCATAGGCTTTCTGAGGATAGCCCTGGGCCATGCAGAGCCTCCTTTTTGCTCGTTTGAAAGACTCTTGTTTTTGACAGTAGCTCTCCACTCGCCTGCAATGCTCACATCACCCTGCCCCAGACATACCAGCTACAAATTCTGTGGAATGCGGGAATGAATTTCCTGCACTTATGCCCCTCAGAGTTCTCTGTGCCACTCACTTACGGGAGGAACCACATGGTAAGTATTGCTCCTCGGCGAGCTAGCATTTAAACTGCCATTCAATCAGGTTCTAGAAGGTTTTTAGCTGATCGTGCGCACATCCCAACGATGCTATTGGAAGACCGACCCTTGCTGTGTTACTTAGTATAAGAAATTCCACCGCTTTCAATTCACTTCTTTGATTATGTTCTTACGTTAAGGTAACATAAACTAATTACTTACATAATGGAATTTTTAAACCAATAAGAGATGAAAGGAGGAGAGGAAAACTCTGGCAAACATTTTTAGTGCAGTGAGAGACTACTGAAGCAAAGACCTAAAGGGAAATAAAATTCTCCAGGGAAATTCTTGATTTCAACATATAGTTGCATTGTTGATGCTTTTACTCATCTAGCAGTTTTTCACTTAGAAACCCAGATTCTTAAGAGTGCAAATTGAGCTCTTTGTATTGCTGTTGCTCATTATGGACTTTGGTCTGTGGGATATTTTTTAAGCTGATGGACATCCTCTAATTGTGGAATGTAAGATTTTCAGGTTACCTAAAATATGAATGGATATTCTGGGCTCTGGGTAACCTCTAATAAGAAGTGTGTGTCTGTCTGCACCTTTCTTTCTGTAATAACCAAAAATGGTTGACACCGATTAATATCTGTCATTGGTGATCTATTTATTTTTCATGTTGCACAGATAACGTGTTAGTGCATTTTTCATCATGCTTTGCCCTTTCTGAAACCTCTTTGTCTTGATTACAGTCAAGAAAAAGCTTGGCTTCATTCCCAACCTACGTTGAAGGTAAGAGCTGAAAAGGAAATAATTGAGTACTGAGTCATGCATGAATATTCTAGCACTTTGGGCATTTGAAGCATGGGGCTGTAAGACCATAGTGGGGAAGAAAGGCTTATTAATAGTCTTAATGATCATAGAATTTTAAATTAAAAGAAAACAGCGGTGAGCCTGTCGAAGATTCCCCCACCCTACCCCCCCACCTTTGCCGATTCTGTCCCTGAGGACCTGAGGGAGGTTGCATGGAGGCAGAGAGCTGTCTCCAGCTTAGAAATGGGCATATTACATCTAAATCCAACTCTCCTCCCCTCCAGTCCAGGATACCTCTTGTATCCATTAAGGACCATTCAAGCGGGAATGAACTTTAAAGGTGACTTTTGGTCCTGTAAATTTAGAGGGAAGAAAAAAACATCTTTCCAATAATTCCCATCTCTTGCTTGGATGAGTAAGCGTAGTAACATTTATCCAGCTTTTACTCTGTGCCAGATACACAGTTTTCATGTAATAACTAATTGAATCCTCACATCTATCTCGTGAAGTGGGCTTACCACCCCAATGTTAAGCAGGAAAGAACTGAGACATTTTTACTCAAGACGAGGTGAGTGCCTTTCCCAAAATCACACAGTTAGCAAGCTTCAGAGCCAGGCCGTGAGCTGGCAGTCTGATTCCACAGCTGTCCCGATAAATGGCATTCTGTGCAGGGTGGCTACGTATGGTTGTGCAGGTTTCTCACTGCTCAAGGGCACCCAGTCAGGAGGCCTAGCGGGGCCAGAACTTGGCCCATGTGAGACAGCCCCACTTGATGTCAGGCCATACAAACAAAATGCCTGTTCCTCATCCTCACAAAGGCCCTCGTTAGCTAGAGGTGCCACTGACCCTCTACCAGAGAGGATGGCAGATGGTTTTTCAGGTAGGATAGGTTGGCATTTCCTTGAAAGAGGATTTTCTGGGGACTGTGAGGCTCTGTCTGGCCCTTGGATCCCGTGAATGAACAGTCAGGGGATAATGAATTACCACGATTCATAGACCTTTACGACCCGCAGGCCTGCAGCCTAGGTCAAGCTCATGGGCTTGCTTCCGTTACTCAGGTTTCTTTCTTGAGTAGCCTGTAAATTATTTGTGCCATTTTGGTGAGGCCCCAGAACTCCATGAGCACTCTTCAGGGAGTTTTTGGAAGTTTGGAAATTCCACTTTTCCTCAGCGACACCCCTCCAGATGCAGCATCACGAAGGTGTGAGGACGTAACACGGAAGCAACGCAGAGGCCTCACTCAAAGGACAGACACATTCGAAAAGGCTGAAACGAAACCTGCAGTTCTTTGGCTTGGGACCAGCATGATGTGGAATTTTCTAACTTTTAAAAAAAGTATTCTAAAATGAAATTACGAACATGGGGCTTTTTCCCGAGGCATGATCTAGCAGCGGTGACATTTGATTACCCTCAATATCTCTGGAGGATAAATGTCGTCAGATCGCATCTCAAACGTATAATTTATTTAGGTCCAGCGTATCTGTCCCTTGGCTGGTTGGCATTTATGTAGTCCTTTGAGTATTATTCGGATTGCTCTTAAACCTACCTGCATATCCACAGTTACCGTGGTTGACAAGAGACCCTTTTCAGGAAATAAGCTAACTCAGACATGAACATATAATCCTGGAAGTCCCATAGAGAAGTATGTGGTTAATTTTTTTTATCTTTCTTTTAACATTCATTATGTTCACAAAGCAAATGGAAGGTTTTTAAAAGTTACTATCCCAGATGAGATCTCTCTTCTCAGTGCCCAGTTGGGCAAATGTGGTTATGTTTAAGTGAACACTGTAAACCTGTCACGGGAATTTCTGATAGGAGACTGATAATCTCTTACTTTTTACAAAATGTAATGTAGGTTCCAGACCGTTTGTGTGTTATTTTAGTTAGAACAGTGCTTCCCTGCTGTATAGCTAAAACCATATGTTGTAAATACTCTGAATCCTTCTCACCTCTGTGAGAAAGTTTCAGTGCAAGAATCATGTGACTTTTGAGAAGAAGGTGAATTACTCGCACATAGCTGAGGCAGGTTTGGCTGATTCTCTTTGTTTGTCCAGAAGCCTTTCTCGGAAAGATCGAGAATAAGGCAAACAATGGGTTTCCTTGCTTACTGACTACGCACATGCTTTGTGAAGGCCTTTCCTAAAACACTGTTCATTTCTTTATTTCAGCCACCACCTTGGCTTTAGAAAAATGACCAGATTGTTTTAAGACTGAACTCTGTTAAGGTGCTTATCGTGGGAAGCAGCTGGTTAAGCCCAAGATGGGCTCGATGTTGAGGGATAAAAATAAAAATCATTTCAGACTAGCTCCCCGAAAGGAAAAAGCAAATTGTTTCCCTTGCCAGTTATCTAATTTAAGAGCCTGAGGTTTTAACAGTTGGTTAAAAATGTAGATTTTAATCTCCCCAAATATGGCACTCAAGCCAAAGAAAATACATATGCTTTTCATTGCAGAATTAAAATGCCCTTCTTTGTGCATCTATTCTCAAGTCATATATTAGTCCCAGACATGATTTAATCACAAGTAGAGTTTACAGGTGATTATGGTTAGAATCAGATGCCCCCATTTTAAATATTTTAAAACTAAGGTTTGATTTAAAAGGCTGGTCAGTGAGAACAGAAAATTCTGATTTTCTTTGGAATTGATCTGTATATAGCTGCAACCCAGGGACCCCAGAGCCTGTAACTCAGCAAGGTTGGCCTCAGGGGACTCTGGATAATGTCACCTGCCTCAAAGAATTGGGGTCAGAGTCCATTCTGGGGATCTGGACACTCCCAAACGAATGTCCATTTTTCTTATTTGTAAAATTTGCTTTCCCCATTACGGATAAAATGGAAGGGAGAGATGTGAACATTGAGGCTATAAAATGAGGTTTTCTAATAAAGCGGCCTCCTGCTCACCTGACCACTTGTCTGGCAAACATTTATTTGATGCCCACTGGATGACAGGCTCTGATAAGACAGGAGAGCCAAAGATGAGCATGACATGGTCTTTTGTCCCCAAAGAGCTCACAGTCTAACAGGAGACACGACACCCTTTGTCACTGAATTTTATGTTTCATATAATACACACGTCATTTCTCACAGTCAGTGGCCTGGGTAAAGCGTATGAAGAGGAAATCGTCCCTTCCCTCTGAAAACAAGGGGTGAGTGAAGGCAGGCCCAGAGAGGTGCCTTGGATGGGCAGGGTGTCTCCGCACCGGGCTGCCTGCGCTGTTATCGACAGTGGGGGAGGGTGAAGGCTCTGTCAGCAATTCGTCGGCCCCCCTTCCCCCAGGGCGGCTTCACTCACCGCTGCGGCTCTGTGTGTTACAGTTCCCGGACCCTGTGACCCCGAAGACTTGATCGATGGAATCATTTTTGCTGCCAATTACCTTGGCTCCACCCAGCTGCTCTCAGACAAAACCCCCTCCAAAAACGTGCGCATGATGCAGGCCCAGGAAGCCGTGAGCAGGATCAAGGTGAGGGGCGCGGGGGGCGGAGGTGGCGGGCTGAGCCGTCCATGGTGGTCTCCCCTGTACCTCATGCATATCTAGTCTCAGGTTTAGGGAAGTGTGGGGTGGGATGATGTACCTGCCAACAGAGAAAAAGTGTGCCTGAGTCCTTACAGATAAATGCTGTGTGCCTGGGGTGTTCTTAATGTTCTTAAGAGAAAGCACGTGTGATCATCAACTCTGGAAAGCTGGTAACGTGAGGACGGATGTCATTTTGAGCATTAGGTCTCCAGCGGGAGAGCTTTATCCCTGTGTTTTCATGCACATGGTGGTCCAGTGACTTGAATACTCATGTTACAGGCATGGTCCAAGCTCAGTCTCCTGCTTTTGAACCAGTTATCAAATATAGCATGTTGGGATTTTGTTCATGTCTGTTCAGCAGAGCCCCAGGGTATCAGACGGTGAGCAAAAGAGCACAAGAGAAACCGAAATAGAGAAGCTGATAACTTACAGGTCCTCAGGGAAGGACCCAGGGACCCAGCACACCTCAAGGGGCCACAGGGTGGGGGTCAAGCCTGAGTGAGCGCAGGCAGAGGGCGAGACAGGACCTGGGGCACACGCCTCTCCTAGGGTCTGTGAGCAAAGTACTTCGGGGTCCCTGGATTTGAACCGGCCAACTCAAACCGAAAAGGGCAAAGTTTTGGGGAGCTCCACCGGGGTCTTCTCTCAGGCCACACAGGGGGAAGGCCCTGGGCCTGAGGGAGACCATTTACTACAAGAGTTGTTGGGAATTGATATCGGGAGCTTAAATTTGCTTGTGACTCTGTGAGCTGTCGTCCAGGGCACACGCTTGTGTGAGGGCTAGCGTCCGTTTCAGGTCACAGCAGGCCACTTGACCAAAGTGGATGCCAAGGCAGCAGCCCCACAAAGCAGCTTAAGCTCTGGACACAGGTTAATGGCGCTGCTCACTTCCTCAAGACCAATGGGAGTGTGAGGACCTGGCATGCCTCGCTCTGTGGTTTTCGGACAGCCGGGGGCCACCTCCAGAAGGGGCTTTTGGAAGCAGCTGGGGGACCCCGTGGGGTGCCACAGCTTCTGGGAATGTTTTCTGCTGGTGTTAGTGGGCCCGAGGCAGGCATGCCTGACAGCCTGCAATGTCCAAGATAGAGCACAGGATAGAGATTTAACTCCCACAGAATGCCAGAGCACCCCTCGGCCCCTGTCAGGGAGCACTCCCAGAGCCCATTCATGTGAATCTTTCAGGACCAAACAGCATTCCACCCCTGGAGGAGCCCTGAACGCCCTCAAGACAGAAAACTGTGCTGTTTGGGGATTTCTCTCAACTTCTGTCCATCAAGGTTTCAAACATGTGCGGGTTTGGGGATCATACTGGGCACCTTGTTCATTGGCCTCCTGAGTGGGAGCTGTTGAGTCCCACAGATAGTTTTTCTGTTCCCACTGCCCTGTGACATGGATACAGTGTGACATGTGACATGTCCACTGCCCTGTGACATGTGACCTTGAGGAAAGAAGAAGACACCTCCCCAGAACTAAAGGCCGTGGCACCCAGCGCCAGAGCCCAGCCAGGACCCAGTGTGCGCTGAATCACAGCTTCCAATTTCCGCAGTGAGGCCCTAGAGCGCGGGTTTCCCTTCTTAAAGTCCAGCCTCCCTGAAAAGAAACCAGAAAGTTCACTTTGAGGCTTCAAAGGATCAGTATCCAGAAGTTCCATGGCTGATTTGAACCAAAAAATTAGATGGTTTCGTTGATCATAACAAGCAAGATGAGGCTGTCTGATTATAAATCCATTTTAGACCTGCCTAGAGCAGAGCAGACATCTGGAAAACATATATTTATTTTTACAGCAAATTATTGTAGTGTGAGGAATTCATTACAGAGTGGCGAAGTTAAATGGCTCCATTCATTTATAAGTATCGTCTTTGCAGCGTGCTGCTTTGCATGTGAAGGAGCTGCAGCCCGTCATTAAGTGTTTTCTGCCTCCTTTTCCTTTTAAATGCCCGTCGAGTCATTAGACTTTGCACCCAGCCTGACGCTTTTGCAAATGCTAGGTGGAGACTGTGTGCAGACCCATGGGTTATTTCAGCGCCCCATAGAAAGCCACCGTGTCGGGATGTGCACCGAGATTTCACAGAGGGAAGCAGAGCACCTAGAGCATTTATCTGGATCCGTGGGGTTGGTCTTGCAGGAACCTGCACACTGGGTCCGCACATAGGAGACCCCTTTCTGTAAGGAAGGTGGTGCCCTGCTGTTTCCTAAAGAGAGGCTGACCTTTCAGGAATGAGTTAGTCTAGGCCACCTCTATAAAGATGCAAAGAGGAAGGAAGCTACAGATTTGAATGTCTGTCCAGGAAGGAAGGAAAGAAGAAAACCTGTGTGAATTGATTTGGAAATGCACTTAGCAATACCCTCAGCACAAACTGATGAGTAACTTCCACCTTGGCGCACTCATCTGAACAAAGACAGAGGGGTTTCCTCCTTCTGTTTCTGATTCCTTTTTCTTCCCTTCTTCCCCATGGGGACCCCCATCTTCCTCACCGTGAGTCTGGTGTGGCCATGGGGTTTGTGCTAGGTTAACTCTGAGCGAACACCAAACCTGAAGCTGGGCTTTCAGAACTGTCTTTTTCATTTCCCTCCTGTGGGTCGATTGTGGTGCTTATTGGATTTGCACTTGGGAGTTTGCAGAATTAGTATTTTCTTAATTTAAAGAACGTATAAATTTATTTGCCAAATGGGGAGAGAATTTGGAGTTGTGGTTTGGCCAGAAATTTTCTAGTTAATGTGAGAGGAAGACAAAGGAATTTGGCTCAGAAAGCAAACCATTCCTCCACAGACCCTTGAGGGAGGCATCTCAGGAGATAAGAACTAACCAAGACCCAGTCCTTGACCTTTAGATACTTGCAGCCTAATAAGGGAACCAAGAAGATTGCTTAAGTAACAGTAATACAAGGCAGGTTGAGGAATCTGAAATTGAAAGCCTTTTCCATCTACCCACATGGAATAAATAAGGTGGATCTAAATGCAACAGCAGAATTAGAACACATCTGCCATTTTTCTTGTTTTTTTTTTTTCCATCTTTGGACCCTCCCTAATGTATCCTTTCTGCCTTTGTTGTTCATCATTTCTGAGGAGAAATAATAGCCTTTTCAGAAGCCCCCAGATGACTAAGGAATACATTAAAGAGGTAGTTCTCAGAATGGGATCCCTTGGCCAGCCCTCAGGACCACCTGGGATTGTTAGAAATGCAGATTCTCAGGCACACCCAGTCAGATATTCAGGGTGGGGGGTGGGTAGGGCCCAGGAATCTGTGTTTCCATAATCCTTCAAGGAGATTGTGGTATACACTGTAATTAGGGGACCACTGTCCAACACAAGGGTGACCATCCTTGTACAGCATCTTTGTGCTCTGGGGCATCCCCAAGCTGAGTGCTTCCCACTGACGAGGTCCTGCTGGCACATTAGCTCAAGAAATGCTGCAGAACAGATCCCCCTTTTTTAATTGGCCAGACGTGTTTTCCTATTAAAGATTTTGAGGAGCCCTGTACCAGGGAGATCTAATTCACGTTGCTTAACCAGTAACTCCCATCGTTATCTGAACACAGAATCCGTGACCACTGTGTGGTACGTGTCAGAAGCCGTGCTGCTGAGATTCTCTGGAACATGTTTTGGGAGAACTGTCTGCCCTACGTGCTGTCGGTAGCACCGTAGATAGAGACGCCCTGTTCGTCCCACAGTGTGGGAACCATGCCTTGACCCTTCTGAGAACCAGACTCGAAGCCAACGTGTCTTGAACCCTTGTCTTCCTTTCTCTCCACTACATCCCCATGCTTCATTCCACCCTCATGCTCTCTGCACTCTCTGCTCTTGGGCCGGAAGTCGGGCTGACCCTCCGGGCCCTACCCTGAGCCACTGAAACTGCTTCATGTCCACGCAGAGTGGGGTGTACGTACCTCCATTCTTCCTACATTTGTGAAGTTCGTGTTCTTGGCTCACAAATGGTGTTGGATGTTTTTTGGTGCATTTTTGTAAGGAGCGTTCATGATCAAGCATGCTCCTCTTTGTCTTGATTAGCTGGTCCCAAAAGATGAGGTTTCCCTATTCTTTCGTGAAAAGGTTTTCTTTAAATGTCAAAAATCAGGACTTAATTGTAGAACGAAAATCTCTATCGTTGAGACTTTGTGTAAGCCATGTGACTTCCCACGTGACTCCAAGAAGTCTGTGATTAAAATGAAAAGGATATGAACAGTTAAAGCAGGTCTTTCACATACATTTATCTCATTTACTCCTCAAAATGGAGGGGTGGGGAATCCTGGGAGGTAGATATTATTGACCCTCTTTACAGGTAAACTGAGAGGTTTGTAGATGAGAAGCTTGCCTGAGGTGTACATCAAGTGGTTTGGAGCCTGGAGTGAGATTTCCAGGTTTGAATCTCTATTCTGCCTCTTAACAGCTGAGTGCCCTTGAGCAAGTTAATTAGTCTCTCTGTGCCTCAGCTGCTGCTTCTGCAAGAGGAGAGTACTATAGTGCCTACCTCACAGGGCTACAGAAGCTTTCACACTGCAACACACATGAACTGCTTAGAAGGATGCTGGCACATAGCAGGTGCTCAGCAAATGCCACCTGGGGAAAGAAAAGCTAGAATAGTCAGAAGGATTCCCAGAATGACTAACCTAGAGAGTCTTAACAACGGTGAATGCTCAATGCGCATCGCAGAGTGAGAGGGTGAATGACAGTACCAGTTTGTGTCCTTTGTGTCCACAGCTTACTGAGGGGCAAGCCACATCAGTCCTGTGAAACACGAGGATTTCAGTGGATGCTGTCACTCCTTGCTTTACGACACACTCTGGCCTTCTCTTGGGCCTTTCTGCTACTGCAATTTATCATTCCGGATCTGACCCCTTCCCAAATGTCATGTGTAAACTTTAAATTAGAATTTGTTTCAGTGCACCTGAATAGCACATGTGGTTGAAATCCTGGTATTACTGTAAGCGCATAAAATACCCTTCACTTTATAAAAATTACTTCAGAATGCCTTTCATGAAACTCGGTTTGCCATTTGGATTCTCTTTCATCAACCAGTCCAGTAAACAAACAAACAAAAACAAAAAACAATTTGGTTATTCCATTGGTAAAAGACGTAGCTTCCTCTGGGAGGACTCTTTGAAATCACTGTTCCTTAGAGTCAAGAATGTTGACCAATAGCTGTTAGGTTTTGGTATCAAGAATATTAGAAATTCTTATTCCTGCCAGATAATTTCAGGGAAAGTGGTGGAACAAACACATGCACGTGAGGATCTCACAGTGGTCATTTATCATGGGGATGACAGCCGATGCAGTTGGGAGCACCCCCATGGGACTCTTGGGTCCCACACAGAAATCTGCATGGTGTGGCGGAGGGCCACTCCTCAGATGCAGACGCATGTTCACTGCCGCACGCAGAGTTAGGATACCCCCTTGAACTTGCTGCCTTCTGACTTTTCCAGAGCAGACTGTGCACCATGAATTCATGGCCACAAGGAAGAGCTGTATGGAGGCGGGCGGGGGGGGGGGGCCTGGGGGGCTGCCCTAGTTTCCTGGCTGCACCAGAGAGGAGGTACTTGGTGTTTGGATGGCTGACTCATCTAGTTTCTCTCCAATGAGATAGAACAGACATCCACATTTGACTCATTAATGAACTAGAGATGTGCTGCTGAGAACAAAAGGGCTTTTCCACAGGTGAGTATGAAGGAGCCTGAGAGAGCAGACGGCCCTCCACCCACCCCCATCACCACAGCAGCGTTCGTGGTTCAGCCACTGACTCACCATTATTTGTACAAGATCTGTGTATGTCTAGCAAGCCTTACCAAAAGCCAAGAAATTGCATTCTGACATAGGTAAATTATAATCCTATAACCAACACAAATGTAGTGCTCATACTTCACCAGACGCTGTTCTAAGAGCTTTGCACACATTTGTTTTATTCTCACAACAGCCCTATGCGGTAGATACTGTTTTTATCCTCATTTTACAGATAAGGAAATTGAGGCACAGAGATATGAGGTGGCTTGCTCCAAGTCATACAACTAATAGGTGGCAGAGCCAGGATTCAGTTTTAGACAATCTGGCTGCAGTCTGTCTCTCTTTTAATCAACTGTGTTGTCATTTACTTATGAGAAAAGGTGGGAGGAAGTTTGTTACATCTATTTCTAGTTAGGAATAGACTGTATTAATATTACACAAATTTAAGGCAAGAATTATTACTAGAGATGGACAATATAAGGATCAATTCAACAGAAAGACATAAGTACCTTAAATATGTATGTACCTTATAACACAGATATAAAATAGATAAAGCAAATATTGACAGAACCAAAAGGAGACAGGGACCAACCCACAGTAACAGCTGGAGATTTCAACATACCTCTCTTAGTAAATTTTAGAGCAAGCAAACAAGGAAAAAATTAGCCAGTACATAAAAAATTTAAACCGTACCCTTAACCAGCCTAATTGACCTAACCGGTACTGGTAGAACACTAGATAAAACACTGTTCCCAACAAATGAAGAATGCATCTTTTGAAATCCACCTGACATTTAACATAGTCGGTCATATTCTGGGTCATAGGGCTAAGAACGCAGCACAACTCAATTCAAAGTTTTGGAATCAGAGTATATTCTCTGACCACAGCAGAATTAACTCAGAACTCCGTAACAAAAGAAAACTAGAAAACCCCCAAATGTACTAAAATTAATAACACAACTCTAAATCCAAAGTTCAAAGGAAAACTCACGGTGGAAATTAGAAAACATTTTGAAGTGATAATTAGATGGGAACATAACAAAATTTGTGGGATACAGCTAACGCAGTGCTTGGAGGGATATTCACAGCTTTAAATAAATGTATCAGGGGAAAAAATTAAATTTTCATCTCAGGAAGCTAGGAAAAAAAATCAGCAAATGTAATCCAAAGAAAGTAAAAGCAAATTCAGATGTAGGTTGAAATCAAGGAAATAGGCATACAATAAAGAAAATCAAGGCATACAAAGAAGAAAACAGAACCAAGCTGGTTCTTGGAAGCATCGATTGCAGTTACATATAAGAAGCACCCCAGTGTTTCCTTCCTCGTACAGCCCCCGCCACTTACAAAATCATGAGTTAGGAAATTGTCTGTAGAGCAGAATTTTTTTTTAAGTCAGTCCTCCTCACACAGAAATGCCTTATGCCACTGTCGATACTAGTTTGTCAATTCCCTTTTGACTTTGAGTCTCTGCAAATTCTTTTCTAACTGTTCTCCTGTCTCTGTTTGTTCCATGCTAAGCAGATGGCCCAGAAATTAGCCAAAAGCAGAAAGAAGGTGCAGTACAAATAACGTCATCAGCTTGGTGTTATGCCTGTTCTTTTCATTTATTTACATTTTGCCTTTTTATTATTTTGTGTTTTTGTTTTCTGCATCCAGCAAGTTTTCGTTCAGATTTCTTTTTGAACCGCCCCATTAGCCAACGTTTCTCAAAACTTAGTTGCCCAAAGTGGCTGTTTTCTGTTGCTCATTAGTCATTTCACGTCAGAGAAACAACAGGCAGCAGATTGGAGATGCTAAATGAATCCTCCAGGAGTGTGAAAGTTCCCACCATTCAGGAGCATTAATGTGGCAGGGATTTGGGTCTGTTCAATTATAGTCACGTTTGACTTGTGGATTTGTCAGATTGCTGGATGCAAAAAAGAAAACTCGCTAATAACCACACTGTGCGGAGTTAAACCCTAAGTGGACCAGACGGATGCGCTTTTTTGGTTATGGAGCTTCTAGGTGCTTGTGGGCTACCTATGGGGTGTTGAGGTATTTGGGGCTCCTCCTTAATGGGGTGGCTTCAGGAATGGGTATGGCTTCTGTGTCGCTGTGGTAGTGTACGAACATGAAGACCCTTTTACCAGAACTGCATCCAAATGACTTTGTTTGCACTTGATATAAAATGTCCTCCATCACTTGAACACGGGTAGACACTTAGTGACTTCTCCAAGGTCCCGGGGTGTGGGTCAGTTGCCCTTTTCTTCAATGTGTTGGGCTGCAAAAGCCTCGCAGAAAGGGCAGTTCACGAACATCGTTCCTAGAGTCACATCTGCTATGAGCTGCCGCTTCCGTGGGGGAGAGGCAGAGGGGACTCGGCATCTTCCCCTATAACTGCCAGTGCTCACTCTGGTTCGTGAGTCCACCCTCTGCTGTCCCTTCCGCTTCGGCAGTCTACATCTGAAGTCCACCCTGCTGTTCTGGTGACTGTGTCTCAGTGCCTCTGTGTGTGAGCTAACCTTGCTCCCGTGCCCTTGAGTCGGGATGAGGCGTTAAGCTTTCCCCTGGTGCATCTTTCTTCTCAGGCTCCGGAAGGGGAATCTCAGCCAATGACCGAGGTGGATCTCTTCATTTCTACCCAGAGAATCAAAGTACTGAATGCCGACACACAGGTATTAGCTGGCTGCCGCCTCTTCTGGGGGTGGGGGTCCTAGGATGGCAGCTCCGAGACTGTACCCATGTCTGCAGAGCCCCTGTCCTCCACTGCTGGCTTCCAAACAAGCTAAAAGGCAGTGTGTGCAGAGTGTGCTGCGGGGGAGGGGGTGGTGGTGCTCTGGGACTGTTTCCTTGAAGATCTAAGGAAAAAATAAACCATGGCTGTTGTTTGCAAATCATTCTTGTAAGTTGTTCCAGAAGATTCATTAACTAGAACAGATTAGCCTTTTAAGAAATTTTTGCTTAAAATCAGACACACACACATACACACACACACACACACACACACTACAACCATCACGTGTGGATATTTTCTTCTTTTAACTTCACCAGAGATTTTACTGGTTGTAAAACGACTGAACAGTTTTTTGCACACACCACAGGCCACTTCTTGCTCTGGGTCATTATTAAGTCGTGGGAACTCCCCCCAGGCTTAAGTGGGTGCATGTAAATCTGCCAGCAGTCTTTGAACCCAGGTATCCCACCATCACCCCCCACCCCCCGCTGCATGGGGACTGCACTTGGTTGGGCTGTGGGGTGGCAGACTCTCTCATGGGCCATTAGATGCTGTGCTGGACTTAGCATCCCTGTCCCTTACGCCCTCCAGGAGACAATGATGGACCACCCTCTGAGGACCATCTCCTACATAGCCGACATCGGGAATATCGTTGTGCTGATGGCCCGCAGGCGGATGCCCCGCTCCAACTCCCAGGAGAACGTGGAAGCCTCCCACCCATCCCAGGATGGAAAAAGGCAATACAAGATGATCTGCCACGTCTTTGAGTCTGAGGATGTAAGAGTGCCTCCCCTGATGTCCCCCTGGGTGACCTGGGCTGCCCTTGGGTGGGCAGATTCTCTCTCTCTTTCAGAACCTGAACTGGTCTCATTAATCATACATGAAGCACGCTTTTATTGAGCACCTACTGTGTGTCAAGTACATGGTAGGGATACAAAGATGATACAAGGTGTTTATCATGAGGCTTACAGGGAGACAGAAAATAAACAGATAAATAGACTTAAACTAGATAGTGAGAACTTCTATAAGGAAAAATAAAAAACAGCTGGGACTGGAGCTATTTCAGGTGGGAGAATCAGCAAATTCTTCTCTGAAGAGGTGACATTTGAAGAGAGACCTGCATCACCCTAGAGTAAGAAAAGGCTGAGTTCAAAGGCCCTGAGGCAGGGGCCTGCTGGTGTAGTTCAAGGATGGCCTAGAATGAGGGACGAGAGGAGAAGGAAAGCAGTCGGACCCATGGGGGCCCCAAGTGCACCTCACCTGGGCGTGAGGACCTTTGGAGGAGGACCATTCTCGGCTGTGTAGGATTGCCCTCTAGACCACAGCAAAGTTAGGATTCCTTTTCCTAACCGCCCCAGTGCCAGGAGCACTGCCTGTCCACTCCCAGTTGTCACGAAAACCAGCTACTCCTCTCGTCCCCAAGCCAGCGAGTCCCAACCGCCATCTTTCCCGGTGTCACAGTCAACAGAGAAAATCCACGCACAGCAGAGGCAGGGCCCCCTTCCTCCATTGAGCCTTCTCCCCCCAGACGTCCCTGGAACCGCTGGTGAGGCCTCCAGGCTTCAAGCTACGTCAGCATCCAGCCTCTCCTGAAGCTTGGCTAGGCCTTAGAAGCTCCCTTTAGGGCCGGGAGCCGCGGCCCCATGATGAAGGCCTGGAGCCACAGGGCCGCCCCAGGAGGGCCATGTCCGTGCCATTGATGGTGCTGATTTCCCTCTCAGCACCGCGGCATAAGCTCCGTTTCTCATGTTGAGCAGAGAGCCCTTAGCTACTTAAAAAAAAATGGCCTGTGGTCGCCTTGGCTCCTTAAGAGAGGCCATTTTTCTCCAGGAGAGTGTTCGTCTAGCTGCGGTAAATTGCCCTCCTGCAGGAAGTTAAGAGTCCGAGGCAAGCTGCTCTTCCCCCGGGATTCCGCGCTGTCACAGCCGCAGCCACAGGGAGGTGGGGACATTCACACTCTCTGCACCATCGCCTGGTCTGGTTCCCTAGAGCCCAGCCCCGCGGAACAAGATCTTTGCGAAGGCAGCCATTCTCCCTGCTCTTCCTTGACAGCTGGCGGCCAAGCACACAGACTGGGAGAAAATGAGTTTTGGAAGTTTCTCGGAAAGTTTCGAAAGTTAAACTTAGAAGCTTAAGGCTCACATGTCCCGCAGGCTGGCTGGAAAGGGGGAGTTAGCTCTGCACCACCCCTACCAGGCATGTGGATGCCCGCGGGACCCTCTGCCACCCCCAGCTGGCTTGGAGCTTCTTTTTTTTTTTTTTTTATTTCTAGGAGAGAGAGAGAGAGAGACAGCATGAGCAGGGGAGGGTCAGAGAGAGAGGGAGTCACAGACTGAAACAGGCTCCAGGCTCTGAGCTGGCAGTCAGCACGGAGCCCGACGCGGGGCTCGAACCCACGAACCGCGAGATCATGACCTAAGCGAAAGTCGGACGCCTAACCGACTAAGCCACCCACGCCCCTCTGGCTTGGAGCTTCTAAGGAGGGGTCCCTTTCCGTCCAAGCTCCCATCTGGGAAGGTGACGAGAGGAATGAGGAAGCAGGAGGGTGACAAGGGTGGGCCCCGAATCTCACTTTTACCCCCTTTGCTTCTGAAGCAAAGGACAGAAGAGCGTTGGTTTCAGAACTGAGTCTGGATCTGAATCCTGCCTCCATGTACGGGCTGTGAGGCCACCAAGCTTGTGTCACATGACGGCGTGTCCCTCCCTGGGCTGCCACGTGATCCCACTAGACAGCACGCACACAGAGCCTGTGCGTTTGCAGGCTGCTTCCGTCAGTAATGCTCAGCACTCAGCACGTACTTTTCAGGTCATCCGTCCGCATGTGCCCCTCATGGCTGCAGCGATGCCTCGCTCCCGCTTTTACTCAGGACACGGCGTGGCAGTCCTTGTGACTTGTGCATGCGAAGTCACCAGAGTCACAGAGTGAGAAAAATGAAGCATTTCTTGTCCTATAGCCAGTCATCATAGGAGGTTCTGATGTCACTGCTCTTTACCTGCTTTTAGCTAAGCTGCTCACCTTAACCTCTCAGCCCCTGCTCCCTGCCTGTCCCGTGGGGACGATGCAACAGACCCGTAATTCCAAAGTCTAAAGAGCTTTGAGAAGGGAAAGGGGATTTTGGAGTCCATTGGCTGCCAGGAGACAACTGATAGTTTTCCAGCTTACGGTGAATCTTGTGCAATATTACTGTTTGTTTATAGGGCAATTCCCCGGATTCTGATGGGGATTTTAGACAAATGCACCCTGTTGCCTTCTTTAAAACCCAAAAAGATCTAAATTCTGAAACACGGCCTCGAGAGCGTAGGATGAGGGTGCGTGGCGCTGTCACGTCCCCATCAGTCATAGGCTTGATGCGAGGATTGCAGGGACAGCCCTTGGCTGGTGTTCAGTGAAGCACCAGCATGTGAGAGGTTCTGGTGGCCACTGGCGAGCTAACTTCGTAGCGTGGGTGAATTAATGCAGCGAGAGGCTATCGAGAATGACCCACAGAAGCACAGCTCCTGTCCTGTGAGCTCTGTGACCGTGGGCAGGTTCCTTCATGTCTCTGGGCCTCAGTCTCCTCACCTGAACACTACAGTGTTGGACCCGATGAGGGTTTTCAACTTTGTGGGACCCAGAACCCTCTTTGTACAAGAGAGATTGTGTGAGGCCCATTACCGTCCTGAAATAAAATTCATGGATAATATAACATCCCCCTTTGAAAATTTTCCACAGGCTAAAGCGTTGCGGTAAATGTAGCACAGAGGAGAAATAAAAGGAAAGGAAGCTCAAATAAGATTATACTTAACTGCAGTATGTAAATGCTTGGGCCCAGCCATTCCAGAATGAATAGCAGAACCATCTGATGTTTACACCTACATAGCATTTAGCTGAATATCGAAAACACTTCCTATTTGACCCTTTGAATTGAGGGCTCAGTAGAAAAATGGGTGTGTAGACAGACTCCACCTTCATACACAATCCCCCCAGTGTGAGTGTACACATGTAGGCTGCTGGGGATGGGATTTACTGGCCACCCAGATACCAAGAATAGCGTTACTGCTAATGATTTTCCGAAATCTGAAAGCTTACCTCCAGGGAAATGCTGGACAAAGCAGCTCATCATCTTCTCTCACTTAACACAGCAGCTCTACGCTCAGAATGTTCCACGTGAATTAGACCCGTGCAATTAATGCCTTTGTGTTCTATGTCAGTTGAGGTTGAGTCCTGAACTCAGATGGTTTGATCCAGGTGGTACGTGGCTCTTAGTGTCCAGGGATGTTTGGGAATTGTTCAGGGGGTAAAGCGGCTCGTCTGTGGGTAGGACTGTCCTCCTCATAGCAGAATCCAGCAGCTCCCTTGTGACCATCGTCGTGGTAAAACACGTCCCTAGTCATTCTGAGAACGGCCTCTGGCAGAGATGGGTGCCGCGTGTCGACCCACCGGCCTCGCTGACGCCTGGGGCTCCCGGTCCTGCCGGGACCCAGGCACTTCCGCCAGCGGGGCTCCCTGGTTGACCTCCGTCTTCCCTCCCCGGCCCCGCATAGGCGCAGCTGATCGCTCAGTCCATCGGGCAGGCGTTCAGCGTGGCGTACCAGGAGTTCCTCAGGGCCAACGGCATTAACCCCGAGGACCTCAGCCAGAAGGAGTACAGCGACCTGCTCAACACCCAGGACATGTACAACGATGACCTGATCCACTTCTCCAAGTCGGAAAACTGCAAAGATGTAGGTATCTCTCCGAGGTCGGCCGGCGGGGCGGGAGCCCCAGGGTGTGGGGACGGCCCTGCCGTGGAGGGAAGGTGGGACGGGTGAGGGAGGAGGGTGCCCAGGCCCACCTCCAGCTCCCCTCTCGTGAGGCCCCGTCGTTAAAGCCGCGGTGGAGCGCCGTCACCAAGGTGGACCGTCCTCCGGTCCTGGCGTTCCTGAGCTAAGTTCGCCGTGGGTTCGAGAGGCGCACGGGACCTGAACCCCGCCCTTCCGGAGCCCACTGCTTAGGGAAGGGCACAGAAGAATTTAGTGACGGTGCTGGGCACAGCACTGGTCAGAGACAGCTGTGACAACGGGGCAGGTGTCAGGTCTCAGGGGACGGGCTCTGTGCTCCCCCAGAGGGTGGCCCCTGCTTCAGACAGAGCTTTGCAGGGGCGTCTGGAGGAAGACGCAGCCGTCGGAGCTGGGCTGGAGGCCCGGGGAGTCCAGGGAAAGTGGAAGAGACCACAGAGAGCTGGGCCAAAGGACGGGGGCATGAAGGTCAGAAAGCTCGGGAAGTGGCCGGGGGGCCATGAATGAGCCCACATGGCTGGAGCACGGGGTCCGAGTGGAAGATGACCTGAAGAGTCCTCCCCCCCCCCTGGGGTTCAGGTGGGAACTGAGTATCTTCAGAGTCTAGCCCAGGGGCTCGGGCTTCCCCCAGAAGGCAGAGAGTACTTTATGAGAAGGTGATGTTTTTACCCACCAATGGAGGTTTGGTGTCCTCTCTTCCCTAGAAGCAGAGCCTGAGGCAGGGATTCTTGTTCAAGGGATTTTGGGGAGGAGTGCACTTGGGAAAAAGTGAGTGTGGGCAGCAGGATGGTAGGGATGCTAAGCTTAGAGAAGTGTGGCCTTGCTAGAGAGGAGCTTCATTCGAATCCAGAGGAAGCTCTGGGTCACAGGGCAGACCTGTCCTACCTTGGGCCAGAGGACTCCGCAGGCCTCCATCGCCCGGGCCGGTCAGTCATTGGCTGACGAAGATGGGAGGCGGGTGTATCGTGTATGCGGGCTGCTTAACAGAGTACTTCAGACTGGGCTGCTTCACCCAAAATGTACTGCCTCACAGTTCTGGAGGCTCATGGTCCAAGATCAGGGTGTCCACAGGGGACCACAGGGCCGGTCCCTCCTGAGGGTGGTGCAGGAAGGGTGTGTCCCAGGCCCCTCCCCCTGGCTTGGAAATGACTGTCTTCTCCCTGGGTCTACGCATCATCTTCCCCTGTATGCGTGTGTCTGTGTGCAAACTTACAAACTTCCCCTCCTTTAAGGACACCAGTCATCCTGAATTAGGGCTCACACTAATGACCTCAGTTTAACTTGATTGCCCCTGCCAAGACTCAGTATCCAAATCACGTATTATTCTTTTAAATTTATTTTTTTATTATTTTTGATGATATTGATATTTTCATTTATTTTTGAGAGAGACACAGAGTGCAAGCAGGGGAGGGGAAGAGAGGGAGACACAGAATCGGAAGCAGGCTCCAGGCTCTGAGCTGTCAGCACAGAGCCCGACGCGGGGCTCGAACCCACGAACCGCGAGATCATGACCTGAGCCGAAGTAAGATGCGCTTAACCGACTGAGTCATTCAGCTGTCCCCAAATAAGATCATGGTCTGAGATACTGAGGGTTTGGCCTCCGATGTAGGAATTTCGAGGAGAATACAGCTGAAGAGCCCATCACAGGGAGTGTGTCCCATTGGGCAGCTCTCCAGAGACGCGGCCAGCTGTGGGCGTTAGCAGCCAGGAGGAGGGACACGAGCCTGTGAAGGGGCTTTGTCAGGCCCCAGCAGCCACCGCCACAGTGCGTGTGGGAGCGTATATGTATGTGCGAATCTCAATAAATAAATATACACTCTCTTTGTTAAAGGCTTCCAGAAAGAGTCTTGCCCCTTTGTAGTGTCTGTGCAAATCTTTCCAGACTGCAGGAAACCAAAACTAACGCCTGTCTTCTCTGCCCTGCCCAGGAAGTCCACACGCAATTATGCCCGTCTAGAATATGGTCTTCCTGCTGACTCTTCCAACCCTTCACTGGTGATAGATAACCTTAGCGTCATTCATTTGTTTTGTTTTTCCTTCTTCCTCAGCTTTCTCCTTGCAAAGAGAGAATGTCTGTAATGTCTATTTCTTTTTACTAGAAGAATCTCCAATGTTGGAGAGAATTGGTGAAGCACTAAGGACTAGGGCAGCCTGGGTATAGAACCCAGAAGCTATTTCTGGAAACCATAAGGCACCACCAAAGTCCCCACCTACACAGCCTCTTCGCCCACTCCTTGTGGACTGCAGAGAAAAGCACCCACTGCCCTTTGTGTTACTATTGCCAAGGCAAGATAGCTTAGGTGGAACAAGAATTATAAAAAATCATGTGGACCTGTGTTAAATCATTTTTACCAAATGCTATGGAATCTAGAGAAGACAGGACTCATTTGGGCTGGAACCTCAGGGAAATATCTTTCTTTTTTTTTTTTTTTTTCCAATGTTTGTTTATTTTTGAGAGAAAGAGAGAGACAGAGCATGAGCAGGGAAGGAGCAGAGAGAGACGAAGACACAGAATCCGAAGCAGGTTCCAGGCTCTGAGCTGTCAGCACAGAGCCAGACGCAGGGCTTGAACTCATGAACTATGAGATCACGACCTGAGCCGAAGTCAGAGGCTTCACCGACCGAGCCACCCAGGGATCCCAGGGAAATGCCTTTCTTAAGTCAAGACAGAGAGTGGGAAAAAGTTTTCATTGGTATCACTACCCTGGGTGGTAAGCAATTCAGGCTTTCTAAGTGTTTTTGTTTTTTGTTTTTCCCTCCCTTTCAGGTCTTCATAGAGAAGCAGAAAGGAGAAATCCTGGGTGTGGTGATTGTGGAGTCTGGCTGGGGGTCCATCTTGCCAACCGTGATCATCGCCAACATGATGCATGGAGGCCCTGCTGAGAAATCGGGGAAGCTGAATATCGGGGACCAGATCATGTCCATAAATGGCACCAGCCTGGTGGGCTTGCCTCTGTCCACCTGCCAGAGCATTATTAAGGTACCTGGAAATGGGAAAACCTAAAATGGATGAAGTATTACTGTATTTCAGTCATTAATGCTATAACATAAATTGAGGGTCGGGCACAGAGGAGGACACAAATAGTAACAGGCATGGGCTTGTGCTCAGGCTCTTACCAGACTCCTCCCTGACATCATTTTTGTTTATTTTTTTAATGTTTTTATTTATTTCTGAGAGATGGTGCGAGCAGGGGAGGGTCAGAGAGAGAGGGAAACACAGAATCTGAAACAAGCTCCAGGCTCTGAGCTGTCAGCACAGAGCCCAAAGCGGGGCTCAAACCCACGAACCGTGAGATCATGACCTGAGCTGAAGTCGGAGGCCTAACCGACTGAGCCACCCAGGTGCCCCCTGACATCATTTTTAGATCAAAGATGATATATTTGGCTCCCATAACACCATTCTATGTTCTGCGCCATTGCAGGCATCACTAATCAATCACAGCACTCTCCTCCCCTAAGCCTAGACTCCGCCTCCACCGAAGTTCCCACGGCTCAGTAATCCAGATGATCACTGATGGTCCACTAGCTGTGCTTGAGGTGATTGGCCGTCCCCGTTACAAATCAGGGAACTGCTTCAGGTCTGAGAGCCCGGTTTCCCTCACAGTGGCCGTGGCTATGATCCGAATGAGTGTGGCCTCCCCCAGAGCTCACATGACAGGATCCACACGTGCCAGCTGCCATGAGAAAGGGGGGACCTTCTGGTATGGACTGTGTGTTCCTTCTCACACCTGAACGTCATTACTTCTCGTTCTGAAAAGACGCTGTCATGCAAGGCTGAGAAGAGCTGCTCACATGAAACAGTGTGTAAAAAGATTTTCTTCTTAGCAATGAAGCATCATTGTGTAGTTTCTTGAGCACGTTGGAACTTGCTGATTTCCTGGCCGGCAGGAACCTTTCTCCTTCACCTCCGTATCTGGAGGCCCTTGCTCCATGCCAAGCACCGTGACACCACAGGCAGACTGGGTTCTAGGACTCTCTTTCATCCCTCGAGGTTTCCTGAAAGCCCGTGAGCTAGAACATAGCTGTGGGCATGCGCGTGTGGGTGTGCGCGTGTGTATGGGCTGCAGGACTAAATAAATTCATAGACTAGTTTATTTTTTTTTTAATGTTTTATTTATTTCTAGGAGAGAGAGAGAGACCGCGTGAGCAGGGGAGGGTCAGAGAGAGAGGGAGTCACAGACCGAAACAGGCTCCAGGCTCTGAGCTGGCAGTCAGCACAGAGCCCGACGCGGGGCTCGAACCCACGAACCGCGAGATCATGACCTAAGCGAAAGTCGGACACTTAACCGACTAAGCCACCCAGGCACCCCTAGACTAGTTTATTTGAAACAAAATCACAAAAGCCAACATCCAGGGCTGGGCAGTCAGAGGGTGGAAGTGAAGGTAAGTGTATAGGACACAGAGAGGGGGACCTCTTCGTTTTTAATGAAACAGATATATTCTGATTCCTCAGAGATTATCATACCCAGAGAACAAATAGTCCTCTTTGGCCTCATTTACTTTCTTTTTGTTACATTTTACACTTAAATAAATTCTCCCCCTTCCTAACATACATTAAAGATTAAAGAACCTTGGGGCGCTTGGCTGGCTCTGTCGGTACAGCATGTGACTCTTGGTCTCAGGATACTGAGTTCCAGCCCCATTCTGGGTGTAGAGCTTACTTTAAAATATATAAATATACATATATAAATATATATATGCAAACACCTATATAAATATATGTATACAAACACATATATAAATATATACATACACACAAACACATATATAAATATATATATATATACAAACACATATATAAAAGACCCTAACTTGAACATGCGTAGTCACTCGGACATGCTTTTAAAAATTTTTTTTTAATGTTTATTTTTGAGAGAGAGAGAGAGAGCATGCGAGTGCACGCAAGTAGGGGAGGGGCAGAGAAAGGGAGACACAGAATCTGAAGCAGGCTCCAGGCTCTGAGCTGTCAGCACAGAACCCGATGAGGGGCTCGAACCCATGAACCATGAGATCATGACCTGAGCCGAAGTCAGACACTTACTGAGCCACCCAGGCGCCCCTCGCTCAGCCATGTTTAATTGGGCCTCCGTTAGGCGGAGCTGCACTTTGGAGAAGCGGCGTATCAGCAGGCATGTGGAGGATAATCTATCATTGAAAGGGTTCGTGGGCCCTCGTAGCAACAGAGAGGTGAAATGCCGCCTGCGGAGGGAGGAGAATTTTTTGATTTTTAAGGTGGACTTGGAAAGAGGAGTCGGATCGAGGCGGATGGGTAACCTAAAGGGATCCAGGCTACTGGAGCTGCTGTCTGAATGGATGGGCACTGGGCTGGCTTTGCAGCGGTGGCGACCAGCCTGAGCACAGCCAGGGAAGGCTGCTGTGATGGACTGCTACCGTGGAGAGGGCTGGGGGCTGGCACCGGGAGTGGGCACATGGGATCCACCCACATTTGGTAACTCCCTCACACGTGTCAAGGTTCATGGATAGCCTTTCATACTAGTGAGCAAATGACTTATTCAACACTGTGCATGCGTGAAGCCCCCTGAGGGGCAGGCGGGGACCAGAGATACGTCAGATCAGTCTGCACCCAGGAACTTGGTCTGACCGGGGAGATGGAGGGAAAGAACGAATAGCCAATGGCGACTGAGTGCTGTCCGCTGGCACCGTTCTGAGAATGTGCACGTTTGCTCATGGAGCCCTCATGGCCGCCTTCTGTAGGGTAGGTACTGTTGTCATGCCCAATGGACAAGTAAGGAAACTGAGGCACAGGATGGTGCTGTGATCATTGTCGGTGGTGAAGCCAGGTCCCTCAGCCACCCTGATATCACTCAGCCCCTGAGGCAGTGGTTCTCAGCCGAGGATCTTGACACACACCTCCTTCCCGAGGAGAAGCGAGGTGGTGTCTGGAGACATGGTGGTGGAGAGAACTAGGGGAAGAGAGGCTGTAACGTCTCGTGGGTGGAGGTGCAGATGCTGCCAGACCCCCAGCCCCACAGCGGAGAGGGAGCCCAATTGCAAAGGCAAGAGTTCAGAGGTGCGGGGAAGAGATCCGCTCAGAGGGAGGGAGGCAGGTGAGGGAGCACGGAGAGTGGTCTGGGTCTGCAGATGTTCGGGAAGAGGAGTCAGAAGAAGGCGAGAATAAGCGTTTCTGAGGCTTCCTGCCTGTGCCCATTACGCACCTGCTAGGCAGCGCCTGGCCACTTCGTTGCCTCCCTGCAACAGCAGCCCCCTCCCTCATGGGCGCTTGGTTTACAGACAAGCCATCAGAGACGCCAAGGGTGCAGACGACCTGCACAGGCTCCTCCTGTGGATGGCTCCATGCAGATCTCAGGAGGCAGACCAGATGAGGGAGGCTGAGGGCACAGGCCAGTGCCAGGCCCAGGGACCACAGAGGGACTCGTCTTCTCTCCACTGGACCACACATTGAGGTGTGGACACAGAGCTTGCTCCGCGAGCAGTCAGGGCACCATCGAAGCAACTTCTCAAGGGGAAACGGGTTGTTTGCACCGGGAGCTCATCTCTGATGTCTATAAATGGAGTCTCTGTGGAGTCAGAGAATTCAAAGGCCACATGGTGATGAAAGAGACATCGGTGCTAAAGATGCAGAGCAGGAAAACCAGTCCCTCCATGGCTGCCTTCAGACAAGGACATAGCCAGCAGGCCCAGCTAGGACACAGCCCGCCATCCTCGGTGCTGTGGGATGTGCTGCCTCACCAAGCAAAGAGATGTGAGTGGTCCACGCTGGCTCGGAGGAGAATTTTACCACTGACTTCAGCTAGAATTGCTAGCACCAAATGAAGACTTTCAGTGGGTGGTAATACTGTTTTAAAATTCCCTAGGGGCACCTGGGTGGCTCACTTGGGTTAAGTGTCCAACTTCGGCTCAGGTCATGATCTCACAGTTTGTGGGTTCGAGCCCCGCATCCGGCTCTGTGCTGACAGCTCAGAGCCTGGAGCTGCTTCAGATTCTGTGTCTCCTTCTCTCTCTGCCCCTCCCCCACTCATACTGTCTCTATCTCTGTCTCTCAAAAATAAATAAACATTAAAAAACTTTAAATTCCCCAGACAAGGATATCTGGGTGCCTCAGTCGGGTAAGCCCTGCTTCTCTCTCTCTCTCTCTCTTACTCTCTGCCCATGGCTCGCTTGCACCCCTTGTCTTTTAAAATTTTTTAAATGAATAAAAGTCCTGAGGCAACGTAGCTCTTTTGCCTCCACCTAAGCACCTGTGCCCACTGCCGCACTCCACCCAGTGGGCCAGTGCTGGGGAATATTCTGGACTTTTTCAGGGCTTCTGGTCAGTAGCTCCCATTTCACTCTTGTGCCGAGTGCACCTTGCAATGAGTTTAGCAAGCACCTCTCATCCTGATAGATCACGGGTTGGAAAACCGATGTGAAAGCCCCGGGGCTGTTGCTGAAATGCAGATTGCACGTGTGTGCGGTGGGATTCTCTGTCAGCACGCTCGCAGGCGCTTCCAAAGCCCTTTGAGAATCAGGGGTCTAAACCACGTATTCTGTGTCTTGCCACTTTAATGCATGTTGACCTTCCCCCGCCCCGCCCAGTTATAGGAAAATAGAAGACCTTTCTAGAAGAGAGTTACAGGTATCGAATCGTTTTCATTGCTGTCTTCTCGAGCACCTGTTTTTCCTGTCATTCCTAAGGCCTAAGGCGTAAGTGTTGGTAGGCAAAGCGGGCTCGCAGGCGGCCTCCTCATTGCCTCTTGTTCTGGTCTCCTGATTATTTTTTTTCTCTTTTAAAGTAGAGCACCGCTTTCCTCTTCCTTCCACAGCATCATGGTCCTGCTTTCCTGTTACCATAGAAACCATTCTGGCTTCTCTCCCCTCCCTTCCCCTCCCGTCCCATGGTATTTCTTAATTTGCTACCATTCCACTGCTGTCGTGGGGGCAGAATGACCGCTTATTTAACTGGCGTCTCCTCTCAAATGGCAGCTCAGAAATCCAACCTAATGGGACCCAGCTTGGAGCACTGATGAGGAACAGCGGAGCAAATGCGGGCTCTGGCCACTCCAAATTGGCATCTCTTTAAGCCTCATCTTCCAGCACATTTCCCCAGTATAGAAATTCATTCACTGAAGGACAAATCAGGCCTCTTAAACCAATTCACACACACACAAGAGGAACCCACCAGAGCTGTGTGAACTTTTTTTTTAGGTTATTGAGAAAATAGAAGTCATTCTCTGGCTTCTCAGGGCGCGCTTTCTGAAGGCTTCCCTGAGCCTCACACGCATGCCTGCCTCATCCCAGCCGTGAACAGGTGTAAGATTCAGAGCTGGTGGCTTTTGTCTGAAGCTGGGATTCTGTGTGCTCCGGTCTTTGGGCATACTTCCTTCTGGTTCCAACAAACCCCTGGTCTCCTGGTGTGTGATGGTGGGGGGCGGGGAGGAGGGGCCCCAGCCCCCGGATGCCCTGCGTGGGCCTGCAACCCTCCCCAGTGCCCGCCCACACGAGCCTTGGCACTCTGCGAGTGGTCCGTAAATAGTGACTAGTTAAGTGCATGAGAAGGAGGAGCCACTGGAGGGAGAGAGAAACGCAGCTGACCTTGAGCAACAGGGGTTTGAATTACACGGGCTCATTTATCACAGGTGTTTTTCAATAACGGCACAGTACTGGAATGTATTTTCTCTTTCTTGTGATTTTCCTAATAACCTTTCCTTTTTCTCTTGCTTCCTTTGTTGTAACAACACAGTGTATAATAACGTATACAAAATACACGTTGTTAATGTGATCGGTAAGGCTTCTGGTCACAGTAGGCTGTTAGTCGTTAAGTTTCAGGAGACTCAAAAGTTATACGTGAATTTTCAACTACACAGCTTTGGGGGGAAGGTCAGCACCCCTGACCCCTGCGTTGTTCAAAGGTTAACTGCGCATTAATATCTGAGCACCACCCTCTTGAAAGACACCTATTTTTTATTTTAGGAATAGGTGTGGTTTTTTTATTAATATTTTTCAAATGTTTATTTTGAGAGAGAGAGAGGGAATAAGTGGGTGAGGGGCAGAGAGCAGGCGAGAATCCCAAGCAGGATCTGCGCTGTCCGCATAGAGCCCGAGGTGGGGCTCCATCTCACCAACTGTGAGATCATGACCTGAGCAGAAACGGGTGTTTTTAAGCATAATGGTCGAGACGTGGTGCTGTTGGCAGATTCGCTGAGGAGAGAGGGATGCGTGGAAAGCAGAAAACTCAGAACTAGCGCTGGTGGGGAGCTCCAGGTGCCACCCACTGCTTGTCCGGGTGATGAGGAGACACAGGTGGAGGAAGGGAGGGGCGGAGCGTCGAGGACACCCGGCGGCAGAGCGGAACACGGCTTTGACGCAGCCGAGCGCTGGGGGTCCCTGTGCGCATGGGCAGCGGGCCTGCCTTGTGCGGGAGGCCGGTCCCTGGCGGACTCTTCCCCGGGGAGAACTGTGCTCTGCTCACCTGCTGCTCCCCTTCGACATCCTCGCTTTGTGAACCAGAGAAGTTGCCCAGAGATCTTCCAGAAACCACAGAGAGTGGCCGGCGAAGGCTGCCTGTGTGTGTGCACCGAGTCACCGTGGCCCAGATGGCAGCCCCTGGGAGGCTCTGATCCCGCAGAAAACAGAGCGGTTCAGAACGCCCAGGGGACGGGTAGAGATGCTGCAGGTGGGGAGTTAAAATGAGCCCCATCAAAACGCAGACACTGAGAGGACCAACTGCAATCCGTCCAAGGCAGCGGGAAGCCAGGCGTCAGGAGCCCTGGACTCAGCCAGGTGGGAAGGCAAGCTGAAAGCAGGGCCCCACGCAAGGCCAGGATAGCCGATTTGGTGGCACCGATTCATTCTTTTATTGCTCTGCCTGGTTTCTTTGTTGAGCAACCCTTCCTTCCTCATGAATGATACACGCTTTCCCGCTGTCTGTATGGGGATCGTGGTGTAGGCAAAATGCTTGGTTTTGAAAACAGAACAGATGTGGGGTTGGATCCCGCTGCGGGTGAACTCTGAGCCTCAGTTTCCTCTTCTGTAAAATGGACATAGTTAGAGCTGCAGTTTGTCAAGGAGACTGAAAGAGACAGCTCCCGTGGGTGGCCAGAGTCCGTGCTCAGTCACAGGTGGCTCATCGTCAGGACGGGTTTTGATGGACCGCGAGGGTAGGGTGCCGACACAGAGTGGCTGAGTGGTCAGCAGGTCCCCCAGGTCTCCCATAAGCCCTGTGCTCTCACAGAGCACACTGGCCACAGGGGTGAGAGGCAGATGAGCTCTTGGGCCTTGAGTTGGTACATTCTAGCATCAGGTTGTCCCTGCTTGGGCACTGTCAGCCTATACGTGGGTCTGCTTCGTGAGTCTGAGAAATAACAGAAGGTTCCTTGGGACTCCCTGGGACTCCATTGGCCTTCAGTGCTGTCTGCTTAGATCTGCCCGCCTCTCTGGTCACCATATCCACCCTGCTCCATTCACGTTTCAGGGCTTGAAGAACCAGCCCCGGGTGAAGCTGAACATCGTGAGGTGCCCTCCAGTGACCACCGTATTGATCAGGAGACCCGACCTTCGCTACCAGCTGGGTTTCAGTGTCCAGAATGGAATCGTAAGTAGGGCTCCACACTGTATTCCAAACATCTGACAAATTAAACCGTGGCACGGTCTTCATTTTTTAATTTTTATTTTTAACTTCTTTAACATTTATTTTCGAGAGAGAGACAGAGCATGAGCAGGAGAGGGGCACAGAGCGAGAGGGAGACACAGAATCTGAAGCAGGCTCCAGGCTCTGAGCTGTCAGCACAGAGCCTGACGCAGGGCTCAAACTCCCAAACCACAAAATCATGATCTGAGCTGAAGTCAGAGGCTTAACTGACTGAGCCACCCGGGTGCCCCAAGTTTTATTTTTGTAAAGCCACTCATTTCCCTGAGCCAACTCAGCAAGGATAGGGAGGAGTGGGTGAGGGCTGGCCCCGCTTACCTCTGGGGACCGAGAATCCTGTGCCCTTGCACAGGAGAAGACAAAGGTAGCTCCCGGAGCCCTGGCCCCGAATCTCTTTGTGATGGTACCAGGGTCAGCCTCCCAGCTGCCAACTCAAGGTAGTCTGGGATGTGCCACCAAGAGGGTCCTTCCCCTCCGGCCCCAGGGGCTACATGCGTCAGCCCCTGTAGAGCCGCTCAGCCCCCCACCTGGGGTGTGCAGCGCCAGGGCTGGACTGGGCGGGCTCCCCGGTGATTGTAGGACATAGCGCAGGCAGAGAGCCCGGCCCCCACGGCTGTGATGATGAATGTCCTCTGCCTTGTCTTTTTATTTTTTCTTAACGTTTATTCACTTTTGAGAGAGAGAAAATGAATGAGGAGGGGAGGAGCTGAGAAAGAGAGGGAGACACAGAATCTGAAGCAGGCTTCAGGCTCTGAGCTGTCAGCAAAGAGCCCAACGTGGGGCTTGAACCCACAAACAGTGAGATCATGATCTGAGCCGAAGTCGGGTGCTCCACCTACTGAGCCACCCAGGTGCCCCTCTGCCTTGCCCTTTTAGCCTGAATTGCACTGTAGGGATGAAGAGTATTTTCATCACTTGGATGTCTGCCTTGAAACAATACTTCCTTCTTTGTTGCAGTAAAATTTACACAGCGTTAAATTTACCATTTCAACCATTTTTTAAAAAATGTTTATTTTTGAAAGAGAGCCAGAGGGGTAGGAGTAGAGGGAATGGGGAACAGAGGATCTGGAGCAGGCTCCATGCTGACCGCACAGAGCCTGACACAGGGCTCGAACCCACGAACCGTGAAATCATGACCTGAGGCAAAGTCGGATGCTTAACCGACTGAGCCACCCAGGCGTCTCCATTTAAACTATTTTTAAGCATACAGTTGTGTGGCATTAAGTGCATTCACAGAGTAGTTACAACCATCACCACTAGCTCTTTCTAGAACTTTTTCATCCCAAACCGAAACTCCACACTTAGTATTACTCCCTTTTCTGTCCTAGTTTGCCTTGTTCTGGACTCAGCAATTGTGGGCTGTGATGACGGTCCTGTTCTTTGTCTGCGACCTTGAATTTTTAGGTTTAGGATGTGCCCTCCCTCTCTTTCCCTTTATCTTCCCAGATTGAAGAACCCTATGCTTTTCCCCCTTGAACATCTTAATTAAGAGGGGTGGGTTTTTCCAATTTTATTCCAAGTCTGTTTCAAGGTTTAGAAATACCATTGAAGTTCCCAGTTGGAATGGAAACATCCAGCCCCTTCATCTGTCCCTGGGACCTTGGCGGCCTCATTTCCCTCCTAGGAAGGGGGCCAGGGTTGTTACTTACATTTCGGCAGATGCCTGTTTTTATCTGCCGACATTTTCTTGTTTGCATTGTCCATGTTCAAATGATTTTAAAATTATTCGGATATGAACAAAGAGTTGTTGCGGAACAGCGGTGGGTCCCTCGGTGTTGTTTCGAGCTTGGAAGGAACCTCAGGAGCGTCCTGACCCCAGGGTGCCTGGGGCGGAGGGCGCCACGGGGTCCACATACTCAGACCCAGCTAGCGCGTTGCCACACGATGCCGCGCTTTTGTCCGCGTGGGCTTAGAAGGCACACGATCTGGTGTGAAATGCCATCTTTGTGAATTCAGAACGTACTGTTTTGGAGAAAGGCTAATGCTGTGTGTGAAGTCGGGGTGGCCTTACGCTGCAGGGCTGAGCCCGAGCCCTCCACGCTCCGAGAGCTCACGGCCACCGGCCGGCGGCTTCTGCACTCCCCGATGCCCAGCTGCACAGGGACGAAACCCAGCCCCGTTGTCCTTTCCGGGGGGAGTGAGTTTGAGCATGGGCTGCTGAGTGGAGAGGGTCGAAAGGAGCCAGTCCCGGCCGGCCACACTTGGGGAACCCCAAGGGGGGTGTGCCTCACATAACTGTGACCCTGAAAAGCAGGCTGCGGATCGTAGAGTTGGATGTCTGGGTCCCAGCGGCGGATGTGGGCATCCTATTCGCCTGTGTTACATGGGCTGAGAGTTTGAAACTGTTGAACTTGGTGACAGTCCGCAACAGCTCTGTGCCCCGGGGCCCGGCTGGGATGACAGGCAGTCAGAACTCCGTGTGCGTGACATCTCGTGAGGTGCTCCATCCCCTGTGCGGCCCTCTGTGCCCCCGGGCCCTGGCTCTTGCGAAAAGCAAGCAAGAGATTGAAATGCCCCCAAGTGACCTTGGAGACCGCTGGGCAGGGGGTCCAGGAAAGACGGTCCCGTCTCCACCCCGCTCCCCAGCACGCGGCCCTGCCATGTGGGGTAAGCATGTGGCCTTGGGCTCCGACAGATCTGCAGCCTCATGCGAGGGGGCATAGCCGAAAGGGGTGGCGTCCGCGTGGGACATCGGATCATTGAGATCAACGGGCAGAGCGTGGTGGCCACACCGCACGAGAAGATCGTCCACATCCTCTCCAATGCGGTGGGGGAGGTAGGAAGGGCACGGGGGCAGGGTGGGGGGGCTCCGGTGACCCCGGCCTCGTCGGTGGGGGAGGTAGGGGCGCTGGGGCAGGGCGGGGGGGCCCCCGGTGACCCCGGCCTCGTCGGTGGGGGAGGTAGGAGGGGTGCTGGGGCAGGGCCGGGGTGGGGGGGACCCGGCGACCCCAGCCTCATGCTCGCAGCCAAAACCCTGCTCGACGAGCAGAACCGTCATGCTCAGGCCCGGCGTCGCCTAGCGGCCGAGCAGCTCCTGGAAACAGCACCCAGTCTCCTCTGCATTATTTGCTCCCCTTTTCTTTCCAACTGTGACGCATTCGTGTGGCTCCCCCCCCACCCCACCCCGGCCGCCCAAGTTCTGTCCATTTTTCCAGTTAATGTCACCACAGGCGCCGGGACGTGGAAGTCTCGGACTGAAGTCTGATAGATGGAGCGGCGTCCGGGGGCGTCTCTGGTCCAGCCGCCCCTGGTGGCCACGGCTGCCCAGGGCCCGCCTCCTGCCCCGCTCGGGGAGGAGGAGGCAGGAGCCGGCCCATCCTGCGGCCACTCTACTTAGGTTTTAAGGGGTCTGCGCCTTCTGCATTGGCTGGGAAAACAAAGCTTCCCCGGTTTTCACTGCCCCCCCCACCCCCCCAGCCCCACATGGTTTAGAAAGCCGGTGGATTCCTCTCTTGCTGGAGGCCTCCGAGGTCAGGTCCCTGGGGATGGTGGGGGGAGCTATTCAACCCCCCAGCCGTGGTTAGAGGTGCTTCCCCCCACAATGGGGGGCCATGCCCACACCCACAGGGCAGTGGGGGGCCACACACACACCCCCGCAGCCTCCGGCCCACTGACGCACGCTCCTGCCCTCAGATCCACATGAAGACGATGCCGGCCGCCATGTACAGACTGCTAACAGCCCAGGAGCAGCCCGTTTACATCTGAGGCCGCGCCCGCCTGCCTGGCGGCTTGCATGGAGGACTGTCCTCACTCGTGGTGTGTTTCTCGTGCTGCATCTGTGTGCCCACTGAGACTTTCCCTCTCACACCCAGCACCGGTTCTACACGGGAGGAGGAGAATCCACAGATTTCGTTGCTCGCTGTCTCCAGTTTGCATTTTTTTTTTTAATGCCCGGAAAGTTTTGTACGCACGCCCTTGAGGATAGAGAGCAGCCAGTCCCCACCAGGTATCGGCCCAGAGTGTCCTGAAGGGGCCCCTGGGGGTCCCGGGGAGCACCTTCCCTGCTCAGGGGGAGCCCTCCCCTCTCCCACGAGGTGCTCCTGGGGGCAGTGAAGGGGCGGAGTCAGCAGGGCCTACAGTCCAGCCGCTGGCCTTGGCTCTTGGGTCAGTGTACGGGAATACAGTCTGTCCGCGGAGACCAGCTCTGTCGTTAAGGGTTTGCTCTGCCCACCACGGTGGACTCGGGGCGCCACACATCTCCACCCAGAATTTCTGAGCCAACCTTATGCCTCTTCTACAGCTACTTTTAGTTTTGACATAATTGTGTTCTCAAATGTGAGCCTTCTCACCCTAGAAGGGAGACTGCCGTGGACCGGGGCGCCATCTTGGTGCAGAGAGCTCAGCAGGTCGGGGGGCAGCCCAGCTTCCTCAGGCTGTGCCAAGGTCACCATCCATCAGATAGACGTGGGCAGGTCATTCCTTCCTCCCTCTCTGCCACACACGTACGTATACAGTCTCGCTTGTGTATGGAGGGCTCTCGCCTCCTCCCACCACCAGTGAGACACACAGAGCCCCTGGAGAACCCACATCACCTCCCTACGAGGCCCCTTCCCCTGGCATGTGAGGCCCCCAGGGGCCGCTCAGCCCTGTCCAGAGAGAGACGCCCCCTCTGTGCCTGACGCCTGGCCCCACCAGCACCGCCTTGGCTCAGAGTCCCAGTGGACTCCCTTCGTGCCCCCACTCCGCACCCGCCCTGGGGGGTCTTGGAAGACGGACTGCTCCCCTCGTGGAGGACCCAGATGCAGTGGGGTCATGCTTCCTGGCCCGAGGTAAGATCAGCTGTCCTCTCTGCTCAGGGCCACACAGCAGGATGTGCCATTGGAGAGGCCAGGATAGTAACAAACCACAAAACCCAGGGGACAAGAATGACCTCACACGATGCCTAAGCAGCCCCGGGTGTGTTCTGACGACGTCAGCTTGCTGCCTGGTGGGCCTGAGGGCACGGGCATTGGGGGCGGGGGGGTGCCGTGTTCTCCGCAGGTGCCTCACCTTGTGGGTTGTCTCAGTTTGTGCGTTGTTTCCGTGATCCTATTCTGAGCCAGTTTTCACTTACTCTTGGTCCAAAGAGCATTTTGTTTTCATGTAGGTGGCTGTGGGTTGGTTTGGGTTTATTTGTTTCGTTCTGTTTCTGACCTCAGCAGAGACGGGGGAAGAGAAACTGATATATTTTGTAATATTAATAGAGCCCCTGCTCTCTGCACCTGGGATATTTATGTTGTGTCTGTGGAAATAGGAATTCGGGGAGCACATGTTGGCTGCTATGCATTTATTTGTGGGATGGAGGGATCTCGGGGAGGGAGACACGTGAATATATAAAATAGGAACACGAGGCTGTTACCAGACGACGGTGCGGTACCCCCGGAAAGCCGCAAGTCCCGTATGCATCGGTGCTGCCCGTCCATCTGTAGTAGGAGCCCTCGTAAAGAAGGGGCCGCGCCCAGTCCAGGGGAGCCAGGCGGGACCCCTGGGCTGCTTCTGAGGCCCAGCCCCACCTGTGGCCTACCACACAGCCAGAATCATGGCCCCCGGTTCTCAGTTTACCAGACTGTAGCGTGTCACAATGTAGTCAGGTACTCAAAAGTCACGTGTCCATCTTTCCTCTGCCAAAAAGAGTGGGTAAAAGAGGAACAAAGCCTTACTGGCAGTACTGGAGGCGTCAGGAGACTGGGAAGGTCACGGGAGGGGTTGGTGGCTGCCTGGTCCCAGGGTGACCGCTCAGAGAGCCTGCCCAAGGCCTGTCCCACGGGGCCAGCAGACTGGAACTCCACTCGCACATCCCTGTGTAGCCTGCCAGTAATTACAGTTAAGTATCTTCACCCAAAGGAGAGGGGAGAGAGAAAACCTAGGTTCTGCTATGGCACCCAAGTCTTGGAACGTTGGGCCAGTGCTGGAGAAACGAATTTAGGAAGTACTCCTGGAACACCAACATGGTGTAGGAGGATGAGGTTACTGCTCCACCACATATACCTCGTGGTACCCAAAGGGGCTCTTCACACCCAGAGAGCGCATGTTCCCGGAGTTCCCTACAGGTGCACCGGGCTCCAGTGTGTTCTGGGCCTGGCTCCCGTCCGACGCAGGGAGTTGAGATCCCTCCCCCTTGGTTAATCAAAGGTGGCTTAAGTGTTAGTAACTCGGTTTTTGAAACCCCCATGGGACACGGTGGTTTCCTGACATCCCAGTATGTATAGTTACATATGTAAATATCCGCCTACCCCCTGGGATGGGGAGCACTATGTACAGAGCAGCCTTCCCAAACAGGACCCAGGCACAAAGCCACTCTTGCTGCTTGGCTGGGACATGATGGTGACTCAGCTGCAGGGACAGAGTCTCACATTCGGCTACCCCTCCTGGTCCAGCCAGGATGCACTGGAACACATCCTGCCTCTGCCTTCTCACGTGGGAGCACTTCAGGGAGCCACCATCAGCCTTGGGCTCACGAGAGGAGGGAACCCCCCGAGACCAAGGCCTGGAGTCCACTCCCTCACCAGAGCGGGCTCCTCGGGGGCTGCAGCCCACCACGGGCCACCGGACACCGAACCTCTGCCCATCAGCACCGGCCTCAGAGAGTCCCAGAGTCAACGACTACCTCCCCCATCGCTCCTGCCCACCCCCCCAGGCCCCCATCCGCACCCAGCGTCTCCATCTGCGCGCTGCCGAAAACCCATCCACGAGCCCCTTCTTGGGTCCCTCGACCCAGCGGTGTGGCTGTTACCAATGTTTACAACCAAGGGCCACCTCCTTCTAGATATGTTTACTCTCCCACTTACAAGGCCGCTGGCTGGTTTGAGCTTCGTGTCTGTCCCCGCCTTCCCTGGTTTGGGCCGTCTGGAGCACACGACCGGATTCTTCGCCCCTCCTCCATCACGGCACTGCGTGAGGACCACGTGGGAAGGAAATTCCTTGTACATATCCAGCACAGCCCCTAGAGTCTGAACTTGTACTACTGTCCTGTAAAGAGGGTGAAATAGAGCTTATTGTAAAGCTTGGGACAAGTAGAGTATGTATTTGTAACAATATCGTTCTTTGTATACGCAAAACTCAATGATCTCTATATATAAATATAAATTATATAAATAAAATATATATACACGTGAGCCTGGAATGTTGGCACCACACACCCACTGAATGTACTTCCTGACAGTCTGGTCACCGGCCCGGCCCTCCCTTTCCTCTGTACCGTTTTGGGGGTTGTGATGTATTTAATGTGTTCTCTTCCTTTATTTAACTGAACGCTAATGTCTGTAAGAGTCGCTGCAACAATAAACAAGAACTTCACCTCTTGGCTCAGTGTCCTGTTGTTTCGGGAGAGGGACGGGGTGCCAGGTAAGGGAAGATGCCGTCTTGCTCACTGCAGGCCCCACCTGGCCTTCCTGCTGGCCCAGCACCAGGTGAACCTACTGTGGCGCCTCTCAGCAAGCCCCGTGGAAGTGCGTGGTCCCCCAGGGGATGACGGTCCCCTGTGGGTGTGTCTGTACCCACGGGTGGCACCTCACACTGGCCCCTCTCTGCATGCTCTCCGCCACAGTTCCAGAACTAGAGAAGAAAATTCCACTCACCCGTCCCGCCACACACCGATCCTTTTAGTCTCTTCTCTAGAATTGCTGTGATCCTCCAGGCTGGCTTCCTCATCTGCCAAAGGGCGTCTATCTCACGGGGACCACGTCAGGGTCAGCTAACGCCTTCAGAGCCTGTGGAATCACATTGCTGGCGGAAGGGCTCAGAAAGTGCAGGCTGCTCTCCCCCGGGCCCCGCGGACACAGGTGTGCTTAAGCTGCCTGGGGCTCTGTATTCCCCTGGAGCCACAGCCACAGCTCAAGAAGGTCCTGGAGAGGGGCGCCTGAGTGGCTTACTTGGTTAAGCGTCCAACTTTCGCTCAGGTCATGATCTCGCAGTTCGTGGGTTCGAGCCCCGCGTCGGGCTCTGTGCTGACTGCCAGCTCGGAGCCTGGAGCCTGTTTCAGTCTGTGACTCCCTCTCTCTCTGACCCTCCCCTGCTCACGCTGTCTCTCTCTCTCTCTCTCTCTCTCTCTCCTAGAAATA